>NW_025725790.1:7563273-7889603 GCF_021461395.2 Schistocerca americana | reverse complement strand
TCGGCTGGAGGCCGCTGTGTTGAATCACGAAGCAATTTGAGTGTTCCACCGTCATTAGGTGGCGCTGAATGATACAATTAACTATCATTTTAGCGTCGGATTCGAAAATCTATTCTCAGGAGAATTATCATATGGTGCCCGAGACAGCAATATCCCCTTGGATACAAGTCGGCTATTGGACGATGTATTGAATCTCGACGCAATTTGAGTGTTCCAACGTCATTAGGATGCCCTGAACGTTACAATTAACAATCAGTTTTGCGTCGGATTCGAAAATCTAGACTCACAAGAGAACGTCCATGAGGTGCCCGAGGCAGCAATAGACCCTTGGAGTCAAGTCGCCTGAAGGACGATGTATTGAATATCGACGCAATTTGCGTGTTCCATCATATTTAGGAGGCGCTGATCGTTACATCTCACTATCATTTTTGCGTCGGAATCGAAAATTTAGGCTCACAGGAGACGGACCATATGGTGCCCGAGGCAGCAATAAACCCTTGGAGACAAGTCGGCTGGAGGCCGATGTATTGAATCTCTACGCAAGTTGAGTGTTCCATCGTCATTAGGAGGCCGTGAACGTTACAATTAACTATCTTTTTTGCGTCTGATTCGAAAATCTAGACTAACAGGAGACGGACCACATTGAGCCCGAGGCAGCAATAACCCCTTGAAGACAACTAGGCTGGAGGGCGACGTATTGACTCTCGACGCAATTTGAATGTTCCATCGTCATTAGGAGGCGCTGAACGTTTCAAGTAACTATCATTTTAGCGTCGGATTCGAAAATCTACTCTCAGGAGAAGGATCATATGGTGCCCGAGACAGCAATATCCCTTTGGATACAAGTCGGCTGAAGGACGATGTATTGAATCTCGACGCAATTTGAGTGTTCCATCGTCATTAGGAGGCCCTGAACGTTACAATTAACTACAATTTTAGCGTCGGATTTGAAAATCTACTCTCAGGAGAAGGATCATATGGTGCCAGAGGCAGCAATAGACACTTGGAGACCAGTCCGCTGGAGGACGATATGTTGAAACACGACGCAATTTGAGCGCTCCATCGTCATTAGGAGGCGCTGAACGTTACAATTAACTATAATTTTAGCGTCGGATTCGAAAATCTATTCTCAGGAGAAGGATCATATGGTGCCCGAGACAGCAATATCCACTTGGATACAAGTCGGCTATAGGACGATGTATGGAATCTCGACGCAATTTGAGTGTTCCAACGTCATTAGGATGCCCTGAACGTCACAATTAACTATCAGTTTCGCGTCGGATTCAAAAATCTAGACTCACAGGAGAATGACCCTATGGAGCCCGAGGCAGCAATATGCCCTTGGAGGCACGTCGGCTGGAGGACGATGTATTGATCCTCGACGCAATTTGAGTGTTCCATCGTCATTAGGAGGCCCTGTACGTTACAATTAACTATCAGTTTTGCGTCGGATTCATAAATCGTGACTCACAGGAGAACGACTATCAGGTGCCCGAGGCAGCAATAGAAACTTGGAGACAAGTCGGCTGAGGGACGATGTATTGAATATCGACGCAATTTGAGTGCTCCATCGTCATTAGGATGCCCTGAACGCTACAATTAACTATCAGTTATGCGTCGGATTCGAAAATTTAGACTCACAGGAGAACGACCATAAGGTGCCTGAGGCAGCAATAGACTCTTGGAGACAGGACGGCTGAAGGACGATGTAATGAATATCGACGCAATTTGAGTGCTCCTTCGTCATTAGGAGGCGCTGAACGTTTCAATTAACTATCAGTTATGCGTCGAATTCGAAAATCTAGACTCACAGGAGACGGACCATATGGTGCCTGAGGCAGCAATAAACCCTTGGAGACATTAGGTTTGTTTATAAATAAATACTTCTGCTACCAGTCACGATTTTCTTTATTTTACTATTTGCACGACGCGTTTCGAGAAATAATTCCCATTTTCAAGTGCGTTTTTATGATGTGTGTTAAGCCATTTCTTTTGATGTTGTCAGTGTGTGTGAGTCTGCTTCACTTTGTTGACTTTTACTGTAATACATAAGAAACGCGATTTTTAGTTGGGTGTCAATATTTTCTGTGAGGTTAGTGGCTAAAGTTTGAGAACAACTTGTACTTACAATTTTCTAATGGTCCATTTGTGTAGAGAGTCACACACACTTAACATCACACACAACTTGTACATTTTACACATCGAACATATCTGATATAAACAAAACAGTTGCAAAGATCTTCTTATAGGTAGTTCACTGTTAGTGAAAGGAGATACCAAAGACATCACAGACATTCTTAATCATTTCAATAATCTAAATGAGAAAATCAAATTTACAGTGGAACATGAGCAAAATAAAAATATCAACTTTCTGGACCTAAATATTACAAGACACAACAACACATGCACATTCAAAATTTATAGGAAAAACACAATGACTGACACCACAATCCCTGCAACCTCATGTCACCCAAATATTCATAAACAGGCAGCTTACAGGTCAATGCTGCATAGGGCAACAAAAATACCATTGAACCAAGAAAATATGCAACAAGAAATAAACACAGTGAAGAAGATTGCAGTTGCCAATGGTTACAATGCTTCCATGGTTGACACAATCTTAGACAAAATGAAGAGAAACCCAGGTACAAACTGCACCACAGAAGAAAAAGAGAAAAACAAATATATATCTAGCATTCCATACATAGGCAATGTATCACAGAAGATTGCAAATATTTTCAAAAATCACAGAGTAAAAATTGGGTTTTCTACATCCAATAAACTACACCAAAAACTAATACATAATATAAAGTGTAATCATGATCCATATTCAGACTCTGGAATATACAAGGTAACATGCCAGGAATGCTCCAAGTTCTACATAGGACAAACAGGCCGAAATATCAACACCAGGTACACAGAGCACATTAGAGCATACACCCACAACAAACACGCTACATCAGCAATAGCAACACACATACATAATACAGGACACCCATTTGGAAAAATAGAGCAAAATGTCAAAGTACTCCACCGACTAGATAAAGGACATAAAATGGATTTGCTTGAAGAACTGGAGATATATTCACATTATAGAAAATATGAAGATAAAATATTAAATGAAAAACTTGAAAATGAATCAGTGAATTTCTTCAGATGTTTTGATAATATACTTAAATAAAAATAGTAAAACATAGAAATAAGCAAAAATGTAAAATCAGTATAAGTAATTCATGAGCCAAATTGTAAAGATAAATTAACCTCTGTACAAAAGCATATCATAATCTGTGGAAGACCTATAATGTTATCTCTGTGAACTACCTATAAGAAGATCTTTGCAACTGTTTTGTTTATATCAGATATGTTCGATGTGTAAAATGTACAAGTTGTGTGTGATGTTAAGTGTGTGTGACTCTCTACACAAATGGACCATTAGAAAATTGTAAGTACAAATTGTTCTCAAACTTTAGCCACTAACCTCACAGAAAATATTGACACCCAACTAAAAATCGCGTTTCTTATGTATTACAGTAAAAGTCAACAAAGTGAAGCAGACTCACACACACTGACAACATCAAAAGAAATGGCTTAACACACATCATAAAAACGCACTTGAAAATGGGAATTATTTCTCGAAACGCGTTGTGCAAATAGTAAAATAAAGAAAATCGTGACTGGTAGCAGAAGTATTTATTTATAAACAAACCTATTGTATCTACAGTCGCAGGCTTTCAAAAACCATTTATAATGGATCAAATCAGATTATTAGTGCCAAGCCAGGCAATGAAAGCTATATATAAATACAAAAACCTCAAAATGAAAGTACTAAAAACAGTTGCACACATAAGATTCAACAAGCACTGTCAACAACTAGGCATAATTCCGAAATATATAAAAGTGAAAATATGTTCTAGCAGCAACATAGCAAAACTTATAAAACATAAAGCAGAAAAACTCTGGCAGAAAACCGAAATAAGGCAGTTACATAAGAAAAAGGACTTACTAAACAGAAAGCTACTCAACATGCAGATAGAAGCAGCAAACAACATGGAACCTACAGTTTATGACAGAATTTGCAGGCATATCCAGGAAGTAGTCGACAAAGAGTACTTGACGATTTGCAACACACATAACAAGAAACTACAGACCTTGACATCCAAACAAGACAAGAGATCCAACCTTGAGATAACTGACAAAAACAAACACACATTTTACAGTAGAGTGGTAAACAACACTGACATAAAGTTCAACCAAAGAGAAAACGATCTACTCCAAAAAGGACTAAAATACAACATAGAACCTAACCTCAACAACCATACACTGAAACAGGTTATAGCTGCAACTAAAAGTGCAGCAGATGCTGCAAAATTAAATTCAAATACAAAAGCAGCAATAGGACACAAAGTAAGCAAGCTTCTTGAGAAAGAAATGAATAAAGATAAGTTTAGATCTAAATATACAATAAATGATACAAAAACTTTAAAATCTATAAACAATAAACTGGAAAACAACCAATCCATAGTTGTAAAGTCAGACAAAAGTAATACATTAGTTGTGATGAAAGAAAAAGAATACATAGACAAAACAAATGAATTTTTTGCTGCTAATAACATTCAGCACATTGAAAAAGACCCAACCAAACAATTCCAAAGTAAAATTAAGGAACAATTAAAGAACACACATTTCCTGTTGACAGAATATGAAAAGAAATACCTTACATGTATGAATCCAAAAGCACCACGCCTAAGAGCACAACCAAAAATACACAAAAATGGATACCCGATACGTCCTGTGGTCAACTCTATAAACAGCCCAGCATACAAACTGTCTCAAAAACTGAACAACATACTGGTGAAAAATTATACATATGAAACAACATATGCCATAAAAAACAGCATGATTCTCGCCAAAGAACTAAGAACCAGAAAGCTCCCCCAAGATGCACAGTTTATATCACTTGACATCACCAACCTTTATTCAAACATACCCATACAAGAAGCTCTAACAGTAATACAAAAGAACCTTATGCAACACAAGAAACTTTCATACACAGAGATTGTAGAATTTATGGAACTCCTTCAGCTAACCCTAAGTTACAACTACTTTACCTTTAATGACAACATTTATAAGCAACCAGATGGCCTAGCAATGGGATCATGTATATCCGGTACCATAGCTGACATATACTTAAATCACTTAGAACAAAAATTATTTGACAGCCAAGAACCCTGCCTAAAGAAAATAGAATTTTATAGGAGATATGTAGATGACACACTACTGTTAGTGAAAGGAGATACCAAAGACATCACAGACATTCTTAATCATTTCAATAATCTAAATGAGAAAATCAAATTTACAGTGGAACATGAGCAAAATAAAAATATCAACTTTCTGGACCTAAATATTACAAGACACAACAACACATGCACATTCAAAATTTATAGGAAAAACACAATGACTGACACCACAATCCCTGCAACCTCATGTCACCCAAATATTCATAAACAGGCAGCTTACAGGTCAATGCTGCATAGGGCAACAAAAATACCATTGAACCAAGAAAATATGCAACAAGAAATAAACACAGTGAAGAAGATTGCAGTTGCCAATGGTTACAATGCTTCCATGGTTGACACAATCTTAGACAAAATGAAGAGAAACCCAGGTACAAACTGCACCACAGAAGAAAAAGAGAAAAACAAATATATATCTAGCATTCCATACATAGGCAATGTATCACAGAAGATTGCAAATATTTTCAAAAATCACAGAGTAAAAATTGGGTTTTCTACATCCAATAAACTACACCAAAAACTAATACATAATATAAAGTGTAATCATGATCCATATTCAGACTCTGGAATATACAAGGTAACATGCCAGGAATGCTCCAAGTTCTACATAGGACAAACAGGCCGAAATATCAACACCAGGTACACAGAGCACATTAGAGCATACACCCACAACAAACACGCTACATCAGCAATAGCGACACACATACATAATACAGGACACCCATTTGGAAAAATAGAGCAAAATGTCAAAGTACTCCACCGACTAGATAAAGGACATAAAATGGATTTGCTTGAAGAACTGGAGATATATTCACATTATAGAAAATATGAAGATAAAATATTAAATGAAAAACTTGAAAATGAATCAGTGAATTTCTTCAGATGTTTTGATAATATACTTAAATAAAAATAGTAAAACATAGAAATAAGCAAAAATGTAAAATCAGTATAAGTAATTCATGAGCCAAATTGTAAAGATAAATTAACCTCTGTACAAAAGCATATCATAATCTGTGGAAGACCTATAATGTTATCTCTGTGAACTACCTATAAGAAGATCTTTGCAACTGTTTTGTTTATATCAGATATGTTCGATGTGTAAAATGTACAAGTTGTGTGTGATGTTAAGTGTGTGTGACTCTCTACACAAATGGACCATTAGAAAATTGTAAGTACAAATTGTTCTCAAACTTTAGCCACTAACCTCACAGAAAATATTGACACCCAACTAAAAATCGCGTTTCTTATGTATTACAGTAAAAGTCAACAAAGTGAAGCAGACTCACACACACTGACAACATCAAAAGAAATGGCTTAACACACATCATAAAAACGCACTAGAAAATGGGAATTATTTCTCGAAACGCGTCGTGCAAATAGTAAAATAAAGAAAATCGTGACTGGTAGCAGAAGTATTTATTTATAAACAAACCTATTGTATCTACAGTCGCAGGCTTTCAAAAACCATTTATAATGGATCAAATCAGACCTTGGAGACATGTCGGCTAGAGGCCGATGTATTGAATCTCGATGCAAGTTGAGTGTTCCATCGTCATTAGGAGGCAGTGAACGTTACAATTATCTATCATTTTTGCGTCTGATTCGAAAATCTAGACTAACAGGAGACGGACCACCTAGAGCCGGAGGCAGCAATAACCCCTGGTAGACAACTAGGCTGGAGGACGATGTATTGAATCTGGACGAAATTTGAGAGTTCCATTGTCATTAGGGTGCCCTGGACGTTACAATTAACTATCAGTTATGCGTCGGATTCGAAAATGTAGACTCACAGGTGAACGACCATAAGGTGCCTGAGGCAGCAATATACGCTTGGAGACAGGTCGGCTGAAGGACGATGTATTGAATATCGACGCAAATTGAATGCTCCATCGTCATTAGGAGGCGCTGAACGTTTCAATTAACTACCAGTTATACGTCGGATTCGAAAATCTAGACTCACAGGAGGCGGACCATATGGCGCCCGAGGAAGCAATATCCCCTTGGAGACAAATCGGCTGGAGGACGATGTATTGAATCTCGACGCAATTTGAGTGCTCCATCGTCATTAGGAGGCGCTGAACGTTTCAATTAACTATCAGTTATGCGTCGGATTCGAAAATCTAGACTCACAGGAGACGGACCATATGGCGCCCGAGGCAGCAATATCCCCTTGGAGACAAATCGGCTGAAGGACGATGTATTGAATCTCGACGCAATTTAAGCGTTCCATCGTCATTAGGAGGCCCTGAACGTTACAATTAACTATCAGTTTCGAATCGGATTCGAAAATCTAGACTCACAGGAGACGGAACATATGGTGCCCGAGGCAGCAATGTCCCCTTCAAAACAAGTCACGCTACGGTCGCAGGTTCGGATCCTGCCTCGGGCATGGATGTTTGTGATGTCCTTAGGTTAGTTAGGTTTAACTAGTTCTAAGTTCTAGGGGACTAATAACCTCAGCAGTTGAGTCCCATAGTGCTCAGAGCCATTTGAACCATTTTGAACACAGGTCGGCTGTAGGCCGATGTATTGAATCTAGACGCAATTTGAGTGTTCCATCGTCATTAGGAAGCCCTGATCGTTACAATTAACAATCAATTTCGCGGCGGATTCGAAAATCTAGACTCACTGCAGAACGACCATAAGATGCCCGAGGCAGTAATATCCCCATGCAGACAAGTCGGCTGGAGGACGATGTATTGAATCTCGACGCAATTTGAGTGTTCCATCGTCATTAGGAGGCCCTGAACGTTACAATTAACTATTAATTTTGCGTCGGGTTCGAAAATCTAGACTCACAGGAGAGCGATCATAAGGTGCCCGAGGCAGCAATTGACAATTGGGGACAAGTAGGCTGGAGGACGATGTATTGGATCGCGACGCAATTTGAGTGTTCCATCGTCTTTAGGAGGCTCTGAATGTTACAATTAACCATCATTTTTTCGTCGGATTCGAAAATCTAGACTCACTGAAGACGGACCGTATGGTGCCCGAGGCAGCAATATCCCCTTGGAGACCAGTCCGCTGGAGGACCACGTATTTAATCGCGACGTAATTTGAGTGTTCCATCGTCATTAGGATGCCCTGAACGTTACAAATAACTATCAGTTTTGCGTCGGATTCGAAAATGTAGAATCACCGTCGACGGACCATGTGGTGCCCGAAGCTGCGACATCCCCTTGTAGGCAAATCGGCTGGAGGACGATGTATTGAATCTCGACGCAATTTGAGTGTCCCATCGTCGTTAGGATGCCCAGAACGTTACAATTAACTATCAGTTATGCGTCGGATTCGAAAATCTACTCTCAGGAGAAGGATCATATGATGCCCGAGGCAGCAATAGACCCTTGGAGACAAGTCGGCTGAAGGACGATGTATTGAATCTCGACGCAATTTGAGTGTTCCATCGCCATTAGGAGGCCCTGAACGTCACAATTAACTATCAGTTTCGCGTCGGATTCAAAAATCTAGACTCACAGGAGACGGACCATATGGAGCCCGAGGCAGCAAAATCCCCTTGGAGACAAGTAGGCTGGAGGACGATGTATTGAATCTCGACGCAATTTGAGTGTTCCAACGTCATTAGGAGGCCCTGAACGTTACAATTAACGATCAGTTTCGCGTCGGATTCGAAAATCTAGACTCACAGGAGACGGACCATTAGGTGCCCGAGGAAGCAATATTCCCTTGGAGACAAGTCGGCTGAAGGACGATGTATTAAATCACGACGCAAATTGAGTGTTCTATCGTCATTAGGAGGCGCTGAACGTTACAATTAACTGTCAGTTATGCGTCTGATTCTAAAATCTAGACTCACAGGAGAAAGACCATATGGTGTATGAGGCAGCAATATCCCCTTGGAGACAAGTCGGCTGAAGGACGATGTATTAAATCACGACGCAAATTGAGTGTTCCCTCACCATTAGGAGGCTCTGAACGTTACAATTAACAGTCCCTTTTGCGTCGGATTCGAATATCTGGACTCCCAGGAGAACGACCATAAAGTGACCAAGGTAGCAGTAGACCCATGGAGACAAGTCGGCTGGAGGACGATGTATTAAATCTCGACGCAAATTGAGTGTTCCATCGTCATTAGGAGGCCCTGAACGTTACAATTAACTATCAGTTATGCGTCTGATTCTAAAATCTAGACTCACAGGAGAAAGACCATATGGTGTATGAGGCAGCAATATCCCCTTGGAGACAAGTCGGCTGAAGGACGATGTATTAAATCACGACGCAAATTGAGTGTTCTATCGTCATTAGGAGGCGCTGAACGTTACAATTAACTGTCAGTTATGCGTCCGATTCGAAAATCTAGACTCACAGGAGACCGACCATAAGGTGCCCGAGGCAGCAATAGACCCTTGCAGACAAGTCGGCTGAGGGACTATGTATTGAATCTCGACACAATTTGAGTGTTCCCTCACCATTAGGAGGCTCTGAACGTCACAATTAGCAGTCCCTTTTGCGTCGGATTCGAATATCTGGACTCCCAGGAGAACGACCATAAAGTGAATAAGGTAGCAGTAGACCCATGGAGACAAGTCGGCTGGAGGCGACGTACTGAATCTCGACGCAACTTGAGTGTTCCATCGTCATTAGGAGGCCCTTAACGTTACAATTAAATATCAGTTTTGCGTCGGATTCGAAAATCTAGACTCGCAGGAGTAAGACCATTAGTTGGCTGACGCAGCAATAGACCCTTGGAGACAGGTCGTCTGGATGACGATGTATTGAATCGCGACGCAATTTGAGTGTTCCATCGTCATTAGGAGGCCCTGAACGTTACAATTAACTATCAGTTTCGAATCGGAATCGAAAATCTAGACTCACAGGAGACGGAACATATGGTGCCCGAGGCAGCAATGTCCCCTTCAACACAAGTCGCGTTACGGTCGCAGGTTCGAATCCTGCCTCGGGCATGGATGTTTGTGATGTCCTTAGGTTAGTTAGGTTTAACTAGTTCTAAGTTCTAGGGGACTAATAACCTCAGCAGTTGAGTCCCAAAGTGCTCAGAGCCATTTGAACCATTTTGAACACAAGTCGGCTGGAGGCCGATGTATTGGATCGCGACGCAATTTGAGTGTTCCATCGTCTTTAGGAGGCCCTGAACGTTACAATTAACGATCAGTTTCGCGTCGGATTCGAAAATCTAGACTCACAGGAGACGGACCATTAGGTGCCCGAGGCACCAATATCCCCTTGTAGCCAAGTCGGCTGGAGGACGATGTATTGAATCTCGACGCAATTTGAGTGTTCTATCGTCATTAGGAGGCGCTGAACGTTACAATTAAATATTAGTTTTGAGTCGGATTCGAAAATCTAGACTCACAGGAGAAAGACCATTAGGTGCCAGAGGCAACAATTGACCCTTGGAGACAAGTCGGCTGGAGGACGATGTATTGAATCGCTACGCAATTTGAGTGCTCCATCGTCATTAGGAGGCCCTGAACGTTACAATTAACTATCAGTTATGCGTCTGATTCTAAAATCTAGACTCACAGGAGAAACACCATATGGTGTATGAGGCAGCAATATCACCTTGATGACATGTCGGCTGGAGGCCGATGTATTAAATCTCGACGCAATTTGAGTGTTCCATCGTCATTTGGAGTCCCTGAACGTTGCAATTAACTATCATTTTTACGTCGGATTCGAAAATGTAGACTCACAGGAGACGGACCATTAGGTGCCCGAGGCAGCAATAGACCCTTGGAGACAAGTCGGCATGAGAATAAAATCTCGTTGCAATTTGAGTGTTCCATCGTCATTAGGAGGTTCTGAACGTTGCAATTGGCAGTCCGATTTGCGTCGGATTCGAATTTCTGCACTCACAGGAGAACGACCATAAGGAGAGCGAGGTAGCAATAGACGCATGGAGACAAGTTGGCTGGAGGACGATGTATTCAATCACTACGCAATTTGAGTGTTCCATCGTCATTAGGAGGCCCTGAACGTTACAATTAAGTATCAGATTTGCGTCGGATTCGAAAATCTAGACTCACAGGAGACGGAGCATTAAGTGCCCGAGACAGCAATATCCCTTTGGAGACAAGTCGGCTGGAGGACGATGTATTGAATCTCGACGCAATTTGAGTGTTCCATAGTCATTAGGAGGCTCTGAACGCTACAATTAACTATCAGTTATGTGTCGGAATCGAAAATGTAGTTTCACACGAGAACGACCATAAAGTGCCCGAGGCAGCAATGGACGCTTGGAGACAAGTCGGCTGAAGGACGATGTATTGAATCTCGACGCAATTTCAGTGTTCCAGCGTCATTAGGAGGCCCTGAACGTTACAATTAACTATCAGTTATGCGTCTGATTCTAAAATCTAGACTCACAGGAGAACGACCATATGGTGTATGAGGCAGCAATATCCCCTTGGAGACAAGTCGTCTGGAGGACGATGTATTGAATCGCGACGCAATTTGAGTGTTCCATCGTCATTAGGAGGTACTGAACGTTACAATTAACTATCAGATTTGCGTCGGATGCGATAATCTAGACTCACAGGAAAACGACCATATGGTGCCCGAGGCAGCAATATCCCCTTGGAGCCACATCGGCTGGAGGACGATGTATTGACCCTCGACGCAAATTAAGTGTTCCATCGTCATTAGGAGGCCCTGAACGTTACAATTAACTACCATTTTAGCGTCGGATTCGAAAATCTACTCTCAGGAGAAGGATCATATGGTGCCCGAGACAGCAATAGAGCCTTGGAGACAACTCGGCTGAAGGACGATGTATTGAATCTCGACGCAATTTGGGTGTTCCATCGCCATTAGGAGGCCCTGAACGTTACAATTAACCATCAGTTTTGCGTCGGATTCGAAAATCTACTCTCAGGAAAACGACCATATGGTGCCCGAGGCAGCAATATCCCCTTGGAGAAAATCGGCTGGAGGACGACGTATTGAATCTCGACGCAATTTGAGTGTTCTATCGTCATTAGGAGGCCCTGAACGTTACAATTAATTACCAGTTATGTGTCGGAATCGAAAATGTGGACTCACAGGAGAACGACCATAAGGTGCCCGAGGCAGCAAGAACACCTAGAAGACAAGCCGGTTAGGAGCCGATGTATTAAATCTCGACGTAATTTGAGTGTTCCATCGTCATTTGGAGTTCCTGAACGTTACAATTAAATATCATTTTGGCGTCGGATTCGAAAATCTAGACACACAGGAGGCGGACCATAAGGTGCCCGAGGCAGCAATATCCCCTTGTAGACAAGTCGCCTGGAGGGCAATGTATTGAATCTCGATGCAATTTGAGTGTTCCATCGTCATTAGGAGGCCCTCAAGGTTACAATTAACTACACGTTATGCGTCGGATTCGTTAATCTAGACCCACAGGGGACGGACCATATGGTGCCCGAGGCAGCAATGTCCCCTTGGAGTCAAGTCGGCTGGAGGACGATGTATTGAATCTCGACGCAATTTGGGTGTTCCATCGTCATTAGGAAGCCCTTAACGTTACAATTAAATATCAGTTTTGCGTCCGATTCGAAAATCTATACTCACTGGAGAACGACCATAAGGTGCCTGAGGCAGCAATAGACCCTTGGAGACAAGTCGCCTTGAGGACGATGTATTGACTCTCGATGCAATTAGAGTGTTCCATCGTCATTAGGAGGCCCTGAACGTTACAACTAACTATCATATTTGCGTCGGATTCGAAACTCTAGACTCCCAGGAGAGCGACAATTAGGTGCCACAGGCAGCAAATGACCTTTGGAAACAAATCGGCTGGAGGGCGATGTATTGAATCTCGACACAATTTGAGTGTTCCATCATCAATAGGAGGCTCTGAACGTTACAATTAGCAGTCCGTTTCGCGTCGGATTCGAATATCTGGACTGACAGGAGTACGACCGTAAAGTGACCAAGGTTGCAGTAGACACATGGAGACAAGTCGGCTGGAGGACGATGTATTCAATCTCGACGCGATTTGAGTGTTCCATCGTCATTAGGAGGCTCTGAACGTTACAATTAACTATCAGTTATGCGTCTGATTCTAAAATCTGGACTCACAGGAGAAGACATTAAGGTGTCCGATCCAGCAATATCACTTAGAAGACAAGTCGGCTGGAGGCCGATGTATTAAATCTCGACGCAATTTGAGTGTTCCATCGTCATTTGGAGTCCCTGATCGTTGCAATTAACTACCATGTTTACTTCGGTTTCGAAAATCTAGACTCACAGGAGACGGACCATTAGGTGCCCGAGGCAGCAATAGACCCTTGGAGACAAGTCGGCATGAGATTTAATCTCGTTGCAATTTGAGTGTTCCATCGTCAATAGGATGTTCTGAACGATACAATTGGCAGCCTGTTTTGCGTCGGATTCGAATATCTGTACTCACAGGAGAACGACCATAAGGTGAGCGAGGTAGCAATAGACCCATGGAGACAAATCGGCTGGAGGACGATGTATTGAATCCTTATGCAATTTGTGTGTTCCATCGTCATAAGGAGGCCCTGAACGTTACAATTAACTATCAGATTTGCGTCGGATTCGATAATCTAGACTCACAGGGGACGGACCATATGGTGCCCGAGGCAACAATATCCCCTTGGAGACAGGTCGGCTGGAGGACGACGTATTGAATCTCGACGCAATTGGAGTGTTCCATTGTCATTAGGGAGCCCTTAACGTTACAATTAAATATCAGTTTTGCGTCGGATTCGAAAGTCTAGACTCACAGGAGCAAGACCATCAGGTGCCAGACGCAGCAATAGACCCTTGGAGACAAGTCGCCTTGAGGACGATGTATTGACCCTCGATGCAATTCGAGGGTTCCATCGTCATTAGGAGGCCCTGAACGTTACAATTAACTATCATATTTGCGTCGGATTCGAAAATCTAAACTCCCAGGAGAACGACAATTAGGTGCCACAGGCAGCAATACACCCTTGGAGACAAATCGGCTGGAGGACGATGTATTGAATCTCGACACAATTTGAGTGTTCCATCATCATTAGGAGGCTCTGAACGTTACAATTAGCAGTCCGTTTTGCGTCGGATTCGAATATCTGGACTCACAGGAGAACGACCATAAAGTGACCAAGGTAGCAGTAGACCCATGGAGACAAGTCGGCTGGAGGGCGATGTATTAAATCTCGACGCATTTTGTGTTCCATCGTCATTACGAGGCCCTGAACGTTACAATTAACTATCAGTTTTGCGTCCGATTCGAAAATCTACAGTCACTGGAGAACGACCATAAGGTGCCCGAGGCAACAAAATATCACCTTGAAGACAAGTCGGCTGGAGGCCCATGTATTAAATCTCGACGCAATTTGAGTTTTCCATCGTCATTTGGAGTCCCTGAACGTTGCAATTAACTATCATTTTTACGTCGGATTCGAAAATCTAAACTCACAGGAGACTGACAATTTGGTGCCCGAGGCAGCAATAGACCCTTGGAGACAAGTCGGCATGAGATATAATCTCGTTGCAATTTGAGTGTTCCATCGTCATTAGGAGGATCTGAACGTTACAATTGGCAGTCCGTTTTGCGTCGGATTCGAATTGCTGCACTCACAGGAGAACGACCATAAGGTAAGCGAGGTAGCAATAGACCCATGGAGACAAAGCGGCTGGAGGACGATGTATTGAATCTCGACGCAATTTGAGTGTTCCATCGTCATTAGGAGGCCCTGAACGTTACAATTAACTATCAGTTTCACGTCGGATTCGAAAATCTAGACTCACAGTAGAACGACCATAAGGGTTCCGTGGCAGCAATATCACCTTGAAGACATGCCGGCTGGGAGCCGATGTATTAAATCTCGACGCAATTTGAGGGTTCCATCGTCTTTTGGAGTCCCTGAACGTTACAATTAATTATCATTTTGGCGTCGGATTCGAAAATCTAGACACACAGGAGACGGACCATTAGGTGCCCAAGGCAGCAATAGACCCTTGGAGACAAGTCGGCTGGAGAACGATGTATTGAATCTCGATGCAATTTGAGTGTTCCATCGTCATTAGGAGGTTCTGAACGTTACAATTGGCAGTCCGTTTTGCGTCGGAATCGAATATCTGCACTCACAGGAGAACGACCATAAGGTGAGCCAGGCAGCAATAGATCCATGAAGACAAGTCGGCTGGAGGCCGATATATTGAATCGCTACGCAATTTGAGCGTCTCATCGTCATTAGGAGGCCCTAAACGTTACAATTAACTGTCAGATTTGCGTCGGATTCGATAATCTAGACTCACAGGAGAACGACCATAAGGTGCCCGAGGCAGCAATATCCCCTTGTAGACAAGTCGGCTGAAGGATGATGTATTGAATCTCGACGCAATTTGAGTGTTCCATTGTCATTAGGAGGCCCTGAAAGTTACAATTAACTACAAGTTATGCGTCGGATTCGTTAATCTAGACTCACAGGGGACGGACCATATGGTGCCCGAGGCAGCAATATCCGCTTGGAGACATGTTGGCTGGAGGACGATGTATAGAATCTCGACGCAATTTTAGTGGTCCATCGTCATTAGGAAGCCCTTAACGTTACAATTAAATATCAGTTTTGTGTCGGATTCGAAAATCTAGACTCACAGGAGACGGACAATTTGGTGCCCGAGGCAGCAATATCCCCTTGGAGACAAGTCGGCTGGAGGTCGACGTATTGAATCTCGACGCAATTTGAGTGTTCTATCGTCATTATGAGGCCCTGAACGTTACAATTAACTATTAGTTTTGCGTCGAATTCGAATATCTAGACTCACAGAAAAACGACGATAAGGTGCCCGAGGCAGCAATATCCCCTTGGAGACAAGTCGGCTGGAGGACGATGTATTGAATCTCAACGCAATTTGAGTCTTTCATCCTCATTAGGAGGCCATGAACGTTACAATTAAAAATTAGTTTTGCGTCGGATTCGAAAATCTAGACTCACAGGAGGCGGACCATAAGGTGCCCGAGGCAGCGTTATCCCCTTGTAGACAAGTCGGCTGGAGGACGATATATTGAATCTCGACGCAAATTGAGTGTTCTATCGTCATTAGGAGGCGCTGAACGTTACAATTAACAATCAGTTATGCGTCGGATCCGAAAATCTAGACTCACAGGAGAACGACCATAAGGTGTCCGAGGCAGCAATAGACCCTTGGAGACAAGTGGGCTGGGGGACGATGTATTGAATCTCGACGCAATTTGAGTGTTCCTTCGTCATTAGGAGTCCCTGAACGTTGCAATTAACTATCATTTTTGCGTCGGATTCGAAAATCTAGACTTACAGGAGACGGACCACATGGTGCCCGACGCAGCAATATCCCGTTGGAGACAAGTCGGCGCGAGGACGATGTATTGAATCTCGTCGCAATTTTAGTGTTCCATCGCCATTAGGAGGCCCTGAACGTTACAATTAACTACAAGTCTTGCGTCGGATTCGAAAATCTAGACTCACAGGAGACGAACCATATGGTGACCGAGGCAGCAATGTCCCCTTGTAGACAAGTCGGCTGAATTATGATGTATTGAATCTCGACGCAATTTGAGTGTTCCATTGTCATTAGGAGGCCCTGAAAGTTACAATTAACTACAAGTCATGCGTCGGATTCGTTAATCTAGACTCACAGGGGACGGACCATATGGTGCCCGAGGCAGCAATATCCGCTTGGAGACAAGTTGGCTGGAGGACGATGTATTGAATCTCGACGCAATTTTAGTGTTCCATCGTCATCAGGAAGCCCTTAACGTTACAATTAAATATCAGTTTTGTGTCGGATTCGAAAATCTAGACTCACAGGAGCAAGACCATCAGGTGCCAGACGCAGCAATAGTCCCTTGCAGACAAGTCGCCTTGAGGACGATGTATTGACTCTCGATGCAATTCGAGTGTTCCATCGTCATTAGGAGGCCCTGAATGTTACAATTAACTATCATATTTGCGTCGGATTCGAAAATCTAGACTCCCAGGAGAACGACAATTAGGTGCCACAGGCAGCAATAGACCCTTGGAGACAAATCGGCTGGAGGAAGATGTATTGAATCTCGACACAATTTGAGTTTTCCATCATCATTAGCAGGCTCTGAACGTTACAGTTGGCAGTCCGTTTTGCGTCGGATTCGAATATCAGGACTCACAGGAGAACGACCATAAAGTGACCAAGGTAGCAGTAGACCCATGGAGACATGTCGGCTGGAGGGCGATGTATTAAACCTCGACTTATTTTGTGTCCCATCGTCATTAGGAGGCCCTGAACGTAACAATTAACTATCAGATTTGCGTCGGATTCGATAATCTAGACTCACAGGAGAACGACCATACGGTGCCCGAGGCAGCAATATCCCCTTGTAGACATGTCGGCTGAAGGATGATGTATTGAATCTCGACGCAATTTGAGTGTTCCATTGTCATTAGGAGGCCCTGAAAGTTACAATTAACTACAAGTTATGCGTCGGATTCGTTAATCTAGACTCACAGGGGACGGACATATGGTGCCCGAGGCAGCAATATCCGCTTGGAGACAAGTTGGCTGGAGGGCGATGTATTGAATCTCGACGCAATTTTAGTGATCCATCGTCATTAGGAGGCCCTTAACGTTACAATTAAATATCAGTTTTGTGTCGGATTCGAAAATCTAGACTGACAGGAGACGGACAATATGGTGCCCGAGGCAGCAATATCCCCTTAGAGACAAGTCGGCTGGAGGACGACGTATTGAATCTCGACGCAATTTGAGTGTTCTATCGTCATTAGGAGGCCCTGAACGTTACAATTAACTATTAGTTTTGCGTCGAATTCGAAAATCTAGACTCACAGGAGGCGGACCATAAGGTGCCCGAGGCAGCAATATCCCCTTGTAGACAAGTCGGCTGGAGGACAATGTATTGAATCTCAACGCAATTTGAGTCTTTCATCCTCATTAGCAGGCCATGAACGTTACAATTAAATATTAGTTTTGCGTCGGATTCGAAATTCTAGACTCACAGGAGACTGACCACATGGTGCCCGAGGCAGCATAATCCCGTTGGAGACAAGTCGGCGCGAGGACGATGTATTGAATCTCGACGCAATTTTAGAGCTCCATCGTCATTAGGAGGCCCTGAACGTTACAATTAACTACAAGTTTTGCGTCGGATTCGAAAATCTAGACTCACAGGAGACAAACCATATGGTGACTGAGGCAGCAATCTCCCCTTGGAGACAAGTCGGCTGGAAGACGAGGTATTGAATCTCGACGCAATTTGAGTTTTCCATCGTCATTTGGAGTCCCTGAACGTTGCAATTAACTATCATTTTTACGTCGGCTTCGAAAATCTAAACTCACAGGAGACTGACAATTTGGTGCCCGAGGCAGCAATAGACCCTTGGAGACAAGTCGGCATGAGATTTAATCTCGTAGCAATTTGAGTGTTCCATCGTCATTATGAGGTTCTGAACGTTACAATTGGCAGTCCGTTTTGCGTCGGATTCGAATATCTGCACTCACAGGAGAACGACCATAAGGTGAGCGAGGTAGCAATAGACCCTTGGAGACAAGTCGCCTTGAGGACGATGTATTGACTCTCGATGCAATTCGAGTGTTCCATCGTCATTAGGAGGCCCTGAACGTTACAATTAACTATCACATTTGCGTCGGATTCGACAATCTAGACTCCCAGGAGAACGACAATTAGGTGCCACAGGCAGCAATAGACCCTTGGAGACAAATCGGCTGGAGGACGATGTATTGAATCTCAACACAATTTGATTGTTCCAGCATCATTAGGAGGCTCTGAACGTTACAATTAGCAGTACGTTTTGCGTCGGATTCGAATATCTGGCCTCACAGGAGAACGACCATAAAGTGACCAAGGTAGCAGTAGATCCATGGACACAAGTCGGCTGGAGGACGATGTATTGAATCTCCACGCAATTTGCGAGTTCCATCGTCATTAGGAGGCCCTGAACGTTACAATTAACTATCAGTTATGCGTCTGATTCTTAAATCTAGACCCACAGGAGTACGACCATAAGGTGTCCGTGGCAGCAATTTCACATTGAAGACAAGTCGGCTGGAGGCCGATGTATTAAATCTCGACGCAATTTGAGTCTTCCATCGTCATTTGGAGTCCCTGAACGTTGCAATTAACTACCATTTTTACGTCGGATTCGAAAATCTAGCCTCACAGGAGACGGACAATTAGATGCCCGAGGCAGCAATAGACCCTTGGAGACAAGTCGGCATGAGACTTAAACTCGTTGCAATTTGAGTGTTCCATCGTCATTAGGAGGTTCTGAACGATACAATTGGCAGTTCGTTTTGCGTCGGATTCGAATATCTGCACTCACAGGAGAACGACCATAAGGTGAGCGAGGTAGCAATAGACCCATGGACACAAGTCGGCTGGAGGACGATGTATTGAATCGCTACGCAATTTGAGTGTTCCATCGTCATTAGGAGGCCCTGAACGTTACAAATAACTATCAGATTTTGCGTCGGATGCGATAATCTAGATTCACAGGAGAACCACCATATGGTGCCCGAGGCAGCAATATCCCCTTGGAGACAAGTCTGCTGGAGGACGACGTATTGAATCTCGACGCAAATTGAGTGTTCTATCGTCATTAGGAGGCCATGAACGTTACAATTAACTCTTAGTTTTGCGTCGGATTCGAAAATCTAGACTCACAGAAGAGCGACGATAAGGTGCCGAGGCAGCAATATCCCCTTGGAGACAAGTCGGCTGGAGAACGATGTATTGAATCTCGATGCAATTTGAGTGTTCCATCGTCATTAGGAGGTTCTGAACGTTACAATTGGCAGTTCGTTTTGCGTCGGATTCGAATATCTGCACTCACAGGAGAACGACCATAAGGTGAGCGAGGTAGCAATAGATCCATGGAGAGAAGTCGGCTGGAGGACGATGTATTGAATCGCTACGCAATTTGAGTGTTCCATCGTCATTAGGAGGCCCTGAACGTTACAATTAACTATCAGATTTGCGTCGGATTCGATAATCTAGACTCACAGGTGAACGACCAAAAGGTGCCCGAGGCAGCAATATCCCCTTGTAGACAGGTCGGCTGGAGGACGATGTATTGAATCTCGACGCAATTTGAGTGTTCCATCAACATTAGGAGGCCCTGAACGTTACAATTAACTACAAGTTATGCGTCGGATTCGTTAATCTAGACTCACAGGGGACGGACCATATGGTGCCCGAGGCAACAATATCCCCTTGGAGACAAGTCGGCTGTAGGACGATGTATTGAATGTCAACGCAATTTGAGTGTTCCATTGTCATTAGGAAGCCCTTAACGTTACAATTAAATATCAGTTCGGTGTCGGATTCGAAAATCTAGACTCACGGGAGACGGAACATATGGTGCCCGATTCAGCAAGATCCCCTTGGAGACAAGTCGGCAGGAGGACGACGTATTGAATGTCGACACAATTTGAGTGTTCCATCGTCATTAGCAGGCCCTTAACGTTACAATTAAATATCAGTTTTACGTTGCATTCGTAAATCTACACTCACGGGAGAACGACCATAAGGTGCCCGAGGCAACAATAGACCCTTGGAGACATGTCGCCTTGAGGACGATGTATTGACTCTCGATGCAATTTGAGTGTTCCATCGTCATTAGGAGGCCCTGAACGTTACAATTAACTATCATATTTGCGTCGGATTCGAAAATCTAGACTCCCAGGAGAACGACAATTAGGTGCCACAGGCAGCAATAGACCCATGGAAACAAATCGGCTGGAGGACGATGTATTAAATCTCGACACAATTTAGAGTGTTCCATCGCCATTAGGAGGCCTTGAACGTTGCAATTAACTATCATTTTTACGTCGGATTCGATAATCTAGACTCACAGGAGACTGACCATTTGGTGCCCGAGGCAGCAATAGACCCTTGGAGACAAGTCGGCATGAGATTTAATCTCGTTGCAATTTGAGTGTTCCATCGTCATTAGGAGGTTCTGAACGTTACAATTGGCAGTCCGTTTTGCGTCGGATTCGAATATCTGCACTCACAGGAGAACGACCATAAGGTGAGCGAGGTAGCAATAGACCCTTGGAGGCAAGTCGCCTTGAGGACGATGTATTGACTCTCGATGCAATTCGAGTATTCCATCGTCATTAGGAGGCCCTGAACGTTACAATTAACTATCAGTTTCACGTCGGATTCGAAAATCTAGACTCACAGTAGAACGACCATAAGGTGTCCGAGGCAGCAATATCACCTTAAAGACATGCCGGCTTGGAGCCGATGTATTAAGTCTCAACGCAATTTGACTGTTCCATCGTCTTTTGGAGTCCCGGAACGTTACAATTAACTATCATTTTGGCGTCTGATTCGAAAATCTAGACACACAGGAGACGGACAATTAGGTGCCCTAGGCAGCAATAGACCCTTGGAGACAAGTCGGCTGGAGAACGATGTATTAAATCTCGACTCAATTTGAGTGTTCCATCGTCATTAGGAGGCCCTCAACGTTACAATTAACTATCAGTTATGTGTCGAAATCGAAAATGTAGACTCACAGGAGAACGACCATAAAGGGCCCGAGGCAGGAATGGACGCTTGGAGACAAGTCGGCTGAAGGACGATGTATTGAGTCCCGACACAATTTCAGTGTTCCATCGTCATTAGGAGGCCCTTAACGTTATAATTAACTATCAGTTTCACGTCGGATTCGAAAATCTAGACTCACAGTAGAACGACCATAAGGTGTCAGAGGCAGCAATATCACCTTGAAGACAAGGAGGCTGGGAGCCGATGTATTAAATCTCGACGCAATTTGAGTGTTCCATCGGCTTTTGGAGTCCCTGAACGTTACAATTAATTATCATTTTGGCGTCGGATTCGAAAATCTAGACTCACAGGTGACGGACCATTAGGTGCCCGAGGCAGGAATATCCCCTTGGAGACAAGTCGGCTGAAGGACGACGTATTGAATCTCGACGCAATTTGAGTGTTCTATCGTCATTAGGAGGCCCTGAACGATACAATTAACTATTAGTTTTGCGTCGAATTCGAAAATCTAGACTCACAGAAAAACGTCGGTAAAGTGCCCGAGGCAGCAATATCCCCTTGTAGACAAGTCGGCTGGAGGACGATGTATTGAATCTCGACGCAAATTGAGTGATCTATCGTCATTAGGAGGCGCAGAACGTTACAATTATCTATCAGTTATGCGTCGGTTCCGAAAATCTAGACTCACAGGATAACGATCATAAGGTGCCCGAGGCAGCAATAGACCCTTGGAGACAAGTGGGCTGGTGGATGATGTATTGAATCTCGACGCAATTTGAGTGTTCCTTCGTCATTAGGAGTTCCTGAACGTTACAATTAACTATCACTTTTGCGTCGGATTCGAAAATCTAGACTCACAGGAGACGACCGCATGGTGCCCGAGGCAGCAATATCCCGTTGGAGACAAGTCGGCGCGACGACGATGTATTGAATCTCGACGCAATATGAGTGTTCCATCGTCATTAGGACGCCATGAACGTTAAAATTAACTACAAGTTTTGCGTCGGATTCGAAAATCTAGACTCCCAGGAGAACGACAAATAGGTGCCACAGGCAGCAATAGACCCTTGGAGACAAGTCGGCTGGAGGACGATGTATTGAATCTCGACACAATTGCAGTGTTCCATCGTCATTAGGAGGCCCTGAACGTTACAATTAACTATCAGTTATGCGTTGGATTCGAAAATCTAGACTCACAGGAGATCGACCATTCGATGCCCCAGGCAGCAATGGACACTTGGAGACAAGTCGGCTGGAGGCCGCTGTGTTGAATCACGACGCAATTTGAGTGTTACATCGTCATTAGGGGGCGCTGAATGTTGCAATTAACTATCAGTTTCACGTCGGATTCGAAATTCTAGACTCGCAGTAGAACGACCATAAGGTGTCCGAGGCAGTAATATCTCCTTGAAGACAAGCCGGCTGGGAGCCGATGTATTGAATCTCGACGCAATTTTAGTGTTCCATCGTCATTAGGAAGTCCTTAACGTTACAAGTAAATATCAGTTTTGCGTCGGATTCAAAAATCTAGACTCACAGAAGAACGACGATAAGGTGCCGAGGCAGCAATATCACCTTGGAGACAAGTCGGCTGGAGGACGATGTATTGAATCACGACGCAATTTGAGTTTTCCATCGACATTAGGAGGCCATGAACGTTACAATTAACTATAAGTTATGCGTCGGATTCGTTAATCTAGACTCACAGGGGACAGACCATATGGTGCCCGAGGCAGCAATATCCCCTTGGAGACAAGTCGGCTGGAGGACGACGTATTGAATCTCGACGCAATATGAGTGTTCCATCGTCATTAGGAATCCATGAACGTTACAATTAACCATCAGTTTTGCGTCGGATTCGACAATCTAGACTCACAGGAGGCGGACCATGAGGTGCCCGAGGCAGCAATACCCCCTTGTAGACAAGTCGGCTATAGGACGATGTATTGAATATCGACGCAATTTGAGTGTTCCATCGTCATTAGGAGGCCATGAACGTTACAGATAACCATCAGTTTTGCGTCGGATTCGAAAATCTAGACTCACAGGAGACGGAGCATAAGGTGCCCGAGACAGCAATATCCCTTTGGAAACAAGTTGGCTGGAGGACGATGGATTGAATCTCGACGCAATTTGAGTGTTCCATCGTCATTAGGAGGCCCTGAATGTTACAATTAACTATCAGTTTCACGTCGGATTCGAAAATCTAGACTCACAGTACAACGACCATAAGGTGTCAGAGGCAGCAATATCACCTTGAAGACAAGGAGGCTGGGAGCCGATGTATTAAATCTCGACGAAATTTGAGTGTTCCATCGTCTTTTGGAGTCCCTGAACGTTACAATTAATTATCATTTTGGCGTCGTATTCGAAAATCTAGACTCACAGGGGACGGACCATTAGGTGCCCGAGGCAGCAATAGACCCTTGGAGACAAGTCGGCTGGAGAACGCTGTATTGAATCTCGATGCAATTTGAGTGTTCCATCGTCATTAGGAGGTTCTGAACGTTACAATTGGCAGTCCGTTTTGCGTCGGAATTGAATATCTGCACTCACAGGAGAACGACCATAAGGTGAGCGAGGTAGCAATAGATCCATGGAGACAAATCGGCTGGAGGACGATGTATTGAATCGCTACGCTATTTGAGTGTCCCATCGTCATTAGGAGGCCCTGAACGTTACAATTAACTATCAGATTTGCGTCGGATTCGATAATCTAGACTCACAGGAGAACGACCATAAGGTGCCGGAGGCAGCAATATCCCCTTGTAGACAAGTCGGCTGGAGGATGATGTATTGAATCTCGACGCAATTTGAGTGTTCCATCGTTATTAGGAGGCCCTGAACGTTACAATTCACTATTAGTTTTGCGTCGAATTTGAAAATCTAGACTCACAGAAATACGACGATAAGGTGCCCGAGGCAGCAATATCCCCTTCTAGACAAGTTGGCTGGAGGACGATGTATTGAATCTCGACGCAATTTGAGTCTTTCATCCTCATTAGGAGGCCATGAACGTTACAATTAAAAATTAGTTTTGCGTCGGATTCGAAAATGTAGACTCACAGGAGGCGGGCGATTAGGTGCCCAAGGCAGCAATATCCCCTTGTAGACAAGTCCGCTGGAGGACGATGTATTGAATCTCGACGCAAATTGAGTGTTCTATCGTCATTAGGAGGCGCTGAACGTTACAATTAACTATCAGTTATGCGTCGGATCCGAAAATCTAGACTCACAAGAGAACGACCATAAGGTGTCCGAGGCAGCAATAGACCCTTGGAGACAAGTGGGTTGTGGGACGATGTATTGAATCTCGACGCAATTTGAGTGTTCCATCGTCATTAGGAGTCCCTGAACGTTACAATTAACTATCATTTTTGCGTCGGATTCTTAAATCTAGACTCACAGGAGACGGACCACATGGTGCCCGAGGCAGCAATATCCCGTTAGAGACAAGTCGGCGAGAGGACGATGTATTGAATCTCGACACAATTTGAGTGTTCCATCGTCATTAGGAGGCCCTGAACGTTACAATTATCTACAAGTTTTGCGTCGGATTCGAAAATCTAGACTCACAGGAGACGAACCATATGGAGACCGAGGCAGCAATAGACCCTTGGAGACAAGTCGCCTTGAGGACGATGTATTGACTCTCGATGCAATTCGAGTGTTCCATCGTCATTAGGAGGCCCTGAACGTTACAATTAACTATCATATTTGAGTCGGATTCGTAAATCTAGACTCCCAGGAGAACGACAATTACGTGTCACAGGCAGCAATGGACCCTTGGAGACAAATCGGCTGGAGGACGATGTATTGAATCGCGACGCAATTTGAGTGTTCCATCGTCATTAGGAAGCCCTGAACGTTACAATTAACTATCAGATTTGCGTCGGATGCGATAATCTAGACTCATAGGAGAACGACCATATGGTGCCCGAGGCAGCAATATCCCCTTGGAGACAAGTCGGCTGGAGGACGACGTATTGAATCTCGACGCAATTTGAGTGTTCTATCGTCATTAGGAGGCCCTGAACGTTACAATTAACTATTACTTTTGCGTCGGATTCGAAAATCTAGACTCACAGAAGAACGACGATAAGGTGCCGAGGCAGCAATATCCCCTTGAAGACAAGTCGGCTGGAGGACAATGTATTGAATCTCGACACAATATCAGTGTTCCATCGTCATTAGGAGGCCATGACCGTTACAATTAACTATGAGTTATGCGTTGGATTCGAAAATCTAGGCTCACAGGAGAACGACCATTCGATGCCCCAGGCAGCAATAGACACTTGGAAACGAGTCGGCTGGAGGCCGCTGTGTTGAATCACGACGTAATTTGAGTGTTCCATCGTCATTAGGGGGCGCTGAATGTTGCAATTAACTATCAGTTTCACGTCGGATTCGAAATTCTAGACTCACAGTAGAACGACCATAAGGTGTCCGAGGCAGTAATATCTCCTTGAAGACAAGCCGGCTGGGAGCCGATGTATTGAATCTCGACGCAAGTTTAGTGTTTCATCGTCATTAGAAAGTCCTTACCGTTACAATTAAATATCAGTTTTCCGTCGGATTCGAAAATCTAGACTCACAGAAGAACGACGATAAGGTGCCGAGGCAGCAATATCCCCTTGGAGACAAGTCGGCTGGAGGACGATGTATTGAATCGCTACGCAATTTGAGTGTTCCATCGTCATTGGGAGGCCCTGAACGTTACAATTAACTATCAGTTATGTGTCGAAATCGAAAATGTAGACTCACAGGAGAACGACAATAAAGTGCCCGAGGCAGCAATATCCCCTTTGAGACAGGTCGGCTGGAGGACGATGTATTGAATCTCGACGCAATTTGAGTCTTTCATCCTCATTAGGAGGCCATGAACGTTACAATTAAAAATTAGTTTTGCGTCGGATTCGAAAATCTAGACTCATAGGAGTCGGAGCATAAGGTGCCCGATGCAGCAATATCCCCTTGTGGACAAGTCGGCTGGAGGACGATGTATTGAATCTCGACGCAAAATGAGTGTTCTATCGTCATTAGGAGGCCCTGAACGTTACAATTAATTATCAGTTATGCGTTGGATTCGAAAATCTAGATTCACAGGAGAATGACCATTCGATGCCAAAGGCAGCAATCGACACTTGGAAACAAGTCGGCTGGAGGCCACTGTGTAGAATCACGACGCAATTTGAGTGTTCCATCGTCATTAGGGGGCGCTGAATGTTACAATTAAATATCAGTTTCACGTCGGATTCGAAAATCTAGACTCACAGTAGAACGAACATAAGATGTGCGAGGCAGCAATATCACCTTGAAAACAAGCCGGCTGGGAGCCGATGTATTAAATCTCGACGGAATTTGAGTGTTCCATCGTCTTTTGGAGTCCCTGAACGTTACAATTAATTATCATTTAGACGTCGGATTTGAATATCTTGACTCAGAGGAGACGGACAATTAGGTGCCCGAGGCAGCAATGCCCCCCGGAGACAAGTCGGCATGACAATTGAATCTCGTTTCAATTTGAGTGTTCCATCGTCATTAGGACGTACTGAACAATATAAATGGCAGTCCGTTTTGCGTCGGATTCGTATATCTGCACTCACAGGAGAATGCCCATAAGGTGAGCGAGGTAGAAATAGACCCATGGAGACAAGTCGGCTGGAGGACGATGTATTGAATCGCTACGCAATTTGAGTGTTCCATCGTCATTAGGAGGCCCTGAACGTTACAATTAACTATCAGATTTGCGTCGGATGCGATAATCTAGACTCACAGGAGAACGACCATATGGTGCCCGAGGCAGCAATATCGCCTTGGAGACAAGTCGGCTTGAGGACGACGTATTGTATCTCGACGCAATTTGAGTGCTCTAACGTCATTAGGAGGCCCTGAACGTTACAATTAACTTTTAGTTTTGCGTCGGATTCGAAAATCTAGACTCACAGAAGATTGACGATAAGGTGCCCGAGGCAGCAAAATCCCCTTGTAGACAAGACGGCTGGAGGACGATGAATTGAATCTCGACGCAATTTGAGTGTTCCATCGTCATTAGGAGGTTCTGAACTTTACTATTGGCAGTCCGTTTTGCGTAGAATTCGAATATCTTGACTTACAGGAGAGCGACCATCAAGGGACCGAGGTAGCAGTAGACCCATGGAGACAAGTCGACTGGAGGACGATGTATTGAATCTCGACGCAATTTGAGTGTTCCATCGTCATTAGGAGGCCCTGAACGTTACAATTAACCACCAGTTATGTGTCGGAATAGAAAATGTAGATTCACAGGAGAACGACCATAAGGTGCCCGAGGCAGCAGTGGACACTTGGAGACAAGTCGGCTGAAAGACGATGTATTGAATCTCGACGCAATTTCAGTATTCCATCGTTATTTTGAGTCCCGGAACGTTACAATTAACTATCGGTTATGCGTTGGATTCGAAAATCTAGACTCACAGGAGGCGGACCAAAAGGTGAGCGAGGCAGCAATATCCCCTTGTAGACAAGTCGGCTGGAGGACGATGTATTTATTTCTCGACGGAATTTGAGTGTTCCATCGTCATTAGGAGGCCCTTAACGTTACAATTAAATATCAGTTTTCCGTCGGATTCCAAAATCTAGACTCACAGGAGCAAGACCATTAGGTGCCAGAGGCACCAATAGACCCTCGGAGGCAAGTCGGCTGGAGGACGATGTATTGAATCTTGATGCAATTTGAGTGTTCCATCGTCATTAGGAGGCTCTGAACGTTACAATTGGCAGTCCGTTTTGCGTCGGATTCGAATATCTGGATCTACAGGAGACGGACCATATAGTGCCAGAGCAGCAATATCCCCTTGGAGACATGTCGGCTGGAGGACGACGTATTGAATCTCGACGCAATTTTAGTGTTCTATCGTCATTAGGAGGCCCTGAACGTTTCAATTTTGCGTCGGATTCGAAAATCTAGACTCACAGTAGAACGACCATAAGGTGCCGGAGGCAGGAATAAACCCTTGGAGAGAAATCGGCTGGAGGACGATGTATTGAATCTCGACGCAATTTGAGTGTTCCTTCGTCATTAGGAGGCCCTGAATATTACAATTAACTATCGTTTTTTGGTCGGATTCGAGAATCTAGACTCACAGGGGAAGGACCATATGGTGCCCGGGGCAGCTATATTCCCCTTGGAGACAAGTCGGCTGGAGGACGATGTATTGAATCTCGACGCAATTTGAGTCTTCCATCGTCATTAGGAGGCCCTGAACGTTACAATTAAATATCAGTTATGTGTAGAAATCGAAAATGTAGACTCACAGGAGAACGACGATAAAGTGCCAGAGGCAGCAATATCCCATTGGAGACAGGTCGGCTGGAGGACGATGTATTGAATCTCGACGCAATTTGAGTGTTCTATCGTCATTAGGAGGCCCTGATCGTTACAATTAACTATTAGTTTTGCGTCGGATTCGAAAATCTAGACTCACAGAAGAACGTCGATAAGGTGCCGAGGCAGCAATATCCCCTTGGAGACAAGTCGGGCTGGAGGACGATGTATTGAATCTCGACACAATATCAGTGTTCCATCGTCATTAGGAGGCCATGAACGTTACAATTAACTATGAGTTATGCGTTGGATTCGAGAATCTAGGCTCACAGGAGAACGACCATTTGATGCCTCAGGCAGCAATAGACACTTGGAAACAAGTCGGCTGGAGGCCGCTGTGTTGAATCACGACGTAATTTGAGTGTTCCATCGTCATTAGGGGGCGCTGAATGTTGCAATTAACTATCAGTTTCACGTCGGATTCGAAATTCTAGACTGACAGTAGAACGACCATAAGGTGTCCGAGGCAGTAATATCTCCTTGAAGACAAGCCGGCTGGGAGCCGATGTATTAAATCTCGACGCAATTTGAGTGTTCCATCGTCATTTGGAGTCCCTGAACGTTGCAATTAACTATCAATTATACGTCTGATTCGAAAATCTAGGCTCACAGGAGACGGACCATTAGGTGCCCGAGGCAGCAATAGACCCTTGGAGACAAGTCGGCTGGAGAACGATGTATTGAATCTCGATGCAATTTGAGTGTTCCATCGTCATTAGGAGGTTCTGAACGTTGCAATTGGCAGTCCGTTTTGCGTCGGAATCGAATATCTGCACTCACAGGAGGACGACCATAAGGTGAGAGAGGTAGCATTAGATCCATGGAGACAAGTCGGCTGTAGGACGATGTATTGAATCGCTACGCAATTTGAGTGTCCCATCGTCATTAGGAGGCCCTGAACGTTACAATTAACTATCTGATTTGCGTCGTGTTCGATAATCAACACTCACAGGAGAACGAACATAAAGTGACAAAGGTAGCAGTAGACCCATGGAGACAAGTCGGCGGAGGACGATGTATTGAATCTCGACGCAATCTGAGTGTTCCATCGTCATTAGGAGGCCCTGAACGTTGCAATTAACTAGCAGTTATGCGTCTGATTCTAATATCTAGACTCACAGGAGATCGACCATAAGGTGTCCGAGGCAGCAATATCACCTTGAAGACAAGTCGGCTGGATGCCGATGTATTAAATCTCGACGCAATTTGAGTGTTCCATCGTCATTTGGAGTCCCTGAACGTTGCAATTAACTATCATTTTTACGTCGGATTCGAAAATCTAGACTTACAGGAGACGGACCATTAGGTGCACGAGGCAGCAATAGCCCCCCGGAGACAAGTCGGCATGAGAATTGAATCTCGTTTCAATTTGAGTGTTCCATCGTCATTAGGAGGTACTGAAGAATATAAATGGCAGTCCGTTTTGCGTCGGATTCGTATATCTGCACTCACAGGAGAATGCCCATAAGGTGAGCGAGGTAGAAATAGACCCATGGAGACAAGTCGGCTGGAGGACGATGTATTGAATCGCTACGCAATTTGAGTGTTCCATCGTCATTAGGAGGCCCTGAACGTTACAATTAACTATCAGATTTGCGTCGGATGCGATAATCTAGACTCACAGGAGAACGACCATATGGTGCCCGAGGCAGCAATATCCCCTTGGAGACAAGTCGGCTTGAGGACGACGTATTGAATCTCGACGCAATTTGAGTGCTCTGTCGTCATTAGGAGGCCCTGAACGTTACAATTAACTTTTAGTTTTGCGTCGGATTCGAAAATCTAGACTCACAGAAGAACGACGATAAGGTGCCCAAGGCAGCAAAATCCCCTTGTAGACAAGTCTGCTGTAGGACGATGTATTGAATCTCGACGCAATTTGAGTGTTCCATCGCCATTAGGAGGCCCTGAACGTTACTATTAACCATCAGTTTTCGGTCGCATTCGAAAATGTAGAATCAGGGGTGAACCGAGGCAGCAATAGACCATTGGAGACAAGTCGGCTGGAGAACGATGTATTGAATCTCGATGCAATTTGAGTGTTCCATCGTCAATAGGACTTTCTGAACTTTACAATTGGCAGTCCGTTTTGCGTAGAATTCGAATATCTTGACTCACAGGAGAGCGACCATAAAGGGACCGAGGTAGCAGTAGACCCATGGAGAGAAGTCGACTGGAGGACGATGTATTGAATCTCGACGCAATTTGAGTGTTCCATCGTGATTAGGCGGCCCTGAACGTTACAATTAACTACCAGTTATGTGTCGGAATAGAAAATGTAGATTCACAGGAGAATGACCATAAGGTGCCCGAGGCAGCAATGGACACCTGGAGACAAGTCGGCTGAAAGACGATGTATTGAATCTCGACGCAATATCAGTGTTCCATCGTTATTTTGAGTCCCGGAACGTTACAATTAACCATCGGTTATGCGTCGGATTCGAAAATCTAGACCCTCAGGAGGCGGACCAAAAGGTGCCCGAGGCAGCAATATCCCCTTGTAGACAAGTCGGCTGGAGGACGATGTATTTATTTCTCGACGGAATTTGAGTGTTCCATCGTCATTAGGAGGCCCTTAACGTTACGATTAAATATCAGTTTTGCGTCGGATTCCAAAATCTAGACTCACAGGAGCAAGGCCATTAGGTGCCAGAGGCACCAATAGACCCTCGGAGGCAAGTCGGCTGGAGGACGATGTACTGGATCTTGATGCAATTTGCGTGTTCCATCGTCATTAGGAGACTCTGAACGTTACAATTGGCAGTCCGTTTTGCGTCGGATTCGAATATCAGGAACTACAGGAGACGGACCAAATGGTGCCCGATGCAGCCATATACCCTAGGAGACAAGTCGGGTGGAGGACGACGCATTAAATCTCGACGCAATTTTAGTGTTCTATCGTCATTAGGAGGCCCTGAACGTTTCAATTTTGCGTCGGATTCGAAAATCTAGACTCACAGAAGAAAGGACGATAAGGTGCCCGAGGCATCAATATCCCCTTGTAGACAAGTCGGCTGGAGGACGATGTATTGAATCACGACGCAATTTGAGTGTTCCTTCGTCATTAGGAGGCCCTGATTGTTACAATTAACTATCATTTTTGCGTCTGATTCGAAAATCTAGTCTCACAGGGGAAGGACCGTATGGTGCCCGAGGCAGCTATATTCCCCTTGGAGTCAAGTGGCTGGAGGACGATGTATTGAATCTTGAAGCAATTTCAGTGTTCCATCGTCATTAGGAGACTTTGAAAGTTACAATTGGCAGTCCGCTTTGCGTTGGATTCGAATGTCTGCACTCACAGGAGAACGACCATAAGGTGAGCGAGGTAGCAATAGACCCAAGGAGAGAATTCGGTTGGAGGACGATGTATTGAATCGCAACGCAATTTGAGTGTTCCATCGTCATTAGGAGGCCCTGAACATTATAATTAACCATCAGATTTGCGTCGGATTTGATAATCTAGACTCACAGGAGAAAGACCAGAAGGTGCCAGAAGCAGCAATATCCCCTTCGAGACAAGTCGGCTGGAGGACGATGTATTGAATCTCGACGGAATTTGAGTGTTCCATCGTCATTAGGAGGCCCTTAACGTTCCAATTAAAAGTCAGTTTTGCGTCGGATTCGAATATCTAGACTCACAGAAGAACAATGATAAGTGCCCGTGGCAGCAATATCCCCTTTGGTGACATGTCGGCTGGAGGACGATGTATTGTATCTCGACACAATTTGAGTGTTCCTTCGTCGTTAGGACGCCCTCAACGTTACAATTAACTATCATTTTCGCGTCGGATTCGAAAATCAAGATACACAGGAGCAATTCCATTAGGTGCCAGAGGCAGCAATAGACCCCTGGAGACAAGTCGGCTGGAGGACGATGTATTGAATCGCGACGCAATTTGAGTGTTCCATCGCCTTTAGGAGGCCCTGAACGTTACAATTAACTATCAGATTTTCGTCGGATTCGAAAATCTAGACTTCCAGGAGAACGACAAGTAGGTGCCACAGGCAGCAATAGACCCTTGGATACAAATCGGCTGGTGGACGATGTATTGAATCGCGACGCAATTTGAGTGTTCCATCGTCATTACAAGGCCCTGACCGTTACAATTAACCATCAGTTTTGCGTCGGATACGAAAATCTAGACTCACAGGGACGGAGCATAAGGTGCCCGAGACAGCAACATCCCTTTGGAGACAAGTCGGCTAGAGGACGATGTATTGAAGCTCGTCGCAATTTGAGTGTTTCATCGTCATTTGAAGGCCCTGAACGTTACAATTAACTATCAGTTGTGCGTCGGATTCGAAAATCTAGACTCACAGGAGAACGACCATGCGGTGCCCCAGGCAGCAATAGACCCTTGGAGACAAGTCGGCTGGAAGACGATGTATTGAATCTCGACGCAATTTGAGTGTTCCATCTTCATTAGGAGGCGCTGAATGTTACAATTAACTATCAGTTTTGCGTCGGGTCCGAAAATCTAGACTCACAGGAGAACGACCATAAGGTGCCCGAGGCAGGAATATCCCCTACGAGACAAGTCGGCTGGAGGACGATGTATTGAATCTCGACGCAATTTGTGTGTTCCATCGTCATTAGGAGGCCCTTAACGTTACAATTAAATATCAATTTTGCGTCGGATTGAAAAATGTAGACTCACAGGAGCAAGACCATTAGGTGCCAGAGGCAGCAATAGACCCCTGGAGACAAGTCGGCTGGAGGACGATGTATTGAATCGCGACGCAATTTGAGTGTTCCATCGTCATTAGGAGGCCCTGAACGTTACAATAAACTATCAGTTATGCGAAGGATTCTAAAATCTAGACTCTCAGGAGAACGACCATAAGGTGTCCGAGGCAGCAATATCCCCTAGGAGACAAGTCGGCTGGAGGACGATGTATTGAATCTCGATGCAATATGAGTATTCCATCGTCATTAGCAGGCTCTGAATGTTACAATTGGCAGTCCGTTTTTCGTTGGATTTGAATTTCTGCACTCACAGGAGAACGACCATAAGGTGAGCGTGGTAGCAATAGACCCATGTAGACAATTCGGTTGGATGACGATGTATTGAATTTCGACGCAATTTGAATGTTCCATCGTCATTAGGAGGCCCTGAACGTTACAATTATCTATCAGTTAAGCGTCGGATTCTACAATCTAGACTCACAGGAGAACGACTATAAGGTGTCCGAGGCAGCAATATCCCCTTGGAGACAAGTCGGCTGGAGGACGATGTATTGAATCTCGACGCAATTTGAGTGTTCCATCGTTATTAGGAGGCCCTGAACGTTACAATTAACTGTCAGTTTTTCGTCGGATTCAAAAAACTAGACTCACAGGAGAACGACCCTAAGGTGTCCGAGGCAGCAATATCCCCTTGGGAGACAAGTCGGCTGGAGGACGATGTATTGAATCTCGACGCAATTTGAGTGTTCCATCGTCATTAGGAGGCCCTGAACGTTACAATTAACTATCAGTTTCGCGTCGGATACGAAAATCTAGACTCACAGGAGTACGACCATAAGTTGCCAGAAGCAGCAATAGACCCTTGGAGACAAGTCGTCTGGAGGACGATGTTTTGAATCGCGACGCAATTTGAGTGTTCCATCGCCATTAGGAGGCCCTGAACGTTACAATTAACTATCAATTTTGCGTCGGATTCGAAAATGTAGCATCAGAGGGGAACGACCGTAAGGTGCCCGAGGCAACAATAGACCCTTGGAGACAAGTCGGCTGAATGACGATAAATTGAATCTTGATGCAATTTGAGTGTTCCATCGTCATTAGGAGGCTCTGAACGTTACAATTGGCAGTCCGTTTTTCGTCGGATTCGAATACCTGGACCTACAGGAGACAGACCATTTGGTGCCCGAGGCAGCAATGTCCCCTTGTAGACAAGTCGGCTGGAGGACGATGTATTGAATCTCGACGCAATTTGAGTGTTCCATCGTTATTAGGAGGCCCTGAACGTTACAATTAACTGTCAGTTTTTCGTCGTATTCGAAAATCTAGACTCACAGTAGAACGACCATAAGGTGCCCGAGGCAGGAATAGACCCTTGGAGTCAAATCGGCTGGAGGACGATGTATTGAATCTCGACGCCATTTGAAAGTTCCATCGTCATTAGGAGGCCCTGAACGTTACAATTAACTATCAGTTATGCGTCGGATTTTAAAAACTAGACTCACAGGAGAACGACCATAAGGTGTCCGAGGCAGCAATATCCCCTTGGAGACAAGTCGGCTGGAGGACGATGTATTGAATCTCGATGCAATTTCAGTGTTCCATCGTCATTAGGAGACTCTGAATGTTACAATTGGCAGTCCGCTTTGCGTTGGATTCGAATATCTGCACTCACAGGAGAACGACCATAAGGTGTGCGAGGTAGCAATAGACCCATGGAGGCAATTCGGTTGGAGGACGATGTATTGAATCGCAACGCAATTTGAGTGTTCCATCGTCATTTAGAGGCCCTGAACGTTATAATTAACGATCAGATTTGCGTTGGATTCGATAAACTAGACTCACAGGAGGACGACCACAAGGTGCCCGAGGCAGCAATAGACCCTTGTTGACAAGTAGCCTGGAGGGCGATGTATTGAATCTCGACGCAATTTGAGTGTTCCATCGTCATTAGGAGGCCCTGAACGTTACAATTAACTATCAGTTTCGCGTCGGATACAAAAATCTAGACTCAAAGGTGCACGACCATAAGTTGCCAGAAGCAGCTATATCCCCTTGGTGGCAAGTCGGCTGGAGAACAACGTATTGAATCTCGACGCAATTTTAGTGTTCCATCGCCATTAGGAGGCCCTGAACGTTGCTATTAACTATCCGTTTTGCGTCGGATTCGAAAATGTAGAATCATAGGTGAACGACCATAAGGTGCCCGAGGCAGCAATAGGCCCTTGGAGACAAGTCGGCTGAATGACGTTGTATTAAATCTTGATGCAATTTGACTGTTCCATCGTCATTAGGAGGCCCTAAACGTTACAATTAACTACAAGTTTTGCGTCGGATTCGAAAATCTAGACTCACAGGAGACGGACCATATGGTGCCCGAGGCAGCAATATCCCCTTGGAGACAAGTCGGCTGGAGTACGACGTATTGAATCTCGACGCAATATTAAAGTTCTATCGTCATTAGGAGGCCCTGAACGTTTCAATTTAGCGTCGGATTCGAAAATCTAGCCTCACAGAAGAACGGCGATAAGGTGCCCGAGGCAGCAATATCCCCTTGGAGACAAGTCGACTGGAGGACGATGTAATGAATCTCGACGGAATTTGAGTGTTACATCGTCATTAGGAGGCCCTTAACGTTACAATTAAATATCAGTTTTGCGTCGGATTCGAAAATCTAGACTCACAGGAGCAAGACCATTAGGTGCCAGAGGCAGCAATAGACCCTCGGAGGCAAGTCGGCTGGAGGACGATGTATTGAATCGCGACGCAATTTGAGTGTTCCATCGTCATTAGGAGGCCCTGAACGTTACAATTAACTATCAGTTTCGCGTCGGATTCGAAAATCTAGACTCACAGGAGACGGACCATATGGTGCCCGAGGCAGCTATATCCCCTTGGAGACAAGTCGGCTGGAGGACGACGTATTGAATCTCGACGCAATTTGAGTGGTTTTATCGTCATTAGGAGGCCCTGAACTATTAGTTTAGCGTCGGATTCGAAAATCTAGACTCACCGAATAACGACGATAAGGTTCCCGTTGCAGCAATAGCCCCTTGGAAACTAGTCGGCTAGAGGACGATGTATTGAATCTCGACGGAATTTGAGTGTTCTATCGTCGTTAGGAGGCGCTGAACGTTACAATTAACTATCAGTTATGCGACGGATTCGATAATCTACACTCACAGGAGATCGACAATAAGGTGCCCGAGGCACCAATAGACCCTTGGAGACAAGTCGCCTGGAGGACGATGTATTGAATCTCGATGCGATTTGAGTGTTCCATCGTCATTAGGAGGTTCTGAACGTTACAATTCTCAGTCCATTTTGCGTCGAATTCGAATATCTTGACTCACAGTAGAACGACCATAAAGTGACCGAGGTAGCAGTAGACCCATGGAGACAAGTCGTCTGGAGGACGATGTATTGAATCTCGACGCAATTTGAGTGTTCCATTGTCATTAGGAGGCCCTGAACGTTACAATTAACTATCAGGTATATGTCGGAATAGAAAATGTAAATTCACAGGAGAACGATAATAAGGTGCCCGAGGCAGCAGTAGACCCTTGGAGACAAGTCCGCTGGAGGCCGCTGTATTGAATCTCGACGCAATTTGAGTGTTCCATCGTCATTAGGAGGCGCAGAACGTTACAATTAACTATCAGATTTGCGTCGGATTCGATAATCTAGACTCACAGGAGCACGACCATAAGGTGCCAGAGGCAGGAATAGACCCTTGGAGACAAATCGGCTGGAGGACGATATATTGAGTCTCGACGCAATTTGAGTATTCCATCGCCATTAGGAGGCCCTGAACGTTACAATTAACTATCAGTTTTGCGTCGCATTCGAAAATGTAGAATCAGAGGAGAACGACCATAAGGTGCCCGTGGCAACAATAGACCCTTGGAGACAAGTCGGCTGAATGACTATATATTGAATCTTGATGCAATTTGAGTGTTCCATCGTCATTAGGAGGCCATGAACGTTACAATTAACCAACTGTTTTGCGTCGGATTCGAAAATCTAGACTCACAGGAGGCGGTCGAAAAGGTGCCCGAGGCAGCAATATCCCCTTGTAGACAGTCGGCTAGAGGACGATGTATTGATCTCGACGCAATCGTTATTTGGAGGCGCTGAACGTTACAATTAACTATCAGTTATTCGTCGTATTCGAAAATCTAGACTCACAGTAGAAAGACCATAAGGTTCCCGAGGCAGATATTACCCCTTGGAGACAAATCGGCTGGAAGACGATGTATTGAATCTCGACGCAATTTGAGTGTTCCATCGTCATTAGGAGGCGCTGAACGTTACAATTAACTACAAGTTTTGCGTCGGATTCGATAATCTAGACTCACAGGGTCGGACCATATGGTGCCCGTGCGGCAATAACCCCTTGGAGACAAGTCGGCTGGAGGGCGACGAATTGAATCTCGATGCAATTTGAGTGTTCCACCGTCATTAGGAGGCTCTGAATGTTACAATTGGCAGTCCGTTTTGCGTTGGATTCGAATATCTAGACTCACAGTAGAACGACCATAAGGTGCCCGAGGCAGGAATACACCCTTAGAGACAAGTCGGAAGGAGGACGACGTATTGAATCTCGACGCAATTTTAGTGTTCTATCGTCATTAAGAGGCCGTGAACGTTTCAATTTTGCGTCGGATTCGAAAATCTAGACTCACAGAAGAACGACGATAAGGTGCCCGAGGCATCAATATCCCCTTGTAGACAAGTCGGCTGGAGGACGATGTATTAAATCTCGACTCAATTTGAATGTTCCATCGTCATTAGGAGGCCCTTAACGTTACAATTAAATATCAGTTTGGCGTCGGATTCGAAAATCTAGACTCACAGGAGCAAGACCATTAGGTGATACAGGCAGCAATAGACCCCTGGAGACAAGTCGGCGGGAGGACGATATATTGAATCGCGACACAATCTGAGTGTTCCATCGTCATTAGGAGGCGCTGAACGTTACAATTAACTAACAGTTATGTGTCGGAATCGAAATTCTAGACTCACTGGAGAACGACCATAAGGTGTCCGAGGCAGCAATTGACCATTGGAGACAAGTCGGCTGGAGGACGATGTATTGAATCGCGACGCAATTTCAGTGTTCCATCGTCTTAGGAGGCCCTGAACGTTACAATTAACCATACGTTTTGCGTCGGATTCGAAATTCTAGACCCACAGGAGAAGGACTATATGGTGCCCGAGGCAGCAGTATCCCCTTAGAGACAGGTCGGCTGGAGGACGATGTATTGAATGTAGATGCAATTTGAGTGTTCCATCGTCATTCGGAGGCTCTGAACGTTACAATTGGCAGTCCGTTTTGCGTCGGATTCGAATATCTAGACTCACAGGAGACGGACCATATGGTACCCGAGGCAGCGATATCCCGTTGGAGACAAGTTGGCGAGAGGACGATGTATTGGATCTCGACGCAATTTGGGTGTTTCATCGTCATTAGCAGGCCCTTAACGTTACAATTAAATATCAGTTTTGCGTCGGATACGATAATCTAGACTCACAGGAGCTAGCCATTAGGTGCCAAATGCAGCTATTGACCCTTGAAGACAAGTCGGCTGGAGAACGATGTGTTGAATCTCGACGCAATTTGAGTGATCCTTCGTCATTAGGAGGTCCTAAACGTTACAATTAACCATTAGTTTTGCGTCGGATTCGAATTTCTAGACTCATAGGAGATGGACTATATGGTGCCCGAGGCAGCAATATCTCCTTGGAGACAAGTGTGCTGGTGGACGATGTATTGAATCTCGACGCAATTAGAGTCTACCATCATCATTAGGAGACTTTGAACGTTACAATTAGCAGTCCGTTTTGCGACGGATTCGAATATCTGGACTCACAGGAGAACGACCATACAGTGACCGAGGTAGCAGTAGACCCATGGGGACAAGTCGACTGGAGGACGATGTATTGAATTCTCGACGCAATTTGAGTGTTCCATCGTCAATAGGAGGCTCTGAACGTTACAATTAACTATCAGGTATGTGTCGGAATCGAAAAAGTAGAATCAGAAGAGAACGACCATAAGGTGCCCGAGGCAGCAATAGACCGTTGGAGACACGTCAGCTAGAGAACGATGTATTGAATCGCGACGCAATTTGAGTGTTCCATCGTCATTAGGAGGCCCTGACCGTTACAATTAACCATCAGTTTTGCGTCGGATACGAAAATCTAGACTCACAGGAGACGGAGCATAAGGTGCCCGAGACAGCAATGTCCCTTTGGAGACAAGTCGGCAGGAGGACGCAATTTGAGTGTTCCATCGTCATTAGGAGGCTCCGAAGGTTACAATTAACTATCAGTTATGTGTCGGAATCGAAAATGTAGACTCACAGGAGAACGACCATAAGGTGTCCGATGCAGCAATGGACGCTTGGAGACAAGTCGGCTGTTGGACGATGTAATGAATCTTGATGCAATTTGAGTGTTCCATTGTCATTAGGAGGCTCTGAACGTTACAATTGGCAGTCCGTTTTGCGTCCGATTCGAATATCTCGAGCTACAGGAGACGGAACATATTGTGCCCGAGGCAGCAATATCCCCTTGGAGACAAGTCGGCTGGAGGACGATGTACTGAATCTCGACGCAATTTGAGTGTTCTATCGTCATTAGGAGGCGCTGAACGTTACAAGTAACTATCAGTTATGCGTCGGATCCGAAAATGTAGACTCACAGGAGATCGACCATAAGGTGCCCGAGGCAGCAATTGACCCTTGGAGACAAGTCGGCTGGAGGACGATGTATTGAATCTTGATGCAATTTGAGTGTTCCATCGTCATTAGGAGGCTCCGAAGGTTACAATTAACTATCAGTTATGTGTCGGAATCGAAAATGTAGACTCACAGGAGATCGACCATAAGGTGCCCGAGGCAGCAATTGACCCTTGGAGACAAGTCGGCTGGAGGACGATGTACTGAATCTCGACGCAATTTGAGTGTTCTATCGTCATTAGGAGGCGCTGAACGTTACAATCAACTATCAGTTATGCGTCGGATCCGAAAATCTAGACTCACAGGAGATCGACCATAAGGTGCCCGAGGCAGCAACTGACCCTTGGAGACAAGTCGGCTGGAGGACGATGTATTGAATCGCGAAGCAATTTGAGTGATCCATCGTCGTTAGGAGGCCCTGAAGGTTAAAATTAACTATCAGTTATGTGTGGGAATCGAAAATGTAGACTCACAGGAGAACGACCGTAAGGTGCCCGAGGCAGCAATGGACGCTTGGAGACAAGTCGGCTGTAGGACGATGTATTGAATCTTGATGCAATTTGAGTGCTCCACCGTCATTAGGACTCTCTGAACGTTACAATTGGCAGTCCGTTTTGCGTCCGATTCAAACATCTGGACCTACAGGAGACGGACCATATGGTGCCCGAGGCAGCAATATACCCATGGAGACAAGTCGGCTGGTGGACGATGTATTGAATCGCGACGCAATTAGAGTGTTCCATCGTCATTAGGAGGCCCTGAACGTTACAATTAACTATCAGATTTTCGTCGGATTCGAAAATCTAGACTTTCAGGAGAACGACCATAAGGTGCCCGAGGCAGCAATTGACCCTTGGAGACAAGTCAGATGGAGGACGATGTATTGAATCGCGACGCAATTTGAGTGTTCCATCGTCATTTGGAGGCCCTGAACGTTACAATTAACCATCAGTTTTGCGTCGGATTTGATATTCTAGACGCACAGGAGAAGGAATATATGGTGCCCGAGGCAGCAATTACCCCTTAGAGACAAGTCCGCTGGAGGACGATGTATTGAATCTCAATGCAATTTGAGTGTTCCATCGTCATTAGGAGGCTCTGATCGTTACAATTGGCAGTCCGTTTTGTGTCGGATTCGAATATCTGGACTCAAAGGAAAACGACCATAAGGTGTGCGAGGTAGCAATACACCCATGGAGACAAGTCGGCTCGAAGACGATGTATTGAATCGCGACGCAATTTGAGTGTTCCATCGTCATTAGGAGGCACTGATCGTTACAATTAACTATCAGTTATGCGTCGGATCCGAAAATCTAGACTCAGAAGACAACGAAAATAAGGTGCCCGAGGCAATAATAGACCCTTGGAGACAAGGGGGCTGGAGGACGATGTATTGAATCTCGACTCAATTTGAAAGTTCCATCGTCATTAGGAGGCCCTTAACGTTACAATTAAATATCAGGTTGGCGTCGGATTCGGAAATCTAGACTCACAGGAGCAAGACCATTAGGTGCCAGAGGCAGCAACAGACACTTGGAGACAAATCGGCTGGAGGACGATGTATTGAATCGCGACACAATTTGAGTGTTCCATCGTCATTAGGAGGCCCTGACCGTTACAATTAACCATCAGTTTTTCGTCGGATACGAAAATCTAGACTCAGACGAGACGGAGCATAAGGTGCCCGAGACAGCAATATCCCTTTGGAGACAAGTCGGCTGGAGGACGATGTATTGAATCTCGAAGCAATTTCAGTGTTCCATCGTCATTAGGAGGCCCTGAACATTACAATTAACTATCAGATTTTCGTCGGATTCGAAAATCTAGACTTTCAGGAGAACGAGCATAAGGTGCCCGAGGCAGCAATTGACCCTTGGAGACAAGTCAGATGGAGGACGATGTATTGAATCGCGACGCAATTTGAGTGTTCCATCGTCATTTGGAGGCCCTGAACGTTACAATTAACCATCAGTTTTGCGTCGGATTTGATATTCTAGACGCACAGGAGAAGGAATATATGGTGCCCGAGGCAGCAATTACCCCTTAGAGACAAGTCCGCTGGAGGACGATGTATTGAATCTCGATGCAATTTGAGTGTTCCATCGTCATTAGGAGGCCCTGAACGTTACAATTAAATATCAGGTTGGCGTCGGATTCGGAAATCTAGACTCACAGGAGCAAGACCATTAGGTGCCAGAGGCAGCAATAGACCCCTGGTGACAAGTCGGCTGGAGGACGATGTGTGGACTCTCGACGCAATTTGTGTGTTCCATCGTCATTAGGAGGCCCTGAACGTTACAATTAACCATCAGTTTTTCGTCGGATACGAAAATCTAGACTCACACGAGACGGAGCATAAGGTGCCCGATACAGCAATATCCCTTTGGAGACAAGTCGGCTGGAGGACGATGTATTGAATCTCGAAGCAATTTCAGTGTTCCATCGTCATTAGGAGGCCCTGAACGTTACAATTAACTGTTTTGTTTCGGATTCGAAATTCTAGACTCACAGGACAAGGTCTATACGGTGCCCAAGGCAGCAATATCCCCTTGGAGACAAGTCGGCTGGAGGACGATGTATTGAATCTCGACGCAAATTTAATGTTCCATCACCATTAGGAGGCTCTGAGCGTAACAATTAGCAGTCCGTTTTGCGTCGGATTCGAATATCTAGACTCACAGGAGACAAAACATAAGGTGCCCGAGACAGCAATATCCCTTTGGAGACAAGTCGGCTAGAGGACGATGTATTGAATCTCGACGCAATTTGAGTTTTCCATCATCAATAGGAGGTCTTGAACGTTACAATTAACTATCAGTCATGCGTCGGATCCGAAAATCTAGACTCACAGGAGACGGACCATACGGTGCCCGAGGCAGCAATAGCCCCTTGGAGACAAGTCGACTGGAGGACGATGTATTGAATCTCCACGCAATTTGAGTGTTCTATCGTTATTAGGAGGCGCTGAACGTTACAATTAACTATCAGTTATGCGTCGGATCCGTAAATCTAGTATCACAGGAGAACGACCATAAGGTGCCCGAGGCAGCAATTGACCCTTGGAGACAAGTAAGCTGGAGGACGCTGTTTTGAATCTCGACGCAATTTGAGTGTTCTATCGTCATTAGGAGGCACTGAACGTTACAATTAACTATCAGTTATGCGTCGGATCCGAAAATCTAGACTCACAGGACAACGACCATAAGGTGCCCAAGGCAGCAATTGACCCTTGGAGACAAATCTGCTGAAGGTCGATGTATTGAATCTCGACGCAATTTCAGTGTTCCATCGTCATTAGGAGGCGCTGAATGTTACAATTACCTATCAGTTTTGCGTCGGATTCGAAAATCTAGACTCACAGGAGAACGTCCATAAGGTGCCCGAGGCAGGAATATCCCCTACGAGACAAGTCGGCTTGAGGACGATGTAATGAATTTCGACGCAATTTGAGTGTTCCATCGTCAATAGGAGGCCATGAACGTTACAATTAGCATTCGGTTATGGGTCGGATTCTAAAATCTAGACTCACAGGAGAACGACCAAAAGGTGTCAGAGCCAGTAATATCACCTTGGAGACAAGTCGGCTGGCGGCCGATGTATTAAATCTCGACGCAATTTGAGTGTTCCATCGTCATTTGGAGTCACTGACCGTTACAATTAACTATCATTTTTGCTTCGGATTAGAAAATCTAGACTCACAGCAGACGGACCATTAGGTGCCCGAGGCAGCAGTAGACCTTTGGAGACAAGTCGGCTGGAGGACGATGTATTGAATCTCGATGCAATTTGAGTGTTCTTTCTTCATTAGGAGGCTCTGAACGTTACAATTGTCAGTCCGTTTTGTGTCGGATCGATTATCTGGACCCACAGGAGAACGACCATAAAGTGAGCGATGTAGCAATAGACCCATGGAGACAGGTCGGCTGGAGGACGATGTACTCAATCGCGACGCAATTTCAGTGTTCCATCGTCATTAGGAGACCCTGAACGTTACAATTAACTATCAGTTTTGCGTCGGATTCGATAATCTACAGTCACAGGAGAACAACCATAAGGTGCCCGATGCAGCAATAGACCGTTGGAGACATGTCGACTGAAGACCGATGTATTGTACCTTGATGCAATTAGAGTGTTTTATCGTCATTAGGAGGCTCTGAACATTACAATTGGCAGTCCGTTTTGCGTCGGATTCGAATATCTGGACCTACAGGAGGCGGACCATATGGTGCCCGAGTAAGCAATATCCCCATGGAGACAAGTCGGCTGGTGGACGATGTATTGAATCTCGACGCAATTTGAGTGTTCCATTGTCATTAGGAGGCCATGAACGTTACAATTAACCATCAGTTTTGCGTAGGATTTGAAAATCTACACTCACAGGAGCAAGACCATTAGGTGCCGAAGGCAGCAACTGACACTTGGAGACAAGTCGACTGGAGGACGATGTATTAAATCGCGACGCAATTTGAGTGTTCCATCGTCATTAGGAGGCCCTGAACGTTACAATTAACCATCAGTTTTGCGTCGGATTCGAATATCTAGACTCACAGGAGACGGAACATAAAGTGCCCGAGTCAGCAATATCCCTTTGGAGACAAGTCGGCTGGAGGACGATGTATTGAATCTCGACGCAATTTGAGTGTTCTATCGTCATTAGGAGGCTCTGAAAGTTACAATTAACTATCAGTTATGCGTCGGATCCGAAAATCTAGACTCACAGGAGAACGACCATAAGCTGCCCGAGGCAGCAATTGACCCTTGGAGACAAATCTGCCGAAGGTCGATGTATTGAATCTCGACGCAATTTCAGTGTTCCATCGTCATTAGGAGGCGCTGAATGTTACAATTAACTATCAGTTTTGCGTCGGATTCGAAAATCTAGACTCACAGGAGAACGACCATAAGGTGTCCGAAGCAGGAATATCCCCTACGAGACAAGTCGGCTGGAGGACGATGTAATGAATTTCGACGCAATTTGAGTGTTCCATCGTCAATAGGAGGCCATGAACGTTACAATTAGCATTCGGTTATGGGTCGGATTCTAAAATCTAGACTCACAGGAGATCGACCAAAAGGTGTCCGAGCCAGCAATATCACCTTGGAGACAAGTCGGCTGGCGGCCGATGTATTAAATCTCGACGCAATTTGAGTGTTCCATCGTCATTTGGAGTCCCTGAACGTTACAATTAACTGTCATTTTTGCGTCGGATTCGAAAATCTAGACTCACAGGAGACGGACCATTAGGTGCCCGAGGCAGCAATAGACCTTTGGAGACAAGTCGGCCGGAGGACGATGTATTGAATCTCGTTGCATTTTGAGTGTTCTTTCTTCATTAGGAGACTCTGAACGTTACAATTGTCAGTCCGTTTTGTGTCGGATTCGATTATCTGGACCCACAGGAGAACGACCATAAAGTGAGCGATGTAGCAATAGACCCATGGAGACAGGTCGGCTGGAGGACGATGTATTGAATCGCGACGCAATTTCAGTCTTCCATCGTCATTAGGAGACCCTGAACTTTACAATTCACTATCAGTTTTGCGTCGGATTCGATAATCTACACTCACAGGAGAACGACCATAAGGTGCCCGAGGCAGCAATAGACCGTTGGAGACATGTCGACTGAAGGACGATGTATTGAACCTTGATGCAATTTGAGTGTTTCATCGTCATTAGGAGGCTCTGAACATTACAATTGGCAGTCCGTTTTGCGTCGGATTCGAATATCTGGACCTACAGGAGGCGGAACATATGGTGCTCGTGTAAGCAATATCCCCATGGAGACAAGTCGGCTGGTGGACGATGTATTGAATCTCGACGCAATTTGAGTGTTCCATCGTCAATAGGAGGCCATGAACGTTACAATTAACCATCAGTTTTGCGTCGGATTCCAATCTCTAGACTCACAGGAGAAGGACTATATGGTGCCTGAGGCAGCAATATCCCCTTGTAGACAAGTCGGCTGCAGGACGATGTATTGAATCTCGACGCAATTTGAGTATTCTATCGTCATTAGCTGGCGCTTAACGTTACAATTAGCTGTCCGTTTTGCGTCGGATTCGATAATCTAGACTCACAGGAGGCGGACCATAATGTGCCCGAGGCAGCAATATCCCTTTGTAGACAAGTAGTCCAGAGGACGACGTATTGAATCTCGACGCAATTTGAGTGTTCTATGGTCACTAGGAGGCGCTGAACGTTACTATTAACTATCATTTTTGCGTCGGATTCGAAAATCTAGACTCACAGGAGACGGACCACATGGTGCCCGAGGCAGCAATATCCCGTTGGAGACAAGTCGGCGAGAGGTCGATGTATTGCATCTCGACGCAATTGAGTGTTCCATCGTGATTAGGAGGCCCTGAACGTTACAATTAACTACAAGTTTTGCGTCGGATACGAAAATCTAGACTCACAGGGGACGGACCATATGGTGCCCGAGGCAGCAATATCCCCTTGGAGACAAGTCGGCTGGAGGACGATATATTGAATATCGACGCAATTTGAGTGTTCCATCGTCATTAGGAGTCCCTTAACGTTACAATTAAATATCAGTTTTGCGTCGGATTCGAAAATCTACACTCACAGGAGCAAGACGAGTAGGTGCCATTGGCAGCAATTGACCCTTGGAGACAAGTCGTCTGGAGGACAATGTATTGAATCTGGACGCAATATAAGTGTTCCATCGTCATTAGGAGGCCCTGAAGGTTACATTTAACTATCAGTTAAGCGTCGGATCCGAAAATCTAGACTCACAGGAGAACGACCATAAGGTGCCCTAAGCAGCAATAGAACCTTGGCGACAAGTCGGCTGGAGGACGATGTATTGAATCTCGACGCAATTTGAGCGTTCCATCGCCATTTGGAGGTCTTGAACGTTACAATTAACTATCAGTTTTGCGTCGGATACGATAATCTAGACTCACAGGAGCAAGCCATTAGGTGCCAAATGCTGCAATTGACCCTTGGAGACAAGTCGGCTGGAGAGCGATGTATTGAATCGCGACGCAATTTGAGTGTTCCATCGTGATTAGTAGGCCCTGAACGTTACAATTAACCATCAGTTTTGCGTCGGATTCGAATTTCTAGACTCACAGGAGAAGGACTATATGGTGCCCGAGGCAGCAATATCCCCTTGGAGACAAGTGTGCTGGAGGACGATGTATTGAATCTCGACGCAATTAGAGTCTACCATCATCATTATGAGGCTCTGCACGTTACAATTAGCAGTCCGTTTTGCGTCGGATTCGAATATCTGGACACACAGGAGAACGACCATAAGGTGACCGAGGTAGCAGTAGACCCATGGAGACAAGTCGACTGGAGGACGATGTATTGAATCTCGACGGAATTTGAGTGTTCCATCGTCATTAGGAGGCCCTGAACGTTACAATTAACTATAAGTTATGAGTCGGAATCGAAAAAGTAGACTCACAGGAGAACGACCATGAGGTGCCAGAGGCAGCAATAGACCGTTGGAGACAAGTCGGCTGGAGGACGATTTATTGAATAGCGACGCAATTTGAGTGTTCCATCGTCATTAGGAGGCCGTGAACGTTACAATTAACCATCAGTTTTGCATCGGATTCGAATCTCTAGACTCACAGGAGAAGGACTGTATGGTGCCCGAGGCAGCAATACCCCCTTGTAGACAAGTCGGCTGGAGGACGATGTATTGAATCTCGACGCAATTTGAGTATTCTATCGTCATTAGCAGGCGCTTAACGTTACAATTAGCTGTCCGTTATGCGTCGGATTCGAAAATCTAGACTCACAGGAGGCGGACCATAATGTGCCCGAGGCAGCAATATCCCCTTGTAGACACGTAGTCCAGAGGACGACGTATTGAATCTCGACGCAATTTGAGTGTTCTATGGTCATTAGGAGGCGCTGAACGTTACTATTAACTATCATTTTGGCGTCGGATTCGAAAATCTAGACTCACAGGAGACGGACCACATGGTGCCCGAGGCAGCAATATCCCGTTGGAGACAAGTCGGCGGGAGGTCGATGTATTGCATCTCGACGCAATTGAGTGTTCCATCGTGATTAGGAGGCCCTGAACGTTACAATTAACTACAAGTTTTGCGTCGGATACGAAAATCTAGACTCACAGGGGACGGACCATATGGTGCCCGAGGCAGCAATATCCCCTTGGAGACAAGTCTGCTGGAGGACGATGTATTGAATATCGACGCAATTTGAGTGTTCCATCGTCATTAGGAGTCCCTTAACGTTTCAATTAAATATCAGTTTTGCGTCGGATTCGAAAATCTACACTCACAGGAGCAAGACCATTAGGTGCCAAAGGCAGCAATTGACCCTTGGAGACAAGTCGACTGGAGGAAGATGTATTGAATCGCGACGCAATTTGAGTGTTCCATCGTCATTAGGAGGCCCTGAACGTTACAATTAACCATCTTTTTTGCGTCGGATTGGATAATCTACACTCACAGGAGAACGACAATAAAGTGCCCGACGCAGCGATAGACCCTTGGAGACAAGTCGCCTGGAGGACAATGTATTGAATCTCGACACAATATAAGTGTTCCATCGTCATTAGGAGGCCCTGAACGTTACATTTAACTATCAGTTAAGCGTCGGATCCGAAAATCTAGACTCGCAGGAGAACGACCATAAGGTGCCCGAAGCAGCAATAGAACCTTGGAGACAAGTTGGCTGGAGGACGAAGTATTAAATCGCGACGCAATTTGAGTGTTATATCGTCATTAGGAGGCCCTGAACGCTACAATTAACCATCAGTTTTGCGTCGGATTCGAATATCTATACTCACAGGAGAAGGACTATATGGTGCCCGAGACAGCAATATCCCTTTGGAGACAAGTCGGCTGGAGGACGATGTATTGAATCGCGACGCAAGTTGAGTGTTCCATCGTCATTAGGAGGCCCTGAACGTTACAATTAACTATCAGTTATGAGTCGGAATCGAAAAAGTAGATTCACAGGAGAACGATTATAAGGTGCCAGAGGCAGCAATAGACCGTTGGAGACAAGTCGGCTGGAGGACGATTTATTGAAATGCGACGCAATTTGAGTGTTCCATCGTCATTAGGAGGCCATGAACGTTACAATTAACCATCAGTTTTGCGTCGGATTCGAATCTCTAGACTCACAGGAGAAGGACTATATGGTGCCCGAGGAAGCAATATCCCCTTGGAGATAAGTCGGCTGGAGGACGATGTATTGAATCTCGACGCAATCTGAGTATTCTATCGTCATTAGCAGGCGCTGAACGTTACAATTAGCAGTCCGTTTTGCGTCGGATTCGACAATATAGACTCACAGGAGGCGGACCATAATGTGCCCGAGGCAGCAATATCCCCTATTAGACAAGTAGTCCAGAGGACGACGTATTGAATCTCGACGCAATTTGAGTGTTCTATGGTCATTAGGAGGCGCTGAACGTTACTATTAACTATCTTTTTTGCGTCGGTTTTGATAATCTACACTCACAGGAGAACGACCATAAAGTGCCCGACGCAGCAATATACCCTTAGAGACAAGTCGCCTGGAGGACAATGTATTGTATGTCGACGCAATATAAGTGTTCCATCGACATTAGGAGGCCCTGAACGTTACATATAACTATCAGTTAAGCGTCGGATCCGAAAATCTAGACTCACAGGAGAACGACCATAAGGTGCCCGAAGCAGCAATAGAACCTTAGAGACAAGTCGGCTGGAGGACGATGTATTGAATCTCGACGCAATTTGAGTGTTCCTTCGTCATTAGGAAGTCTTGAACGTTACATTTAACTATCATTTTTTCGTTGGATTCGAAAATGTAGACTCACAGGATACGGACCACATGGTGCCCCTAGGCAGCAATATCCCGTTGGGGACAAGTCGGCGGGTGGACTATGTATTGACTCTCGACGTAATTTGAGTGTTCCATCGTCATTAAGAGGAACTGAACGTTACAAATAACTACAAGTCATGCGTCGGATTCGAAAATCTAGACTCACAGGAGGCGGACCATATGGTGCCCGAGGCAGCAATATCCCCTTAGAGACAAGTCGGCTGGAGGACGACGTATTAAATCTCGACGCAATTTCAGTCTTCTATCGTCATTAGGAGGCCCTGAACGTTACAATTAACTATTAGTTTTGCGTCGGATTCGAAAATCTAGACTCACAGAGGAACGACGATAAGGTGCCCGAGGCAGCAATAGACCCTTGGAGACAAGTCGGCTGGAGGACGATGTATTGAATCTCGACGCAAATTGAGTGTTCCTTCGTCATTAGGAGGTCCAGAACGTTACAATTAACTATCAATTTTGCGACGGATTCGAAAATCTAGAATCACAGGAGACGGACCACATGGTGCCCGAGCAGCAATATCTCGTTGGAGACAAGTCGGCGGACGGACGATGTATTGAATCTCGACGTAATATGAGTGTTCTATCGTCATTAGGAGGCCCTGAACGTTACAATGAACCATCAGTTTTGCGTCGGATTCGAATTTGTAGACTCACAGGAGAAGGACTAAATGTTGCCCAAGGCAGGAACATCCCCTTGGAGACAAGTCGGCTGGAGGACGATGTATTGAATCCTGACGCAATTTGAGTGTTCCATCGTCATTAGGTGGCTCTGAACGTTACAATTAGCAGTCTGCTTTGCGTCGGATTCGAATATCTGGACTCACAGGACAACGACCATAAGGTGACCGAGGTAGCAGTAGACCCATGGAGACAAGTCGGCTGGAGGACGACGAACTGATTCTCGACGCAATTTGAGTGTTCCATCTCCATTAGGAGGCCCTGAACCTTTTAATTAACTATCAGTTTCTCGTCGGATTCGAAAATCTAGACTCACAGGAGACGGACCACATGGTGCCCGAGTAGCAATATCTCGTTGGAGACAAGTCGGCGTACGGACGACGTATTGAATCTCGACGTAGTTTGAGTATTTCATCGTCATTAGGAGGCCCTGAACGTTACAATTATCTACAAGTTTTGCGTCGGATTCGAATATCTAGTCTCACAGGCGACGGACCATATGGTGCCCGAGGCAGCAATATCCCCTTGTAGACAAGTTCGCTGGAGGACGACGTATTGAATCTCGACGCAATTTGAGTGTTCTATCGTCATTGGGAGGCGCTGAACGTTACAATTAACTATCATTTTCGCGTCGGATTCGAAAATCTAGACTCACAGGAGACGGACCATATGGTGCCCGAGGCAGCAATATCCATTTGGAGACAAGTCGGCTGGAGGAAGATGTATGGAATCGCGACGCAATTTGAGGGTTCCATCGTCATTAGGAGGCCCTGGACGTTACAATTAACCATCAGTTTTGCGTCGGATTCGAAATTCTAGACTCACAGGAGAAGGACTACTTGGTGCCCGAGGCAGCAATATAACCTTGGAGACAAGTCGGCTGAAGGACGATGTATTGAATCTCGACGCAATTAGAGTGATCCATCGTCATTAGGAGGGCATGAACGTAACAATTAACTATCAGTTTCGCGTCGGTTTCGAAAATCTAGACTCACGGGAGAACGACGATATGTGCCCAGGGCAGCAATATCCCCATGGAGACAAGTCGGCTGGAGGACGGTGTATTGAATCTCGACGTAATTTGAGTGTTCCATCGTCATTAGGCGGCCCTGAACGTTACAATTAACCACAAGTTTTGGGTCGGATTGGAAAATCTAGACTCACAAGTGACGCACCATATGGTGCCCGAGGCAGCAAAATCCCCATGTAGACAAGTCGGCTGGAGGACGACGTATTGAATCTCGACGCAAATTGAGTGTTCTTTCGTCATTAGGAGGCGCTGAACGTTACAATTAACTATCAGTTTCGCGTCGGATTCGAAAATCTAGACTCACAGGAGACGGACCATATGGTGCCCGAGGCAGCAATATCCCTTTGGAGACAAGTCGGCTGGAGGACGATGCATTGAATCTCGACGCAATTTGAGTGATCCATCGTCATTAGGAGGGCATGAACGTAACAATTAACTATCAGTTTTGCGTCGGATTCGAAATTCTAGACTCACAGGAGAAGGACTATATGGTGCCCAAGGCAGGAATATCCCCTTGGAGACTAGTCGGCTGGAGGACGATGTATTGAATCTCAACGCAATTTTGGTGTTCCATCGTCATTAGGTGGCTCTGAACGTTACAATTAGCAGTCCGTTTTGCGTCGGATTCGAATATCTGGACTCACAAGAGAACGACCATAAGGTGACCGAGGTAGCAATAGACCCATGGAGACAAGTCGGCTGGCGGACGATGTATTGAATCTAGTCGCAACTTGAGTGTTCCATCGTCATTAGGAGGTCCTGAACGTTACAATTAACTATCAGTTTCGCGACGGATTCGAAAATCTAGACTCACAGGAGACGGACCACATGGTGCCCGAGGAAGCAATATCCGGTTGGAGACAAGTCGGCGGGAGGTCGAAGTATTGGATCTCGACGCAATTGAGTGTTCCATCGTGATTCGGAGGCCCTCAACGTTACAATTAACTACAAGTTTTGCGTCGGATTCAAAAATCTAGACTCACAGGAGATGGACTATATGGTGCCCGAGGCAGCAATATCCCCTTGGAGACAAGTGTGCTGGAGGACGATGTATTGAATCTCGACGCAAATTGAGTGTTCCATCGTCATTAGGTGGTCCTGAACGTTACAATTACCTATCTGTTTTGCGTCGGATTCGAAAATGTAGTCTCATAGGAGAACGACCATAAGGTGCCCCAGGCAGCAGTAGACCGTTGAAGACAAGTCGGCTGAATGACGATGTATTGAATGTTGATGCAATTTGAGTGTTCCATCGTCATTAGGAGGCTCTGAACGTTACAATAGGCGGTCCGTTTTGAGTCGGATTCGAATATCTGGACCTACAGGTGACGTACCATATGGTGCCCGAGGCAGCAATATCCCCTTGGTGACAAGTCGACTGGAGGACGATGTATTGAATCTCGACGCAATTTGAGTATTCTATCGTCATTAGGAGGCGCTGAACGTTTCAATTAACCATCAGTTATGCGTCGGATCCGAAAATCTGGACTCACAGGAGAACGACCATAAGGTGCCCGAGGCAGCAATTGACCCTTGGAGGCAAGTCGGCTGGGGGACGATGTATTGAATCGCGACGCAATTTGTGTGTTCCATTGTAATTAGGAGGCCCTGAACGTTACAATTAACCACCAGTTTTGCGTCGGATTCGAATTTCTAGACTCACAGGAGATGGACTATATGGTGCCCGAGGCAGCAATATCCCCTTGGAGACAAGTGTGCTGGAGGACGATGTATTGAATCTCGACGCAATTTGAGTGTTCCATCGTCATTACGAGGCCCTGAACATTACAATTAACTATCAGTTTCGCGTCGAATTCAAAAATCTAGACTCACAGGAGACGGACCACATGGTGCCCGAGGCAGCAATATCCCATTGGAGACAAGACGGCGGGTGGACAATGTATTTAATGTCGACGTAGTTTGAGTGTTCCATCGTCATTAGGAGGCCCTGAACGTTAGAATTAACTACAGGTTTTGCGTCGGATTCGAAAATCTAGACTCAAAGGAGACGGACCATATGGTGCCCGAGGCAGCAATATCCCCTTGGAGACAAGTGGTCTAGAGGACGACGTATTGAATCTCGACGCAATTTGAGTGATCTATGGTTATTAGGAGGCGCTAAACTTTGCAATTAACTATGGTTTTTGGGTCGGATTCGAAAATCTAGACTCACAGGAGACGGACCACATGGTGCCCGAGGCAGCAATATCCCTTTGGAGAGAAGTCGGCAGGAGGACGATGTATTAGATCCCGACCTAATTTGAGTGTTCCATCGTCAATAGGAGGCCCTTAACGTTACAATTAAATGTCAGTTTTGCGTCGGATACGATAATCTAGACTCACAGGAGCAAGCCATTAGGTGCCAAATGCAGCAATTGACCCTTGGAGACAAGTCGGCTGGAGAGCAATGTATTGAATCGCGACGCAATTTGAGTGTTCCATCGTGATTAGGAGGCCCTGAACGTTACAATTAACCATCAGTTTTGCGTCGGATTCGAATTTCTAGACTCACGGGAGATGGACTATATGGTGCCCGAGGCAGCAATATCCCCTTGGAGACAAGTGTGCTGGAGGACGATGTATTGAATCTCGACGCAATTAGAGTCTACCATCATCCTTAGGAGGCTCTGAACGTTACAATTAGCAGTCCGTTTTGCGTCGGATTCGAAAATATAGACTCACAGGAGGCGGACCATAATGTGCCCGAGGCAGCAATATCCCCTTTTAAACAAGTAGTCCAGAGGACGACGTATTGAATCTCGACGCAATTTGAGTGTTCTATGGTCATAGGAGGCGCTGAACGTTACTATTAACTATCTTTTTTGCGTCGGGTTTGATAATCTACACTCACAGGAGAACGACCATAAAGTGCCCGACGCAGCAATATACCCTTGGAGACAAGTCGCCTGGAGGGCAATGTATTGAATCTCGACGCAATATAAGTGTTCCATCGACATTAGGAGGCCCTGAACGTTACATATAACTATCAGTTAAGCGTCGGATCCGAAAATCTAGACTCACAGGAGAACGAGCATAAGGTGCCCGAAGCAACAATAGAACCTTGGAGACAAGTCGGCTGAAGGACGATGTATTGAATCTTGACGCAAATTGAGTGTTCCATCGTCATTAGGAGGCCCTAAACGTTACAATTAACTATCAGTTTCGCGTCGGATTCGAAAATCTAGACTCACAGGAGAACGACGATATGTGCCCGAGGCAGCAATATCCCCATGGAGACAAGTCGGCTGGAGGACGGTGTATTGAATCTCGACGCAATTTGAGTGTTCCATCGTTATTAGGAGACCATGAACGTTACAATTAACCATCAGTTTTGCGACGGATTCGAAAATCTAGACTCACAGGAAAACGAACATAAGGTGGCCGAGGCAGCAATTGACCCTTGGAGACAAGTCGGCTGGAGGAAGATGTATTGAATCGCGACGCAATTTGAGTGTTCCATCGTCATTAGGAGGCCCTGGACGTTACAATTAACCATCAGTTTTGCGTCGGATTCGAAATTCTAGACTCAGAGGAGAAGGATTGTATGCTGCCCGAGGCAGTAATATCCCCTAGGTGACAAGTCGGTTGGAGGACGATGTACTGAATCTCGACGCAATTAGAGTGTTCCATCATCATTAAGAGGCTCTGAACGTTACAATTAGCAGTCCGTTTTGCGTCGGATTCGAATATCTGAACTCACAGGACAACGACCATAAGGTGACCGAGGTAGCAGTAGACCCATATGGACAAGTCGGCTGGAGGACGATGAATTGAATCTCGACGCAATGTGAGTGTTCCATCGTCATTAGGAGGCCCTGAACGTTACAATGAACCATCAGTTTTGCGTCGGATTCGAATTTCTAGACTCACAGGAGAAGGACAATATGGTGCCCGAGGCAGCAATATCCCCTTGGAGACAAGTGTGCTGGAGGACGATGTATTGAATCTCGACGCAATTAGAGTCTTCCATCATCATTAGGAGGCTCTGAAGGTTACAATTAGCAGTCCGTTTTGCGCCGGATTCGAATATCTGGACTCACAGGACAACGACCATAAGGTGACCGAGGTAGCAGTAGACCCATGGAGACATGTCGGCTGGAGGACGATGAATTGAATCTAGACGCAATTTGAGTGTTCTATCGTCATTAGGAGGCGCTGAACGTTACAATTAACTATCATTTTCGCGTCGGATTCGAAAATCTAGACTCACAGGAGACGGGCAATATGGTGCCCGAGGCAGCAATATCCATTTGGAGACAAGTCGGCTGGAGAACGATGTATTGAATCTTGACGCAATGTGAGTGTTCCATCGTCATTAGGAGAGCATGAACGTAAAAATTAACTAATAGTTTTGCGTCGGATTCGAAATTCTAGACTCACAGGGGAAGGACTAAATGGTGCCCAAGGCAGGAACATCCCCTTGGAGACAAGTCGGCTGGAGGACGATGTATTGAATCTCAACGCAATTTGAGTGTTCCATCGTCATTAGGTGGCTCTGAACGTTACAAGTAGCAGTCTGCTTTGCGTCGGATTCGAATATCTGGACTCACAGGAGAACGAAGATAAGGTGACCGAGGTAGCAGTAGACCCATGGAGACAAGACGGCTGGATGACGATGTATTGAATCTCGACGCAATTTGAGTGTTCCATCGTCATTAGGAGGCCCTGAACGTTACAATTAACTATCAGTTATGTGTCGGAATCGAAAAAGTAGACTCACAGGAGAACGACCATAAGGTGCCCGAGGCAGCAATGGACGCTTGGAGACAAATCGGCTGAAGGACGATGTATAGAATCTCGACGCTATTTCAGTGTTCCATCGTGACTAGGAGGCCCTGAACGTTATAATTAACTACCAGTTTCGCGTCGGATTCGAAAATCTAGACTCACAGGAGAACGACAATATGTGCCCGAGGCAGCAATATCCCCATGGAGACAAGTCGGCTGGATTACGGTGTATTGAATCTCGACGCAATTTGAGTGTTCCATCGTTATTAGGAGACCATGAACGTTACAATTAACCATCAGTTTTGCGTCGGATTCGAAAATCTAGACTCAGAGGAGAACGACCATAAGGTGCCCGAGGCAGCAATAGACCGTTGGAGACAAGTCGGCAGAATGACGATGTATTGAATCTTGATGCAATTTGAGTGTTCCATCGTCATTAGGAGGCTCCGAACGTTACAATTGGCAGTCCGTTTTGCGTCGGATTCGATTATCGTGACCTACAGGAGACGGACCACATGGTGCCCGAGGCAGCAATAGCCCCTTGGAGACAAGTCGGCTGGAGGACTATGTATTGAATCTAGACGCAATTTGAGTGTTCCATCGTCATTAGGAGGCCCTAAACGTTACAATTAACTATCAGTTTCGCGTCGGATTCGAAAATCTAGACTCACAGGAGAACGACGATATGTGCCCGAGGCAGCAATATCCCCATGGAGACAAGTCGGCTGGAGGACGGTGTATTGAATCTCGACGCAATTTGAGTGTTCCATCGTTATTAGGAGACCATGAACGTTACAATTAACCATCAGTTTTGCGACGGATTCGAAAATCTAGACTCACAGGAAAACGAACATAAGGTGCCCGAGGCAGCAATTGACCCTTGGAGACAAGTCGGCTGGAGGACGACGTATTGAATCTCGACGCAATTTGAGTGTTCTATCGTCATTAGGAGGCGCTGACTGTTACAATTAACTATCAGTTTCGCGTCGGATTCGAAATTTTAGACTCACAGGAGAAGGACTATTTGGTGCCCGAGGCAGCAATATAACCTTGGAGACAAGTCGGCTGGAGGACGATGTATTGAATCTCGACGCAATTAGAGTGTTCCGTCATCATTAGGAGGCTCTGAACGTTACAATTAGCAGTCCGTTTTGCGTCGGATTCGAATATCTGGACTCACAAGAGAACGAAGATAAGGTGAACGAGGTAGCAGTAGACCCATGGAGACAAGTCGGCTGGAGGACGATGTATTGAATCTCGACGCAATTTGAGTGCTCCATCGTCATTTGGAGGCGTTGAACGTTACAACTAACTATCAGTTATATGTCGGAATCGAAAATGTAGACTCACAGGAGAACGACCATAAGGTGCCCGAGGCAGCAATGGACGCTTGGAGACATGGCGGCTTAAGGACGATGTATTGAATTTCGACGCTATTTCAGTGTTCCATCGTCATTAGGAGGCCCTGAACGTCACAATTAACTATCAGTTTTGCGTCGGATTCGAAAATCTAGACTAACAGGAAAACGAACATAAGGTGCCCGAGGCAGCAATTGACCCTTGGAGACAAGTCGGCTGGAGGACGACGTATTGAATCTTGACGCAATTTGAGTGTTCTATCGTCATTTGGAGGCCCTGAACGTTACAATTAACTATCAGTTTCGCGTCGGATTCGAAAATCTAGACTAACAGGAAAACGAACATAAGGTGCCCGAGGCAGCAATTGACCCTTGGAGACAAGTCGGCTGGAGGAAGATGTATGGAATCGCGACGCAATTTGAGGGTTCCATCGTCATTAGGAGGCCCTGGACGTTACAATTAACCATCAGTTTTGCGTCGGATTCGAAATTCTAGACTCACAGGAGAAGGACTACTTGGTGCCCGAGGCAGCAATATAACCTTGGAGACAAGTCGGCTGAAGGACGATGTATTGAATCTCGACGCAATTAGAGTGATCCATCGTCATTAGGAGGGCATGAACGTAACAATTAACTATCAGTTTCGCGTCGGTTTCGAAAATCTAGACTCACGGGAGAACGACGATATGTGCCCGAGGCAGCAATATCCCCATGGAGACAAGTCGGCTGGAGGACGGTGTATTGAATCTCGACGCAATTTGAGTGTTCCATCGTTATTAGGAGACCATGAACGTTACAATTAACCATCAGTTTTGCGACGGATTCGAAAATCTAGACTCACAGGAAAACGAACATAAGGTGCCCGAGGCAGCAATTGACCCTTGGAGACAAGTCGGCTGGAGGACGACGTATTGAATCTCGACGCAATTTGAGTGTTCTATCGTCATTTGGAGGCCCTGAACGTTACAATTAACTATCAGTTTCGCGTCGGATTCGAAAATCTAGACTAACAGGAAAACGAACATAAGGTGCCCGAGGCAGCAATTGACCCTTGGAGACAAGTCGGCTGGAGGAAGATGTATGGAATCGCGACGCAATTTGAGGGTTCCATCGTCATTAGGAGGCCCTGGACGTTACAATTAACCATCAGTTTTGCGTCGGATTCGAAATTCTAGACTCACAGGAGAAGGACTACTTGGTGCCCGAGGCAGCAATATAACCTTGGAGACAAGTCGGCTGAAGGACGATGTATTGAATCTCGACGCAATTAGAGTGATCCATCGTCATTAGGAGGGCATGAACGTAACAATTAACTATCAGTTTCGCGTCGGTTTCGAAAATCTAGACTCACGGGAGAACGACGATATGTGCCCAGGGCAGCAATATCCCCATGGAGACAAGTCGGCTGGAGGTCGGTGTATTGAATCTCGACGTAATTTGAGTGTTCCATCGTCATTAGGCGGCCCTGAACGTTACAATTAACCACAAGTTTTGGGTCGGATTGGAAAATCTAGACTCACAAGTGACGGACCATATGGTGCCCGAGGCAGCAAAATCCCCATGTAGACAAGTCGGCTGGAGGACGACGTATTGAATCTCGACGCAAATTGAGTGTTCTTTCGTCATTAGGAGGCGCTGAACGTTACAATTAACTATCAGTTTCGCGTCGGAATCGAAAATCTAGACTCACAGGAGACGGACCATATGGTGCCCGAGGCAGCAATATCCCTTTGGAGACAAGTCGGCTGGAGGACGATGCATTGAATCTCGACGCAATTTGAGTGATCCATCGTCATTAGGAGGGCATGAACGTAATAATTAACTATCAGTTTTGCGTCGGATTCAAAATTCTAGACTCACAGGAGAAGGACTATATGGTGCCCAAGGCAGGAATATCCCCTTGGAGACTAGTCGGCTGGAGGACGATGTATTGAATCTCAACGCAATTTTGGTGTTCCATCGTCATTAGGTGGCTCTGAACGTTACAATTAGCAGTCCGTTTTGCGTCGGATTCGAATATCTGGACTCACAAGAGAACGACCATAAGGTGACCGAGGTAGCAATAGACCCATGGAGACAAGTCGGCTGGCGGACGATGTATTGAATCTAGTCGCAACTTGAGTGTTCCATCGTCATTAGGAGGTCCTGAACGTTACAATTAACTATCAGTTTCGCGACGGATTCGAAAATCTAGACTCACAGGAGACGGACCACATGGTGCCCGAGGAAGCAATATCCGGTTGGAGACAAGTCGGCGGGAGGTCGAAGTATTGGATCTCGACGCAATTGAGTGTTCCATCGTGATTCGGAGGCCCTCAACGTTACAATTAACTACAAGTTTTGCGTCGGATTCAAAAATCTAGACTCACAGGAGACGGACCATATGGTGCCCGGGGCAGCAATATCCCCTTGGAGACAAGTCGACTGGAGGACGATGTATTGAATCTCGACGCAAATTGAGTGTTCCATCGTCATTAGGTGGTCCTGAACGTTACAATTACCTATCTGTTTTGCGTCGGATTCGAAAATGTAGTCTCATAGGAGAACGACCATAAGGTGCCCCAGGCAGCAGTAGACCGTTGAAGACAAGTCGGCTGAATGACGATGTATTGAATGTTGATGCAATTTGAGTGTTCCATCGTCATTAGGAGGCTCTGAACGTTACAATAGGCGGTCCGTTTTGAGTCGGATTCGAATATCTGGACCTACAGGTGACGTACCATATGGTGCCCGAGGCAGCAATATCCCCTTGGTGACAAGTCGACTGGAGGACGATGTATTGAATCTCGACGCAATTTGAGTATTCTATCGTCATTAGGAGGCGCTGAACGTTTCAATTAACCATCAGTTATGCGTCGGATCCGAAAATCTGGACTCACAGGAGAACGACCATAAGGTGCCCGAGGCAGCAATTGACCCTTGGAGGCAAGTCGGCTGGGGGACGATGTATTGAATCGCGACGCAATTTGTGTGTTCCATTGTAATTAGGAGGCCCTGAACGTTACAATTAACCACCAGTTTTGCGTCGGATTCGAATTTCTAGACTCACAGGAGATGGACTATATGGTGCCCGAGGCAGCAATATCCCCTTGGAGACAAGTGTGCTGGAGGACGATGTATTGAATCTCGACGCAATTTCAGTGTTCCATCGTCATTACGAGGCCCTGAACATTACAATTAACTATCAGTTTCGCGTCGAATTCGAAAATCTAGACTCACAGGAGACGGACCACATGGTGCCCGAGGCAGCAATATCCCATTGGAGACAAGACGGCGGGTGGACAATGTATTTAATGTCGACGTAGTTTGAGTGTTCCATCGTCATTAGGAGGCCCTGAACGTTAGAATTAACTACAGGTTTTGCGTCGGATTCGAAAATCTAGACTCAAAGGAGACGGACCATATGGTGCCCGAGGCAGCAATATCCCCTTGGAGACAAGTGGTCTAGAGGACGACGTATTGAATCTCGACGCAATTTGAGTGATCTATGGTCATTAGGAGGCGCTAAACTTTGCAATTAACTATGGTTTTTGGGTCGGATTCGAAAATCTAGACTCACAGGAGACGGACCACATGGTGCCCGAGGCAGCAATATCCCTTTGGAGAGAAGTCGGCAGGAGGACGATGTATTGGATCCCGACCTAATTTGAGTGTTCCATCGTGATTAGGAGGCCCTGAACGTTACAATTAACCATCAGTTTTGCGTCGGATTCGAATTTCTAGACTCACGGGAGATGGACTATATGGTGCCCGAGGCAGCAATATCCCCTTGGAGACAAGTGTGCTGGAGGACGATGTATTGAATCTCGACGCAATTAGAGTCTACCATCATCCTTAGGAGGCTCTGAACGTTACAATTAGCAGTCCGTTTTGCGTCGGATTCGAAAATATAGACTCACAGGAGGCGGACCATAATGTGCCCGAGGCAGCAATATCCCCTTTTAAACAAGTAGTCCAGAGGACGACGTATTGAATCTCGACGCAATTTGAGTGTTCTATGGTCATAGGAGGCGCTGAACGTTACTATTAACTATCTTTTTTGCGTCGGGTTTGATAATCTACACTCACAGGAGAACGACCATAAAGTGCCCGACGCAGCAATATACCCTTGGAGACAAGTCGCCTGGAGGGCAATGTATTGAATCTCGACGCAATATAAGTGTTCCATCGACATTAGGAGGCCCTGAACGTTACATATAACTATCAGTTAAGCGTCGGATCCGAAAATCTAGACTCACAGGAGAACGAGCATAAGGTGCCCGAAGCAACAATAGAACCTTGGAGACAAGTCGGCTGAAGGACGATGTATTGAATCTTGACGCAAATTGAGTGTTCCATCGTCATTAGGAGGCCCTAAACGTTACAATTAACTATCAGTTTCGCGTCGGATTCGAAAATCTAGACTCACAGGAGAACGACGATATGTGCCCGAGGCAGCAATATCCCCATGGAGACAAGTCGGCTGGAGGACGGTGTATTGAATCTCGACGCAATTTGAGTGTTCCATCGTTATTAGGAGACCATGAACGTTACAATTAACCATCAGTTTTGCGACGGATTCGAAAATCTAGACTCACAGGAAAACGAACATAAGGTGGCCGAGGCAGCAATTGACCCTTGGAGACAAGTCGGCTGGAGGAAGATGTATTGAATCGCGACGCAATTTGAGTGTTCCATCGTCATTAGGAGGCCCTGGACGTTACAATTAACCATCAGTTTTGCGTCGGATTCGAAATTCTAGACTCAGAGGAGAAGGATTGTATGCTGCCCGAGGCAGTAATATCCCCTAGGTGACAAGTCGGTTGGAGGACGATGTACTGAATCTCGACGCAATTAGAGTGTTCCATCATCATTAAGAGGCTCTGAACGTTACAATTAGCAGTCCGTTTTGCGTCGGATTCGAATATCTGAACTCACAGGACAACGACCATAAGGTGACCGAGGTAGCAGTAGACCCATATGGACAAGTCGGCTGGAGGACGATGAATTGAATCTCGACGCAATGTGAGTGTTCCATCGTCATTAGGAGGCCCTGAACGTTACAATGAACCATCAGTTTTGCGTCGGATTCGAATTTCTAGACTCACAGGAGAAGGACAATATGGTGCCCGAGGCAGCAATATCCCCTTGGAGACAAGTGTGCTGGAGGACGATGTATTGAATCTCGACGCAATTAGAGTCTTCCATCATCATTAGGAGGCTCTGAAGGTTACAATTAGCAGTCCGTTTTGCGCCGGATTCGAATATCTGGACTCACAGGACAACGACCATAAGGTGACCGAGGTAGCAGTAGACCCATGGAGACATGTCGGCTGGAGGACGATGAATTGAATCTAGACGCAATTTGAGTGTTCTATCGTCATTAGGAGGCGCTGAACGTTACAATTAACTATCATTTTCGCGTCGGATTCGAAAATCTAGACTCACAGGAGACGGGCAATATGGTGCCCGAGGCAGCAATATCCATTTGGAGACAAGTCGGCTGGAGAACGATGTATTGAATCTTGACGCAATGTGAGTGTTCCATCGTCATTAGGAGAGCATGAACGTAAAAATTAACTAATAGTTTTGCGTCGGATTCGAAATTCTAGACTCACAGGGGAAGGACTAAATGGTGCCCAAGGCAGGAACATCCCCTTGGAGACAAGTCGGCTGGAGGACGATGTATTGAATCTCAACGCAATTTGAGTGTTCCATCGTCATTAGGTGGCTCTGAACGTTACAAGTAGCAGTCTGCTTTGCGTCGGATTCGAATATCTGGACTCACAGGAGAACGAAGATAAGGTGACCGAGGTAGCAGTAGACCCATGGAGACAAGACGGCTGGATGACGATGTATTGAATCTCGACGCAATTTGAGTGTTCCATCGTCATTAGGAGGCCCTGAACGTTACAATTAACTATCAGTTATGTGTCGGAATCGAAAAAGTAGACTCACAGGAGAACGACCATAAGGTGCCCGAGGCAGCAATGGACGCTTGGAGACAAATCGGCTGAAGGACGATGTATAGAATCTCGACGCTATTTCAGTGTTCCATCGTGACTAGGAGGCCCTGAACGTTATAATTAACTACCAGTTTCGCGTCGGATTCGAAAATCTAGACTCACAGGAGAACGACAATATGTGCCCGAGGCAGCAATATCCCCATGGAGACAAGTCGGCTGGATTACGGTGTATTGAATCTCGACGCAATTTGAGTGTTCCATCGTTATTAGGAGACCATGAACGTTACAATTAACCATCAGTTTTGCGTCGGATTCGAAAATCTAGACTCAGAGGAGAACGACCATAAGGTGCCCGAGGCAGCAATAGACCGTTGGAGACAAGTCGGCAGAATGACGATGTATTGAATCTTGATGCAATTTGAGTGTTCCATCGTCATTAGGAGGCTCCGAACGTTACAATTGGCAGTCCGTTTTGCGTCGGATTCGATTATCGTGACCTACAGGAGACGGACCACATGGTGCCCGAGGCAGCAATAGCCCCTTGGAGACAAGTCGGCTGGAGGACTATGTATTGAATCTAGACGCAATTTGAGTGTTCCATCGTCATTAGGAGGCCCTAAACGTTACAATTAACTATCAGTTTCGCGTCGGATTCGAAAATCTAGACTCACAGGAGAACGACGATATGTGCCCGAGGCAGCAATATCCCCATGGAGACAAGTCGGCTGGAGGACGGTGTATTGAATCTCGACGCAATTTGAGTGTTCCATCGTTATTAGGAGACCATGAACGTTACAATTAACCATCAGTTTTGCGACGGATTCGAAAATCTAGACTCACAGGAAAACGAACATAAGGTGCCCGAGGCAGCAATTGACCCTTGGAGACAAGTCGGCTGGAGGACGACGTATTGAATCTCGACGCAATTTGAGTGTTCTATCGTCATTAGGAGGCGCTGACTGTTACAATTAACTATCAGTTTCGCGTCGGATTCGAAATTTTAGACTCACAGGAGAAGGACTATTTGGTGCCCGAGGCAGCAATATAACCTTGGAGACAAGTCGGCTGGAGGACGATGTATTGAATCTCGACGCAATTAGAGTGTTCCGTCATCATTAGGAGGCTCTGAACGTTACAATTAGCAGTCCGTTTTGCGTCGGATTCGAATATCTGGACTCACAAGAGAACGAAGATAAGGTGAACGAGGTAGCAGTAGACCCATGGAGACAAGTCGGCTGGAGGACGATGTATTGAATCTCGACGCAATTTGAGTGCTCCATCGTCATTTGGAGGCGTTGAACGTTACAACTAACTATCAGTTATATGTCGGAATCGAAAATGTAGACTCACAGGAGAACGACCATAAGGTGCCCGAGGCAGCAATGGACGCTTGGAGACATGGCGGCTTAAGGACGATGTATTGAATTTCGACGCTATTTCAGTGTTCCATCGTCATTAGGAGGCCCTGAACGTCACAATTAACTATCAGTTTTGCGTCGGATTCGAAAATGTAGACTCAGAGGAGAACGACCATAAGGTGCCTGAGGCAGCAATAGTCTTTTGGAGACAAGTCGGCTGAATGACGATGTATTGAATCTTGATGCAATTTGAGTGTTGCACCGTCATTAGGAGGCTCTGAACGTTACATTTGGCAGTCCATTTTGCGTCGGATTCGAATATCTGGACCTACAGGAGACGGACCATATGGTGCCTGGGGCAGCAATATCCGCTTGGTGACAAGTCGATTGGAGGACGATGTATTGAATCTCGACGCAATTTGAGTGTTCCATCGTCATTAGGAGGCCATGAACGTTACAATTAACCAACTGTTTTGCGTCGGATTCGAAAATCTAGACTCACATTAGGCGGACCATAAGGTGCACGTGGCAGCAATATCCCCTTGGAGAAAACTCGCCTGGAGGACGATGTATTGAATCTCGACGCAATTTGAGTGTTCTATCGTCTTTAGGAGGCGCTGAACGTTACAATTAACTATCACTTATGCGTCGGATCTGATAATCTAGACTCACAGGAGAACGACCATAAGGTGGCCGTGGCAGCAATTGACCCTTGGTGACAAGTCGCCTGGAGGACGTTGTATTGAATCGCGACGCAATTTCAGTGTTGCATCGTCATTAGGAGGCCCTGAATGTTACAATTAACCATCGGTTTTGCGTTGGATTCGAAATTCTAGATTCACAGGAGAAGGACTATATGGTGCACGAGGCAGTAATATCCCTTTGGAGACAAGTCGGCTGGAGGACGATGTATTGAATCTCGACGCAATTAGAGTGTTCCAACGTCATTAGGAGGCCCTGAACGTTACCATTAACTACAGGTTTTGCGTCGGATTCGAAAATCTAGACTCACAGGAGACAGACCATATGGTGCCCGAGGCAGCAATATCCCCTTGGTGACAAGTCGACTGGAGGACGACGTATTGAATCTCGACGCAATTTGAGTGTTCTATCGCCATTAGGAGGCCCTGAACGTTACAATTAACTATTAGTTTTGCGTCGGATTCGATAATCTAGACTCACAGAGGAACGGCGATAAGGTGCCAGAGGCAGCAATATCCCCTTGCAGACAAGTCGGCTGGAGGACGATGTATTGAATCTCGACGCAATTTGAGTGTTCCATCGTCATTAGGTGGTCCTGATCGTTACAATTAACTATGTGTTTTGCGTCGGATTCGAAATTCTAGACTCACAGGAGAAGGACTATATGGTGCCCAAGGCAGCAATATCCACTTGGAGGCAAGTCGGCCGGAGGACGATGTATTGATTCTCGACGCAATTAGAGTGTTCCATCATCATTAGGAGGCTCTGAACGATACAATTAGCAGTCCGTTTTGCGTCGGATTCGAATATCTGGACACACATAAGAACGAAGATAAGGTGACCGAGGTAGCAGTATACCCATGGAGACAAGTCGGCTGGAGGACGATGTATTGAATCTCGACGCAATTTGAGTGATCCATTGTCATTAGGAGGCCCTGAACGTTACAATTAACTATCAGTTATGTGTCGCAATCGAAAATGTAGACTCACAATAGGCGGACCATAAGGTGCACGAGGCAGCAATGGACACTTGGAGACAAGTCGGCTGAAGGACGATGTATTGAATTTCGACGCTATTTCAGTGTTCCATCGTCATTAGGAGACCCTGAATGTTACAATTAACTATCAGTTTTGCGTCTGACTCGAAAATGTAGACTCAGAGGTGAACGACCGTAAGGTGCCTGAGGCAGCAATAGACCGTTGGAGACAGGTCGGCTGAATGACGATGTATTGAATGCTGATGCAATTTGAGTGTTCAATCGTCATTAGGAGGCTCTGAACGTTACAATTGGTAGTCCGTTTTACGTCGGATTCGTATATCTGGACCTACAGGAGATGGACCATATGGTGCCCGAGGCAGCAATATCCCCTATGTGACAAGTCGACTGGAGGACGATCTATTGTATCTCGACGCAATTTGAGTGTTCCATCGTAATTAGGAGGCCATGAACGTTACAATTAACCATCTGTTTTGCGTCGGATTCGAAAATGTAGACTCACAATAGGCGGACCATAAGGTGCACGAGGCAGCAATATCTCCTTGGAGACAAGTCGGCTGGAGGACGATGTATTGAATTCCGACGCAATTTGAGTGTTCCATCGTCATTAGGAGGCGCTGAACGTTACAATTAACTATCAGTTATGCGTCGGATCCGAAAATCTAGACTCACAGGAGAAGGACTATATGGTGCCCGAGGCAGTAATATCCCCTTGGAGACAAGTCGGCTGGAGGACGATGTATTGAATCTCGACGCAATTAGAGTGTTCCATCATCGTTAAGACGCTCTGAACGTTACAATTAGCAGTCGGTTTTGCGTCGGATTCGAATATCTGGACACACAGGAGAACGACCATAAGGTGACCGAGGTAGCAGTAGACCCATGGAGTCAAGTCGGCTGGAGGACGATGTATTAAATCTCGACGCAATTTGAGTGTTCTATCGTCATTAGTTGGCCCTGAACTTTACAATTAACCATCAGTTTTGCGTTGGATTCGAAATTCTAGATTCACAGGAGAAGGACTATATGGTGCCCGAGGCAGTAATATCCCTTTGGAGACAAGTCGGCTGGAGGACGATGTATTAAATCTCGACGCAATTAGAGTGTTCCATCGTCATTAGGAGGCTCTGAACGTTATAATTAACTACAGGTTTTGCGTCGGATTCGAAAATCTAGACTCACAGGAGACGGACCATATGGAACCCGAAGCAGCAATATCCCCTTGGTGACAAGTCGACTGGAGGACGACGTATTGAATCTCGACGCAATTTGAGTGTTCTATCGCCATTAGGAGGCCCTGAACGTTACAATTAACTATTAGTTTTGCGTCGGATTCGTAAATCTGGACTCACAGAGGAACGACGATAAGGTGCCCGAGGCATCATTATCCCCTTGCAGACAAGTCGGCTGGAGGACGATGTATTGAATCTCGACGCAATTTGAGTGTTCCATCGTCATTAGGTGGTCCTGAACGTTACAATTAACTATCTGTTTTGCGTCGGATTCGAAATTCTACACTCACAGGAGAAGGACTATATGGTGTCCAAGGCAGCAATATCCCCATGGAGACAAGTCGGCAGGAGGACGATGTATTGAATCTCGACGCAATTAGAGTGTTCCATCATTATTAGGAGGCTCTGAACGTTACAATTAGCTGTCCGTTTGCGTGGGATTCGAATATCTGGAGTCGCAGGAGAACGAAGATAAGGTGACCGAGGTAGCAGTAGGCCCATGGAGACAAGTCGGCTGGAGGACGATGTATTGAATCTCGACGCAATTAGAGTGTTCCATCGTCGTTAGGAGGCCATGAACGTTACAATTAACTATCAGTTATGTGTCGGAATCGAAAATGTAGACTTACAGGAGAACGTCCATTAGGTGCCCGAGTCAGCAATTGACGCTTGGACACAAGTCGGCTGAAGGACGATGTATTGAATTTCGACGCTATTTCAGTGTTCCATCGTCATTAGGAGGCTCTGAACGATACAATAGGCAGTCCGTTTTGAGTCGGATTCGAATATCTGGACCTACAGGAGACGTACCATATGGTGCCCGAGCCAGCAACATCCCCTTGGTGACAAGTCGGTTGGAGGACGATGTACTGAATCTCGACGCAATTAGAGTGTTCCATCATCATCAAGAGGCTCTGAACGTTACAATTAGCAGTCCGTTTTGCGTCGGTTCGAAAATCTAGACTCACAGGAGACAGAACACATGGTGCCCGAGGCAGCAATATCCCATTGGAGACAAGTCGGCGGGTGGACGATGTATTCAATGTCGACGTAATTTGAGTGTTCCATCGTCATTAGGAGGCCCTGAACGTTACAATTAACTACAGGTTTTGCGTCGGATTCGAAATTCTAGACTCACAGGAGACGGACCATATGGTGCCCGAGGCAGCAATATCCCCTTGGAGACAAGTCGGCTGGAGGACGATGTATTAAATCTCGACGCAATTTGAGTGTTCCATCGTCAATAGGAGGCCCTTAACGTTACAATTAAATATCAGTTTTGCGTCTGATTCTAGAATCCAGACTGACAGGAGCAAGACCATTAGGTGCCAAAGGCAGCAATTGGCCCTTGGAGACAAGTCGGCTGGAGGACGATGTATTGAATCTCGACGCAATTTGAGTGTTCCATCGTCATTTGGAGGCCCTGAACGTTACAACTAACTATCAGTTATGTGTCGGAATCGAAAATGTAAACTGACAGGAGAACGACCATAAGGTGCCCGAGGCAGCAATGGACGCTTGGAGACATGTCGGCTGAAGGACGATGTATTGAATTTCGACGCTATTTCAGTGTTCCATCGTCATTAGGAGGCCCTGAACGTCACAATTAACTATCAGTTTTGCGTCGGTTTTGAAAATGTAGACTCAGAGGAGAACGACCATAAGGTGCCTGAGGCAGCAATAGTCCTTTGGAGACAAGTCGGCTGAATGACGATGTATTGAATCTTGATGCAATTTCAGTGTTGCACCGTCATTAGGAGGCTCTGAACGTTACATTTGGCAGTCCATTTTGCGTCGGATTCGAATATCTGGACCTACAGGAGACGGACCATATGGTGCCTAAGGCAGCAATATCCGCTTGGTGACAAGTCGATTGGAGGACGATGTATTGAATCTCGACGCAATTTGAGTGTTCCATCGTCATTAGGAGGCCATGAACGTTACAATTAACCAACTGTTTTGCGTCGGATTCGAAAATCTAGACTCACATTAGGCGGACCATAAGGTGCACGTGGCAGCAATATCCCCTTGGAGAAAAGTGCCTGGAGGACGATGTATTGAATCTCGACGCAATTTGAGTGTTCTATCGTCTTTAGGAGGCGCTGAACGTTACAATTAACTATCACTTATGCGTCGGATCTGATAATCTAGACTCACAGGAGACGGACCGTATGGTGCCCGAGGCAGCAATAGACCATTGGAGACAAGTCGGCTGGAGGACGATGTATTGAATCTCGACGCAATTTGAGTGTTCCATCGTCATTAGGAGGCCCTTAACGTTACAATTAACTATCAGTTTTGCGTCGGATTCGAAAATCTAGACTCACAGGAGCAAGACCATTAAGTGCCACAGGCAGCAATTGACCCTTGGAGACATGTCGGCTGGAGGACGATGTATTAAATCGCGACGCAATTTGAGTGTTCTATCGCCATTAGGTGGTCCTGATCGTTACAATTAACTATCTGTTTTGCGTCGGATTCGAAATTCTAGACTCACAGGAGAAGGACTATATGGTGCCCAAGGCAGCAATATCCACTTGGAGGCAAGTCGGCCGGAGGACGATGTATTGATTCTCGACGCAATTAGAGTGTTCCATCATCATTAGGACGCTCTGGACGTTACAATTAGCAGTCCGTTCTGCGTCGGATTCGAATATCTGGACACACATAAGAACGAAGATAAGGTGACCGAGGTAGCAGTAGTCCCATGGAGACAAGTCGGCAGGAGGACGATGAATTGAATCTCGACGCAATTTGAGTGTTCCATTGTCATTAGGAAGCCCTGAACGTTACAATTAACTATCAGTTATGTGTCGCAATCGAAAATGTAGACTCACAATAGGCGGACCATAAGGTGCACGAGGCAGCAATGGACACTTGGAGACAAGTCGGCTGATGGACGATGTATTGAATTTCGACGCTATTTCAGTGTTCCATCGTCATTAGGAGGCCCTTAATGTTACAATTAACTATCAGTTTTGCGTCTGATTCGAAAATGTAGACTCAGAGGTGAACGACCATAAGGTGCCTGAGGCAGCAATAGACCGTTGGAGACAGGTCGGCTGAATGACGATGTATTGAATGTTGATGCAATTTGAGTGTTCCATCGTCATTAGGAGGCTCTGAACGTTACAATTGGTAGTCCGTTTTGCGTCGGATTCGTATATCTGGACCTACAGGAGATGGACCATATGGTGCCCGAGGCAGCAATATCCCCTTGGTGACAAGTCGACTGGAGGACGATATATTGTATCTAGACGCAATTTGAGTGTTCCATCGTAATTAGGAGGCCATGAACGTTACAATTAACCATTTGTTTTGCGTCGGATTCGAAAATCTAGACTCTCAGGAGAAGGACTATATGGTGCCCGAGGCAGTAATATCCCCTTGGAGACAAGTCGGCTGGAGGACGATGTATTGAATCTCGACGCAATTAGAGTTTTCCATCATCATTAAGACGCTCTGAACGTTAGAATTAGCAGTCGGTTTTGCGTCCGATTCGAATATCTGGACTCACAGGAGAACGACCATAAGGTGACCGAGGTAGCAGTAGACCCATGGAGTCAAGTCGGCTGGAGGACGATGTATTGAATCTCGACGCAATTTGAGTGTTCTATCGTCATTAGGTGGCCCTGAACATTACTATTAACCATCAGGTTTGCGTTGGATTCGAAATTCTAGATTCACAGGAGAAGGACTATATGGTGCCCGAGGCAGTAATATCCCTTTGGAGACAAGTCGGCTGGAGGACGATGTATTAAATCTCGACGCAATGAGAGTGTTCCATCGTCATTAGGAGGCTCTGAACGTTACAATTAACTACAGGTTTTGCGTCGGATTCGAAAATCTAGACTCACAGGAGACGGACCATATGGTACCCGAGGCAGCAATATCCCCTTGGTGACAAGTCGACTGGCGGACGACGTATTGAATCTCGACGCAATTTGAGTGTTCTATCGCCATTAGGAGGCCCTGAACGTTACAATTAACTATTAGTTTTGCGTCGGATTCGTAAATCTAGACTCACAGAGGAACGACGATAAGGTGCCCGAGGCAGCATTATCCCCTTGCAGACAAGTCGGGTGGAGGACGATGTATTGAATCTCGACGCAATTTGAGTGTTGCATGGTCATTAGGAGGCGCTGGACGTTACAATTAACTATCATTTTTGCGTCGGATTCGAAAATCTAGACTCACAGGAGACGGACCATATGGTGCCCGAGGCAGCAATATCCCCTTGGAGACAAGTCGGCTGGAGGACGATGTATTGATTCTCGACGCAAATTGTGTGTTCCATCGTCATTAGGAGGCCATTAACGGTACAATTAAATATCAGTTTTTCGTCGGATTCGAAAATCTAGACTCACAGTAGCAAGACCATTAGGTGCCAAAGGCAGCAATTGACCCTTGGAGACATGTCGGCTGGAGGACGATGTATTGAATCGCGACGCAATTTGAGTATTCCATCGTCATTAGGAAGCCCTGAACGTTACAATTAACCATCAGTTTGGCGTCGGATTCGAAAACTAGACTCACAGGAGACGGAGCATAAGGTGCCCGAGACAGCAATAACCCTTTGGAGACAATTCGGCTGGAGGACGATGTATTGAATCTCGACGCAATTTGAGTGTTCCATCGTCATTAGGTGGTCCTGAACGTTACAATTAACTATCTGTTTTGCGTCGGATCCGAAATTCTAGACTCACAGGATAAGGACTATACGGTGCCCAAGGCAGCAATATCCACTTGGAGACAAGTCGGCCGGAGGACGATGTATTGATTCTCGACGCAATTAGGGTGTTCCATCATCATTAGGAGGCTCTGAACGTTACAAATAGCAGTCCGTATTCGTCGGATTCGAATATCTGGACTCACATATGAACGAAGATAAGGTGACCGAGGTAGCAGTAGACCCATGGAGACAAGTCGGCTGGAGGACGATATATTGAATCTCGACGCAAATTGAGTGTTCCATCGTCATTAGGAGGCCATTAACGTTACAATTAAATATCAGTTTTGCGTCGGATTCGAAAATCTAGACTCACAGGAGCAAGACCATTAGGTGCCAAAGGCAGCAATTGACCCTTGGAGACAAGTCGGCTGAAGGACGATGTATTGAATTTCGACGCTATTTCAGTGTTCCATCGTCATTAGGAGGCCCTGAATGTTACAATTAACTATCAGTTTTGCGTCTGATTCGAAAATGTGGACTCAGAGGTGAACGACCATAAGGTGCCCGAGGCAGCAATAGACCGTTGGAGACAAGTCGGCTGAATGACGATGTATTGAAACTTGATGCAATTTGAGTGTTCCATCGTCATTAGGAGGCTCTAAACGTTACAATTGGTAGTCCGTTTTGCATCGGATTCGTATATCTGGACCTACAGGAGATGAACCATATGGTGCCAGAGGCAGCAATATCCCCTTGGTGACAAGTCGACTGGAGGACGATCTATTGAATCTCGACGCGATTTGAGTGTTCCATCGTCATTAGGAGGCCATGAACGTTACAATTAACCATCTGTTTTGCGTCGGATTCGAAAATCTAGACTCACAGGAGGCGGACTATAAGGTGCACGAGGCAGCAATATCCCCTTGGAGACAAGTCGGCTGGAGGACGATGTATTGATTCTCGACGCAATTAGAGCGTTCCATCATCATTAGGAGGCTCTGAACGTTACAATTAGCAGTCCGTTTAGCGTCGGATTCGAATATCTGGACCCACAGGAGAACGAAGATAAGGTGACCGAGGTAGCAGTAGACCCATGGTGACAAGTCGGCTGGAGGACGATGTATTGAATCTCGACGCAATTTGAGTGATCCATCGTCATTAATAGGCCCTGAACGTTAAAATTAACTATCAGTTATGTGTCGCAATCAAAAATGTAGACTCACAGGAGAACGACCATAAGGTGCCCGAGTCAGCAATGGACGCTTGGAGACAAGTCGGCTGAAGGACGATGCATTGAATTTCGACGCAATTTGAGTGTTCCATCGTCATTAGGAGGCCCTGAACTTTACAATTACCTATCAGTTTCGCGTCGGATTCGAAAATTTGGACTCACAGGAGACGGACCACATGGTGCCCGAGGCAGCAATATCCCATCGGAGACAAGTCGGCGGGTGGACGATGTATTTAATGTGACGTAATTTGCGTGTTCCATCTTCATTTGGAGGCCCTGAACGTTACAATTAACTACAGGTTTTGCGTCGGATTCGAAAATCTAGACTCTCAGGAGACGGACCATATGGTGCCCGAGGCAGCAATAACCCCTTGGAGACAAGCCAGCTGGAGGACTACGTATTGAATCTCGACGCAATTTGAGTGTTCTATCGCCATTAGGAGGCCCTGAACGTTACAATTAACTATTAGTTTTCCGTCGGATTCGAAAATCTAGACTCACAGGAGGCGGACCATAAGGTGCCCGAGGCAGCAATATCCCCTTGTAGACAAGTCGTCTAGAGGACGACGTATTGAATCTCGACGCAAATTGAGTGTTCCATCATCATTAGGAGGCTCTGAACGTTACAATTAGCAGTCCGTCTTGCGTCGGATTCGAATATCTGGACTCACGGGAGACAGAGCATAAGGTGCCCGAGACAGCAATAACCCTTTGGAGACAAGTCGGCTGAATGACGATGTATTGAATCTTGATGCAATTTTAGTGATCCATCGTCATTAGGATTCTCTGAACGTTACAACTGGCAGTCCGGTTTTGCGTCGGATTCGAATATCTGGACCTACAGGAGACGGACCATATGGTGCCCGAGACAGCAATATCCCCTTGGTGACATGTCGATTGGTGGACGATGTATTGAATCTCGACGCAATTTGAGTGTTCCATCGTCATTAGGAGGCCATGAACGTTACAATTAACCAACTGTTTTGCGTCGGATTCGAAAATCTAGACTCACAATAGGCGGACCATAAGGTGCACGAGGCAGTAATATCCCCTTGGAGACAAATCGGCTGGAGGACGATGTATTGAATCTCGACGCAATTTGAGTGTTCTATCGTCATTAGGAGGCGCTGAACGTTACAATTAACTATCACTTATGCGTCGGATCCGGAAATCTACACTCACAGGAGGCGGACAATAAGCTGCCCCAGGCAGCAATATCCCCTTTTAGACAAGTCGGCTGGAGGACGACGTATTGAATCTAGACGCAATTTGAGTATTCTATGGTCATTAGGAGTCGCTGAACGTTACAATTAACTATCATTTTTGCGTCGGATTCGAAAATCTAGACTCATAATAGCAAGACCAATAGGAGCCAAAGGCAGCAATTGACCCTTGGAGACAAGTGGTCTAGAGGACGACGTATTGAATCTCGACGCAATTTGAGTGATCTATGGTCATTAGGAGGCGCTGAACGTTACAATTAACTATCGTTTTTGCGTCGGATTCGAAAATCTAGACTCACAGGAGAAGGACTATATGGTGCCCAAGGCAGCAATATCCCCTTGGAGACAAGTCGGCTGGAGGACGATGTATTGAATCTCGACGCAATTAGAATGTTCCGTCATCATTAGGAGGCTCTGAACGTTACAATTAGCAGTCCGTTTTGCGTCGGATTCGAATATCTGGACTCACAAGAGAACGAAGATAAGGTGAACGAGGTAGCAGTAGACCCATGGAGACAAGTCGGCTGGAGGACGATGTATTGAATCTCGACGCAATTTGAGTGTTCCATCGCCATTTGGGGGCCCTGAACGTTACAACATAACTATCAGTTATGTGTCGGAATCGAAAATGTAAACTCACAGGAGAACGACCATAAGGTGCCCGAGGCAGCAATGGACGCTTGGAGACATGTCGGCTGAAGGACGATGTATTGAATTTCGACGCTATTTCAGTGTTCCATCGTCATTAGAAGGCCATGAACGTTACAATTAACCAACTGTTTTGCGTCGGATTCGAAAATCTAGACTCACATTAGGCGGACCATAAGGTGCACGTGGCAGCAATATCCCCTTGGAGAAATGTCGCCTGGAGGACGATGTATTGAATCTCGACGCAATTTGAGTGTTCTATCGTCTTTAGGAGGCGCTGAACGTTACAATTAACTACAAGTTTTGCGTCGGATCCGAAAATCTAGACTCACAGGAGACGGGCCATTAAGTGCCAAAGGCAGCAATTGACCCTTGGAGACATGTCGGCTGGAGGACGATGTATTAAATCGCGACGCAATTTGAGTGTTCCATCGTCATTAGGAAGCCCTGAACGTTACAATTAACCATCAGTTTTGCGTCGGATTCGAAAATCTAGACTCACAGGAGACGGAGCATAAGGTGCCCGAGACAGCAATAACCCTTTGAAGACAATTCGGCTGGAGGACGATGTATTGAATCTCGACGCAATTTGAGTGTTCCATCGTCATTAGGTGGTCCTGCTCGTTACAATTAACTATCTGTTTTGCGTCGGATTCGAAATTCTAGACTCACAGGAGAAGGACTATATGGTGCCCAAGGCAGCAATATCCACTTGCAGGCAAGTCGGCCGGAGGACGATGTATTGATTCACGACGCAATTAGAGTGTTCCATCATCATTAGGAGGCTCTGAACGTTACAATTAGCAGTCCGTTTTGCGTCGGAGTCGAATATCTGGACACACATAAGAACGAAGATAAGGTGACCGAGGTAGCAGTAGACCCATGGAGACAAGTCGGCTGGAGGACGATGAATTGAATCTCGACGCAATTTGAGTGATCCATTGTCATTAGGAGGCCCTGAACGTTACAATTAACTATCAGTTATGTGTCGCAATCGAAAATGTAGACTCACAATAGGCGGACCATAAGGTGCACGAGGCAGCAATGGACACTTGGAGACAAGTCGGCTGAAGGACGATGTATTGAATTTCGACGCTATTTCAGTGTTCCATCGTCATTAGGAGGCCCTGAATGTTACAATTAACTATCAGTTTTGCGTTTGATTCGAAAATGTAGACTCAGAGGTGAACGACCATAAGGTGCCTGAGGCAGCAATAGACCGTTGGAGACAGGTCGGCTGAATGACGATGTATTGAATGTTGATGCAATTTGAGTGTTCCATCGTCATTAGGAGGCTCTGAACGTTACAATTGGTAGTCCGTTTTGCGTCGGATTCGTATATCTGGACCTACAGGAGATGGACCATATGGTGCCCGAGGCAGCAATATCCCCTTGGTGACAAGTCGACTGGAGGACGATCAATTGTATCTCGACGTAATTTGAGTGTTCCATCGTAATTAGGAGGCCATGAACGTTACAATTAACCATCTGTTTTGCGTCGGATTCGAAAATCTAGACTCACAATAGGCGGACCATAAGGTGCACGAGGCAACAATATCTCCTTGGAGACAAGTCGGCTGGAGGACGATGTATTGAATTCCGACGCAATTTGAGTGTTCCATTGTCATTAGGAGGCGCTGAACGTTGCAATTAACAATCAGTTATGCGTCGGATCCGAAAATCTAGACTCACAGGAGAAGGACTATATGGTGCCCGAGGCAGTAATATCCCCTTGGAGACAAGTCGGCTGGAGGACGATGTATTGAATCTCGACGCAATTAGAGTGTTCCATCATCATTAAGACGCTCTGAACGTTACAATTAGCAGTCGGTTTTGCGTCGGATTCGAATATCTGGACTCACAGGAGAACGACCATAAGGTGACCGAGGTAGCAGTAGACCCATGGAGTCAAGTCGGCTGGAGGACGATGTATTGAATCTCGACGCAATTTTAGTGTTCTATCGTCATTAGGTGGCCCTGAACATTACAATTAACCATCAGTTTTCCGTTGGATTCGAAATTCTAGATTCACAGGAGAAGGACTAAATGGTGCCCGAGGCAGTAATATCCCTTTGGAGACAAGTCGGCTGGAGGACGATGTATTAAATCTCGACGCAATTAGAGTGTTCCATCGTCATTAGGAGGCTCTGAACGTTACAATTAACTACAGGTTTTGCGTCGGATTCGAAAATCTAGACTCACAGGAGACGGACCATATGGTACCCGAGGCAGCAATATCCCCTTGGTGACAAGTCGACTGGAGGACGACGTATTGAATCTCGACGCAATTTGAGTGTTCTATCGCCATTAGGAGGCCCTGAACGTTACAATTAACTATTAGTTTTGCGTCGGATTCGTAAATCTAGACTCACAGAGGAACGACGATAAGGTGCGCGAGGCAGCATTATCCCCTTGCAGACAAGTCGGCTGGAGGACGATGTATTGAATCTCGTCGCAATTTGATTGTTGCATGGTCATTAGGAGGCGCTGAACGTTAGAATTAATTATCATTTTTGCGTCGGATTCGAAAATCTAGACTCACAGGAGACGGACCATATGGTACCCGTGGCAGCAATATTCCCTTGTAGACAAGTCGTCTAGAGGACGACGTATTGAATCTCGACGCAATTTGAGTGTTCTATCGTCATTAGGAGGCGCTGAACGTTACAATTAACTATCATTTTTGCGTCGGATTCAAAAATCTAGACTCACAGGAGACGGACCACATGGTGCCCGAGGCAGCAATAACCCGTTGGAGACAAGTCGACGGGAGGTCGATGAATTGGATCTCGACGCAATTGAGTGTTCCATCGTGATTAGGAGGCCCTCAACGTTACAATTAACTACAAGTTTTGCGTCGGATTCGAAAATCTAGACTCACAGGAGACGGACCATATGGTGCCCGAGGCAGCAATATCCCCTTGGAGACATTTCGGCTGGAGGACGATGTATTGAATCTCGACGCAATTTGAGTGTTCCATCGTCATTAAGTGGTCCTCAACGTTACAATTAACTATCTGTTTTGCGTCGGATTCGAAATTCTAGACTCACAGGAGAAGGATTATACGGTGCCCAAGGCTGCAATATCCACTTGGAGACAAGTCGGCCGGAGGACGATGTATTGATTCTCGACGCAATTAGAGTGTTCCATCATCATTAGTAGGCTCTGATCGTTACAATTAGCAGTCCGTTTTCGTCGGATTCGAATATCTGGACTCACATAAGAACGAAGATAAGGTGACCCAGGTAGCAGTAGACCCATGGAGACAAGTCGGCTGGAGGACGATGTATTGAATCTCGACGCAAATTGAGTGTTCCATCGTCATTAGGAGGCCATTAACTTTACAATTAAATATCAGTTTTGCGTCGGATTCGAAAATCTAGACTCACAGGAGCAAGACCATTAGGTGCCAAAGGCAGCAATTGACCCTTGGAGACAAGTCGGCTGAAGGTCGATGTATTGAATTTCGACGCTATTTCAGTGTTCCATCGTCATTAGGAGGCCCTGAATGTTACAATAAACCATCAGTTTTGCGTCTGATTCGAAAATGTGGACTCAGAGGTGAACGACCATAAGGTGCCCGAGGCAGCAATAGACCGTTGGAGACAAGTCGGCTGAATGACGATGTATTGAATCTTGATGCAATTTGAGTGTTCCATCGTCATTAGAAGGCTCTGAACGTTACAATTAACCATCAGTTTTGCGTCGGATTCGAAAATCTAGACTCACTGGAGGCGGACCATAAGGTGCACGAGGCAGCAATATCCCCTTGGAGACAAGTCGGCTGGAGGACGATGTATTGATTCTCGACGCAATTAGAGCGTTCCATCATCATTAGGAGGCTCTGAACGTTACAATTAGCAGTCCGTTTAGCGTCGGATTCGAATATCTGGACCCACAGGAGAACGAAGATAAGGTGACCGAGGTAGCAGTAGACCCATGGAGACAAGTCGGCTGGAGGACGATGTATTGAATCTCGACGCAATTTGAGTGATACATCGTCATTAGTAGGCCCTGAACGTTACAATTAACTATCAGTTATGTGTCGCAATCAAAAATGTAGACTCACAGGAGAACGACCATAAGGTGCCCGTGTCAGCAATGGACGCTTGGAGACAAGTCGGCTGAAGGACGAAGCATTGAATTTCGACGCAACTTGAGTTTTCCATCGTCATTAGGAGGCCCTTAACGTTACAATTAAATATCAGTTTTGTGTCGGATTCGAAAATCTAGACTGACAGGAGACGGACAATATGGTGCCCGAGGCAGCAATAACCCCTTGAAGACAAGCCAGCTGGAGTACTACGTATTGAATCTCGACGCAATTTGAGTGTTCTATCGCCATTAGGACGCCCTGAACGTTACAATTAACTATTAGTTTTCCGTCGGATTCGAAAATCTAGACTCACAGGAGGCGAACCGTAAGGTGCCCGAGGCAGCAATATCCCCTTGTAGACAAGTCGTCTAGAGGACGACGTATTGAATCTCGACGCAATTTGAGTGTTCCATCATCATTAGGAGGCTCTGAACGTTACATCTAGCAGTCCGTCTTGCGTCGGATTCGAATATCTGGACTCACGGGAGACGGAGCATAAGGTGCCCGAGACCGCAATAACCCCTTGGAGACAAGTCGGCTGAATGACGATGTATTGAATCTGGATGCAATTTTAGTGATCCATTGTCATTAGGAGGCTCTGAACGTTACAACTGGCAGTCCGGTTTTGCGTCGGATTCGAATATCTGGACCTACAGGAGATGGACCATCTGGTGTCCGAGACAGTAATATCCCCTTGGTGACATGTCGATTGGTGGACGATGTATTGAATCTCGACGCAATTTGAGTGTTCCATCGTCATTAGGAGGCCATGAACGTTACAATTAACCAACTGTTTTGCGTCGGATTCGAAAATCTAGACTCACAGGTGGCGGACCATAAGGTGCACGAGGCAGTAATATCCCCTTGGAGACAAGTCGGCTGGAGGACGATGTATTGAATCTCGACGCAATTTGAGTGTTGTATCGTCATTAGGAGGCGCTGAACGTTACAATTAACTATCACTTATGCGTCGGATCCGAAAATCTAGACTCACAGGAGGCGGACTATAAGCTGCCCCAGGCAGCAATATCCCCTTGTAGACAAGTCGGCTGGAGGACGACGTATTGAATCTCGACGCAATTTGAGTATTCTATGGTCATTAGGAGTCGCTGAACGTTACAATTAACTATCATTTTTGCGTCGGATTCGAAAATCTAGACTCATAGGAGACGGACCACTTGGTGCCCGAGGCAGCAATAACCCGTTGGAGACAAGTCGGCGGGAGGTCGATGAATCGGATCTCGACGGAAATGAGCGTTCCATCGTGATTAGGATGCCCTCAACGTTACAACTAACTACAAGTTTTGAGTCGGATTCGAAAATCTAGACTCACAGGAGACGGACCATATGGTGCCCGAGGCAGCAATATCCCCTTGGCGACAAGTCGGCTGGAGGACGATGCATTGAATCTCGACGCAATTTGAGTGTTTCATCGTCATTAGGAGGCCCTTAACGGTACAATTAAATATCAGGTTTGCGTCGGATTCGAAAATCTAGACTCTCAGGAGCAAGACCATTAGGTGCCAAAGGCAGCAACTAACCCTTGGGGACATGTCGGCTGGAGGACGATGTATTGAATCGCGACGCAATTAGAGTGTTCCATCGTCATTAGGAGGCCCTGAACGTTACAATTAACCATCAGTTTTGCGTCGGATTCGAAAATCTAGACTCACAGGAGACGGACCATAAGGTGCCCGAGACAGCAATAAACCTTAGGAGACAAGTCGCCTGGAGGACGATGTATTGAATCTCGACGCAATTTGAGTGTTCCATCGTCATAAGGTGGTCCTGAACGTTACAATTAACTATCTGTTTTGCGTCGGATTCGAAATTCTAGACCCACAGGAGAAGGACTATATGGTGCCGAAGGCAGCAGTATCCGCTTTTAGACAAGTCGGCTGGAGGACGATGTATTGAATCTCGACGCAATTAGAGTGTTCCATCATCATTAGGGGGCTCTGAACGTTACAATTAGCAGTCCGTTTTGCGTCGGATTCGAATATCTGGACTCACAGGTGAACGAAGATAAGGTGACCGAGGTAGCAGTAGACCAATGGAGACAAGTCGGTTGGAGGACGATGTATTGAATCTCCACGCAATTTGAGTGTTCCATCGTCATTAGGAGGCCCTGAACGTTACAATTAACTATCAGTTATGTGTCGGAATCGAAAATGTAGACTCACAGGAGAACGACCATAAGGTGCCCGAGGCAGCAATAGACCGTTGGAGACAAGTCGGCTGAATGACGATGTATTGAATCTTGATGCAATTTTAGTGTTCCATCGTCATTAGGAGGCTCTTAACGTTACAATTGGCAGTCCGTTTTGCGTCGGATTCGAATATCTGGACCTACAGGAGACGGACCACATGGTGCCCGAGGCAGCAATATCCCCTTGGTGACAAGTCGACAGGACGATCTATTGATTCTCGACGCAATTTGAGTGTTCCATCGTCATTAGGAGGCCATGAACGTTACAATTAACCATCTGTTTTGCGTCGGATTCAAAATTCTAGACTCACAGGGGCGGACCATAAGGTGCACGAGGCAGCAATATCCCCTTGGAGACAAGTCGGCTGGAGGACGATGTATTGTATCTCGACGCAATTTGAGTGTTCCATCGTCATTAGGAAGCCCTTAACGTTACAATTAAATATCAGTTTTGCGTCGGATTTCAAAAATCTATACTCACAGGAGCAAGAACATTAGGTGCCAAGGCAGCAATTGACCCTTGGAGTCAAGTCGGCTGGAGGACGATATATTGAATCGCGACGCAATTTGAGTGAACCATCGTCATTAGGATGGTTTTGCGTCGGATTCGAAAATTTTGACTCACGGGAGACGGAGCATAAGGTGCCCGAGACAGCAATAACCCTTTGGAGACAAGTCGGCTGAATGACGATGTATTTAATCTTGATGCAATTTGAGTGATCCATCGTCATTAGGAGGCTCTGAATGTTACAACTGGCAGTCCGGTTTTGCGGCGGATTCGAATATCTGGACCTACAGGAGACGGACCATATGGTGCCTGAGACAGCAATATCCCCTTGGTGACAAGTCGATTGGTGGACGATGTATTGAATCTCGACGCAATTTGAGTGTTCCATCGCCATTAGGGGGCCATGAACGTTACAATTAGGCAACTGTTTTGCGACGGATTCGAAAATCTAGACTCACAGGAGGCGGAACATAAGGTGCACGAGGCAGTAATATCCCCTTGGAGACAAGTCGGCTGGAGGACGATGTATTGAATCTTGATGCAATTTTAGTGATCCATCGTCATTAGGAGGCTCTGAACGTTGCAAATGGAAGTCCGGTTTTGCGTCGGATTCGAATATCTGGACCTACAGGAGACGGACCATATGGTGCCCGAGACAGCAATATCCCCTTGGTGACAAGTCAATTGGTGGACGATGTATTGAATCTCGACGCAATTTGAGTGTTCCATCGTCATTAGGAGGCCATGAACGTTACAATTAACCAACTGTTTTGCGTCGGATTCGAAAATCTAGACTCACAGGAGGCGGAACATAAGGTGCACGAGGCAGTAATATCCCCTTGGAGACAAGTCGGCTGGAGGACGATGTATTGAATCTCGACGCAATTTGAGTGTCCTGTCGTCATTAGGAGGCGCTGAACGTTACAATTAACTATCACTTATTCGTCGTATCCGAAAATCTAGACTCACAGGAGGCGGACAATAAGCTGCCCGAGGCAGCAACATCCCCTTGTAGACAAGTCGGCTGGAGGACGACGTATTGAATCTCGACGCAATTTGAGTATTCTATGGTCATTAGGAATCGCTGAAAGTTACAATTAACTATCATTTTTGCGTCGGATTCGAAAATCTAGACTCATAGGAGACGGACCACTTGGTGCCCGAGGAGCAATAACCCGTTGGAGACAAGTTGGCGGGATGTCGATGAATCGGATCTCGACGCAAATGAGTGTTCCATCGTGATTAGAATGCCCTCATCGTTACAATTAACTACAAGTTTTGCGTCGGATTCGAAAATCTAGACTCACAGGAGACGGACCATATGGTGCCCGAGGCAGCAATATCCCCTTGGAGACAAGTCGGCTGGAGGACTATGTATTGAATCTCGACGCAATTTGGGTGTTCCATCGTCATTAGCAGGCCCTTAACGGTACAATTAAATATCAGTTTTGCGTCTGATTCGAAAATCTAGACCCTCAGGAGCAAGACCATTAGGTGCCAAAGGCAGCAATTGACCCTTGGGGACATGTCGGCTGGAGGACGATGTATTGAATCGCGACGCAATTTGAGCGTTCCATCGTCATTAGGAGGACCTGAACGTTACAATTTACCATGAGTTTTGCGTCGGATTCGAATATCTAGACTCACAGGAGAACGAAGATAAGGTGACCGAGGTAGCAGTAGACCCATGGAGACAAGTCGGCTGGAGGACGATGTATTGAATCCTGACGCAATTTGAGTGATACATCGTCATTAATAGGCCCTGAACGTTACAATTAACTATCAGTTATGTGTCGCAATCAAAAATGTAGACTCACAGGAGAACGACCATAAGGTGCCCGTGTCAGCAATGGACGCTTGGAGACAAGCCGGCTGAAGGACGATGCATTGAATTTCGACGCAATTTGAGTTTTCCATCGTCATTAGGAGGCCCTGAACATTACAATTAACTATCAGTTTCGTGTCGGATTCGAAAATTTGGACTCACAGGAGACGGACCACATGGTGCCCGAGGCAGCATTATCCCATTGGAGACAAGTCGGCGGGTGGACGATGTATTTAATGTGACGTAATTTGCGTGTTCCATCGTCATTTGGAGGCCCTGAACGTTACAATTAACTACAGGTTTTGCGTCGGATTCGAAAATCTAGACTCTCAGGAGACGGACCATATGGTGCCCGAGGCAGCAATAACCCCTTGAAGACAAGCCAGCTGGAGTACTACGTATTGAATCTCGACGCAATTTGAGTGTTCTATCGCCATTAGGACGCCCTGAACGTTACAATTAACTATTAGTTTTCCGTCGGATTCGAAAATCTAGACTCACAGGAGGCGAACCATAAGGTGCCCGAGGCAGCAATATCCCCTTGTAGACAAGTCGTCTAGAGGACGACGTATTGAATCTCGACGCAATTTGAGTGTTCCATCATCATTAGGAGGCTCTGAACGTTACATCTAGCAGTCCGTCTTGCGTCGGATTCGAATATCTGGACTCTCGGGAGACGGAGCATAAGGTGCCCGAGACAGCAATAACCCCTTGGAGACAAGTCGGCTGAATGACGATGTATTGAATCTGGATGCAATTTTAGTGATCCATTGTCATTAGGAGGCTCTGAACGTTACAACTGGCAGTCCGGTTTTGCGTCGGATTCGAATATCTGGACCTACAGGAGATGGACCATCTGGTGCCCGAGACAGTAATATCCCCTTGGTGACATGTCGATTGGTGGACGATGTATTGAATCTCGACGCAATTTGAGTGTTCCATCGTCATTAGGAGGCCATGAACGTTACAATTAACCAACTGTTTTGCGTCGGATTCGAAAATCTAGACTCACAGGAGGCGGACCATAAGGTGCACGAGGCAGTAATATCCCCTTGGAGACAAGTCGGCTGGAGGACGATGTATTGAATCTCGACGCAATTTGAGTGTTGTATCGTCATTAGGAGGCGCTGAACGTTACAATTAACTATCACTTATGCGTCGGATCCGAAAATCTAGACTCACAGGAGGCGGACAATAAGCTGCCCCAGGCAGCAATATCCCCTTGTAGACAAGTCGGCTGGAGGACGACGTATTGAATCTCGACGCAATTTGAGTATTCTATGGTCATTAGGAGTCGCTGAACGTTACAATTAACTATCATTTTTGCGTCGGATTCGAAAATCTAGACTCATAGGAGACGGACCACTTGGTGCCCGAGGCAGCAATAACCCGTTGGAGACAAGTCGGCGGGAGGTCGATGAATCGGATCTCGACGGAAATGAGTGTTCCATCGTGATTAGGATGCCCTCAACGTTACAACTAACTACAAGTTTTGAGTCGGATTCGAAAATCTAGACTCACAGGAGACGGACCATATGGTGCCCGAGGCAGCAATATCCCCTTGGCGACAAGTCGGCTGGAGGACGATGTATTGAATCTCGACGCAATTTGAGTGTTCCATCGTCATTAGGAGGCCCTTAACGGTACAATTAAATATCAGTTTTGCGTCGGATTCGAAAATCTAGACTCTCAGGAGCAAGACCATTAGGTGCCAAAGGCAGCAACTAACCCTTGGGGACATGTCGGCTGGAGGACGATGTATTGAATCGCGACGCAATTAGAGTGTTCCATCGTCATTAGGAGGCCCTGAACGTTACAATTAACCATCAGTTTTGCGTCGGATTCGAAAATCTAGACTCACAGGAGACGGACCATAAGGTGCCCGAGACAGCAATAAACCTTAGGAGACAAGTCGCCTGGAGGACGATGTATTGAATCTCGACGCAATTTGAGTGTTCCATCGTCATAAGGTGGTCCTGAACGTTACAATTAACTATCTGTTTTGCGTCGGATTCGAAATTCTGGACCCACAGGAGAAGGACTATATGGTGCCGAAGGCAGCAATATCCGCTTTTAGACAAGTCGGCTGGAGGACGATGTATTGAATCTCGACGCAATTAGAGTGTTCCATCATCATTAGGGGGCTCTGAACGTTACAATTAGCAGTCCGTTTTACGTCGGATTCGAATATCTGGACTCACAGGTGAACGAAGATAAGGTGACCGAGGTAGCAGTAGACCCATGGAGACAAGTCGGTTGGAGGACGATGTATTGAATCTCCACGCAATTTGAGTGTTCCATCGTCATTAGGAGGCCCTGAACGTTACAATTAACTATCAGTTATGTGTCGGAATCGAAAATGTAGACTCACAGGAGAACGACCATAAGGTGCCCGAGGCAGCAATAGACCGTTGGAGACAAGTCGGCTGAATGACGATGTATTGAATCTTGATGCAATTTTAGTGTTCCATCGTCATTAGGAGGCTCTTAACGTTACAATTGGCAGTCCGTTTTGCGTCGGATTCGAATATCTGGACCTACAGGAGACGGACCACATGGTGCCCGAGGCAGCAATATCCCCTTGGTGACAAGTCGACAGGACGATCTATTGATTCTCGACGCAATATGAGTGTTCCACCGTCATTAGGAGGCCATGAACGTTACAATTAACCATCTGTTTTGCGTCGGATTCAAAATTCTAGACTCACAGGGGCGGACCATAAGGTGCACGAGGCAGCAATATCCCCTTGGAGACAAGTCGGCTGGAGGACGATGTATTGTATCTCGACGCAATTTGAGTGTTCCATCGTCATTAGGAAGCCCTTAACGTTACAATTAAATATCAGTTTTGCGTCGGATTTCAAAAATCTATACTCACAGGAGCAAGAACATTAGGTGCCAAGGCAGCAATTGACCCTTGGAGTCAAGTCGGCTGGAGGACGTTATATTGAATCGCGACGCAATTTGAGTGAACCATCGTCATTAGGAGGCCCTGAACGTTACAATTAACCATCAGGTTAGCGTCAGATTCGAAAATCTAGACTCACAGGAGACGGAGCATAAGGTGCCCGAGAGAGCAATAAACCTTTGGAGACAAGTCGCCTGGAGGACGATGTGTTGAAAACAATGGTTCAAATGGCTCTGAGCACTATGGGACTCAACTGCTGAGGTCATCAGTCCCCTAGAACTTAGAACTAGTTAAACCTAACTAACCTAAGGACATCACAAATATCCATGCACGAGGCAGGATTCGAACCTGCGGCCGTAGCGGCCTTGCGGTTCCAGACTGCAGCGCCTTTAACCGCACGGCCACTTCGGCCGGCGACGATGTATTGAGTCTCGACGCAATTTGAGTGTTCCATCGTCATTAGGTGGTCTTGAACGTTACAATTAACTATCTGTTTTGCGTCGGATTGGAAATTCTAGACTCACAGGAGAAGGACTATATGGTGCCCAAGGCAGCAATATCACCTTGGAGACAAGTCGGCTGGAGGACGATGTATTGAATCTCGACGCAATTAGAGAGGTCCATCATCATTAGGAGGCTCTGAACGTTACAATTAGCAGTCCGTCTTGCGTCGGATTCGAATATCTGGACTCACAGGAGAACGAAGATAAGGTAAACGAGGTAGCAGTAGACCCATGGAGACAAGTCGGCTGGAGGACGATGTATTGAATCTCGACGCAATTTGAGAGTTCCATCGTCATTAGGAGGCCCTGAACGTTACAATTAACCATCAGTTTTGCGTCGGATTCGAAAATCTAGACTCACGGGAGACGGAGCATAAGGTGCCCGAGACAGCAATAACCCTTTGGAGACTAGTCGGCTGGAGGACGATGTATTGAATCTCGCCGCAATTTGAGAGTTCCATCGTCATTAGGAGGCCCTGAACTTTACAATTAACCATCAGTTTTGCGTCGGATTCGAAAATTTTGACTCACGGGAGACGGAGCATAAGGTGCCCGAGACAGCAATAACCCTTTGGAGACAAGTCGGCTGAATGACGATGTATTGAATCTTGATGCAATTTGAGTGATCCATCGTCATTAGGAGGCTCTGAATGTTACAACTGGCAGTCCGGTTTTGCGGCGGATTCGAATATCTGGACCTACAGGAGACGGACCATATGGTGCCTGAGACAGCAATATCCCCTTGGTGACAAGTCGATTGGTGGACGATGTATTGAATCTCGACGCAATTTGAGTGTTCCATCGCCATTAGGAGGCCATGAACGTTACAATTAGGCAACTGTTTTGCGACGGATTCGAAAATCTAGACTCACAGGAGGCGGAACATAAGGTGCACGAGGCAGTAATATCCCCTTGGAGACAAGTCGGCTGGAGGACGATGTATTGAATCTTGATGCAATTTTAGTGATCCATCGTCATTAGGAGGCTCTGAACGTTACAAATGGAAGTCCGGTTTTGCGTCGGATTCGAATATCTGGACCTACAGGAGACGGACCATATGGTGCCCGAGACAGCAATATCCCCTTGGTGACAAGTCAATTGGTGGACGATGTATTGAATCTCGACGCAATTTGAGTGTTCCATCGTCATTAGGAGGCCATGAACGTTACAATTAACCAACTGTTTTGCGTCGGATTCGAAAATCTAGACTCACAGGAGGCGGAACATAAGGTGCACGAGGCAGTAATATCCCCTTGGAGACAAGTCGGCTGGAGGACGATGTATTGAATCTCGACGCAATTTGAGTGTCCTGTCGTCATTAGGAGGCGCTGAACGTTACAATTAACTATCACTTATGCGTCGTATCCGAAAATCTAGACTCACAGGAGGCGGACAATAAGCTGCCCGAGGCAGCAACATCCCCTTGTAGACAAGTCGGCTGGAGGACGACGTATTGAATCTCGACGCTATTTGAGTATTCTATGGTCATTAGGAATCGCTGAAAGTTACAATTAACTATCATTTTTGCGTCGGATTCGAAAATCTAGACTCATAGGAGACGGACCACTTGGTGCCCGAGGAGCAATAACCCGTTGGAGACAAGTTGGCGGGATGTCGATGAATCGGATCTCGACGCAAATGAGTGTTCCATCGTGATTAGAATGCCCTCAACGTTACAATTAACTACAAGTTTTGCGTCGGATTCGAAAATCTAGACTCACAGGAGACGGACCATATGGTGCCCGAGGCAGCAATATCCCCTTGGAGACAATTCGGCTGGAGGACTATGTATTGAATCTCGACGCAATTTGGGTGTTCCATCGTCATTAGGAGGCCCTTAACGGTACAATTAAATATCAGTTTTGCGTCTGATTCGAAAATCTAGACCCTCAGGAGCAAGACCATTAGGTGCCAAAGGCAACAATTGACCATTGGAGACAAGTCAGCTGGAGGACGATGTATTGAATCGCGACGCAATTTGAGAGTTCCATCGTCATTAGGAGGCCCTGAACGTTACAATTAACCATCAGTTTTGCGTCGGATTCGAAAATCTAGACTCACGGGAGACGGAGCATAAGGTGCCCGAGTCAGCAATAACCCTTTGGAGGCAAGTCGGCTGGAGGACGATGTATTGAATCTCGCCGCAATTTGAGTGTTCCATCGTCATTAGGAGGTCCTTAACGATACAATTAACTACAGGTTTTGCGTCGGATTCGAAAATCTAGACTCACAGGAAACGGACCATATGGTGCCCGAGGCAGCAATATCCCCTTGGAGACAAGTCAGCTGGAGGACAACGTATCGAATCTCGACGCAATTTGAGTGTTCTATCGCCATTAGGAGGCGCTGAACGTTATAATTAACTATCAATTTTGCCTCGGAATCGATAATCTAGACTCACAGGAGACGGACCACATGGTGCCCGAGGCAGCAATATCCCCTTGGAGACAAGGCGGCTGGAGGACGATGTATTGGATCTCGACGCAATTGAGTGTTCCATCGTCATTAGGAGGCCCTGAACTTTACAATTAACTACAAGTTTTGCGTCGGATTCGAAAATGTAGACTCACAGGAGAAGGACCATATGGTGCCCGAGGCAGCAATATCCCCTTGGAGACAAGGCGGCTGGAGGACGATGTATTGTATCTCGACGCAATTTGAGTGTACCATCGTCATTAGGAGGCCCTTAACGTTACAATTAAATATCAGTCTTGCGTCGGATTCGAAAATCTAGACTCACAGGAGCAAGAACATTAGGTGCCAAGGCAGCAATTGACCCTTGCAGTCAAGTCGGCAGGAGGACGATATATTGAATCGCGACGCAATTTGAGTGTTCCATCGTCATTAGAAGGCCCTGAACGTTACAATTAACCATCAGTTTTGCGTCAGATTCGAAAATGTAGACTCACAGGAGACGGAGCATAAGGTGCCCGAGACAGCAATAAACCTTTGGAGACAAGTCGCCTGGAGGACGATGTATTGAGTCTCGACGCAATTTGGGTGTTCCATCGTCATTAGGTGGTCCTGAACGTTGCAATTAACTATCTGTTTTGTGTCGGATTCGAAATTCTAGACTCACAGGAGAAGGACTATATGGTGCCCAAGGCAGCAATATCCCCTTGGAGACAAGTCGGCTGGAGGACGATGTATTGTATCTCGACGCAATTTGAATGTTCCTTCGTCATTAGGAGGCCCTTATCGTTACATTTAAATATCAGTTGTGCGTCGGACTCGAAAATCTAGACTCACAGGAGCCAGACCATTAGGTGCCAAATTCAACAATTGACCATTGGAGACAAGTCGGCTGGAGGACGATGTATTGAATCGCGACGCAATTTGAGAGTTCCATCGTCATTAGGAGGCCCTGAACGTTACAATTAACCATCAGTTTTGCGTCGGATTTGAAAATCTAGACTCACGGGAGACGGAGCATAAGGTGCCCGAGACAGCAATAACCCTTTGGAGGCAAGTCGGCTGGAGGACGATGTATTGAATCTCGCCGCAATTTGAGTGTTCCATCGTCATAAGGAGGTCCTGAACGATGCAATTAACTATCAGTTATGCGTCGGATTCGAAATTCTAGACTCACAGGAGAAGGACTATATGCTGCCCAAGGCAGCAATATCCCCTTGGAGACAAGTCGGCTGGAGGATGATGTATTAAATCTCGACGCAATTAGAGTGTTCCACCATCATTAGGAGGCTCTAAACGTTACAATTAGCAGTCCGTTTTGCGTCGGATTCGAATATCTGGACTCACAGGAGAACGAAGTTAAGGTGACCGAGGTAGCAGTAGACCCATGGAGACAAGTCGGTTGGAGGACGGTGTATTGAATCTCCACGCAATTTGAGTGTTCCATCGTCATTAGGACGCCCTGAACGTTACAATTAACTATCAGTTATGTGTCGGAATCCAAAATGTAGACTCACAGGAGAACGACCATAAGGTGCCCGAGTCAGCAATGGACGCTTGGAGACAAGTCGGCTGAAGGACGATCTATTAAATTTCGACGCTATTTCAGTGTTCCATCGTCATTAGGATCCCTGAACGTTACAATTAACTATCAGTTTTGCGTCGGATTCGAAAATGTAGACTCAGAGGAGAACGACCATAAAGTGCCCGAGGCAGCAATAGACCGTTGGAGACAAGTCTGCTGAATGACGATGTATTGAATCTTGATGCAATTTCAGTGTTCCATCGTCATTAGGAGGCTCTGAACGTTACAATTGGCAGTCCGTTTTGCGTCGGATTCGAATACCGGACCTACAGGAGCCGGACCACATGGTGCCCGAGGCAGCAATATCGCCTTGGTGACAAGTCGACTGGAAGACGATCTATTGATTCTAGACGCAATTTGAGTGTTCCATCGTCATTAGGAGGCGCTGAACGTTATAATTAACTATCATTTTTGCGTCGGAATCGAAAATTTAGACTCACAGGAGACGGACCACATGGTGCCCGAGGCAGCAATATCCCGTTGGAGACAAGTCCGCGGGAGGTCGATGTATTGGATCTCGACGCAATTGAGTGTTCCATCGACATTAGGAGGCCCTGATCTTTACAATTAACTACAAGTTTTGCGTCGGATTCGAAAATCTAGACTCAGAGGAGAACGACCATAAGGTGCCCGAGGCAGCAATAGACCGTTGGAGACACGTCGGCTGAATGACGATATATTGAATCTTGATGCAATTAGAGTGTTCCATCGTCATTAGGAGGCTCTGAACGTTAGAATTAGCAGTCCGTTTTGCGTCGGATTTGAATATATTTACTCACAGGAGAACGACTATAAGGTGACCGAGGTAGCAATAGACCCATGGAGTCAAGTCGGCTGGAGGACGATGTATTAAATCTCGACGCAATTTGAGTGCTCCATCGCCATTAGGGGGCCCTGAACATTACAATTAACTATCAGTTTCGCGTCGGATTCGAAAATCTAGACTCACAGGAGACGGACCACATGGTGCCAGAGGCAGCAATATCCCATTGGAGACAAGTCGGCGGGTGGACGATGTATTTAATGTCGACGTAATTTGAGTGTTCCATCGTCATTAGGAGTCCCTGAACGTTACAATTAACTATCAGTTTTGCGTCGGATTCGAAAATCTAGACTCACAGGAGGCGGACCATAAGGTGCCCGAGGCAGCAATATCCCCTTGTAGACAAGTCGTCTAGAGGTCGACGTATTGAATCTCGACGCAATTTGAGTGTTCTATGGTCATTAGGAGGCGCTGAACGTTAGAATTAACTATCGTTTTTGCGACGGATTCGAAAATCTAGACTCACAGGAGACGGACCACATGGTGCCCGAGGCAGCAATATCCCGTTGGAGACAAGTCGGCGGGAGGTCGATGTATTGTATGTCGACGCGTTTGAGTATTCCATCGTCATTAGGAGGCCCTGAACGTTACAATTAACTACAAGTTTTGCGTCGGATTCGAAAATCTAGACTCACAGGAGATGGACCATATGGTGCCCGAAGCAGCAATATCCCCTTGGAGACAAGTCGGCTGGAGGACGATGTGTTTGTATCTCGACGCAATTTGAGTGTTCCATCGTCATTAGGTGGTCCTGAACGTTACAATTAACTATCTGTTTTGCGTCGGATTCGAAATTCTAGACTCACAGGAGAAGGACTATATGGTGCCCAAGGCAGCAATATCCACTTGGAGACAAGTCGGCTGGAGGACGATGTATTGAATCTCGACGCAATTAGAGTGTTCCATCATCATTAGGGGGCTCTGAACGTTAATATTAGCAGTCCGTTTTGCGTCGGATTCGAATATCTGGACTCACAGGAGAACGAAGATAAGGTGACCGAGGTAGCAGTAGACCCATGGAGACAAGTCCGCTGGAGGACGATGTATTGAATCTCCACGCAATTTGAGTGTTCCATCGTCATTAGGAGGCCCTGATCGTTACAATTAACTATCAGTTATGTGTCGGAATCGAAAATGTAGACTCACAGGTGAACGACCATAAGGTGCCCGAGTCAGCAATGGACGCTTGGAGACAAGTCGGCTGAAGGGCGATGTATTGAATTTCGACGCTATTTCAGTGTTCCATCGTCATTGGGAGGCCCTGAACGTTACAATTAACTATCAGTTTTGCGTCGGATTCGAAAATGTAGACTCAGAGGAGAATGACCATAAGGTGCCCGAGGCAGCAATAGACCGTCGGAGGCAAGTCGGCTGAATGACGATGTATTGAATCTCGACGCAATTAGAGTTTTCCATCATCATTAAGAGGCTCTGAACGATACAATTAGCAGTCCGTTTTGCGTCGGATTCGAATATCTGGACTCACTGGAGAACGACCGTAAGGTGACCGAGGTAGCAGTAGACCCATGGAGTCAAGTCGGCTTGAGGACGATATATTGAATCTCGACGCAATTTGAGTGTTCCATCGTCATTAGGAGGCCCTGAACATAACAATTAACTATCAGTTTCGCGTCGGATGCGAAAATCTAGACTCACAGGAGACGGACCACATGGTGCCCGAGGCAGCAATATCCCATTGGAGACAAGTCGGCGGGTGGACGATGTATTTAATGTCGACGTAATTTGAGTGTTCCATCGTCATTAGGAGGCCCTGAACGTTACAATTAACTACAAGTTTTGCGTCGGATTCGAAATTCTAGACTCACAGGAGACGGACCATATGGTGCCCAAGGCAGCAATATCCCCTTGGAGACAAGACAGCTGGAGGACGACGTATTGAATCTCGACGCAATTTGAGTGTTCTATCGATATTAGGAGGCCCTGAACGTTACAATTAACTATTAGTTTTGCTTCGGATTCGTAAATCTAGACTCACAGAGGAACGACGATAAGGTGCCCGAGGCAGCAATATCCCCTTGCAGCCAAGTCGGCTGGAGGACGATGTATTTAATGTCGACGTAATTTGAGTGTTCCATCGTCATTAGGAGGCCCTGAACGTTACAATTAACTACAGGTTTTGCGTCGGATTCGAAAATCCAGACTCACAGGAGCCGGACCATATGGTGCCCGAGGCAGCAATATCCCCTTGGAGACAAGTCAGTTGGAGGACAACTAATTGATTCTCGACGCAATTTGAGTGTTCTATCGCCATTAGGAGGCGCTTAAAGTTATAATTAACTATCATTTTTGCGTCGGAATCGAAAATCTAGACTCACAGGTGACGGACCACATGGTGCCGGAGGCAGCAACATCCCGTTGGAGACAAGTCGGGGGGATGTCGATGTATTTGATCTCGACGCAATTGAGTGCTCCATCGTCAATAGGAGGCCCTGAACGTTACAATTAACTACAAGTTTTGCGTCGGATTCGAAAATGTAGACTCACAGGAGACGGACCATATGGTGCCCGAGGCAGCAATACCCCCTTGGAGACAAGTCGGCTGGACGACGATGTATTGTATCTCGACGCAATTTGAGTGTTCCATCGTCATTAGGAGGCCCTTAACGTTACAATTAAATATCAGTTTTGGGTCGGATTCGAAAAACTAGACTCACAGGAGCAAGACCATTAGGTGCCAAAGGAAGCAATTGACCCTTGGAGACAAGTCGGCTGGATGACGATGTATTGAATCGCGACGCAATTTGAGAGTTCCATCGTCATTAGGAGGTCCTGAATGTTACAATTAACTATCAGTATTGCGTCGGATTCGAAATTCTAGACTCACAGGAGAAGGACTATATGGTGCCCAAGGCAGCAATATCCCCTTGGAGACAAGTCGGCTGGAGGTCGATGTATTGAATCTCGACGCAATTTGAATGTTCCATCGTCATTAGGAGGCTCTGAACGTTACAATTAGCAGTCCGTTTTGCGTCGGATTCGAATATCTGGACTCACAGGAGAACGAAGATAAGGTGAACGAGGTAGTAGTAGACCCAAGGAGACAAGTCGGCTGGAGGACGATGTATTGAATCTCGACGCAATTTGAGTGTTCCATCGTCATTAGGAGGCCCTGAACGTTACAACTAACTATCAGTTATGTGTCGGAATCGAAAATGTAGACTTACAGGAGAACGACCATAACGTGCCCGAGGCAGCAATGGACGCTTGGAGGCAAGTCGGCTGAAGGACGATGTATTGAATTTCGACGCTATTTCAGTGTTCCATCGTCATTAGGAGGCCCTGAACGTTACAATTAACTATCAGTTTTGCGTCGGATTCGAAAATGTAGACTCAGAGTAGAACGACCATAAGGTGCCCGAGGCAGCAATAGACCGTTGGAGACAAGTCGGCTGAATGACGATGTATTGAATCTCGACGCAATTTGAGTGTTCCATCGTTATTAGGAGGCCATGAACGTTACAATTAACCAACTGTTTGCGTCGGATTCGAGAATCTAGACTCACAGGAGGCGGACCATAAGGTGCACGAGGCAGTAATATCCCCTTGGAGACAAGTCGGCTGGAGGACGATGTATTGAATCTGGACGCAATTTGAGTGTTCTATCGTCATTAGGAGGCGCTGAACGTTACAATTAACTATCACTTATGCGTCGGATACGAAAATCTAGACTCACAGGAGGCGGACCATTAGCTGCCCGATGCAGCAATATCCCCTGAAGACAAGTCGGCTGGAGGACGACGTATTGTGTCTCGACGCAATTTGAGTGTTCTATGGTCATTAGGAGGCGCTGAACGTTACAATTAACTATCATTTTTGCGACGGATTCGAAAATCTAGACTCACAGGAGACGGACCACATGGTGCCCGAGGCAGCAATAACCCGTTGGAGACAAGTCGGCTGGAGGACGATGTATTGAATCTCGACGCAATTTGAGTGTTCCATCGTCATTTGGAGGCCCTTAACGGTACAATTATATATCAGTTTTGCGTCGGATTCGAAAATCTCGACTCACAGGAGCAAGACCATTAGGTGCCAAAGGCAGCAATTGACCCTTGGAGACATGTCGGCTGGAGGACGATGTATGGAATCGCGACGCAATTTGAATGCTCCATCGTCATTAGTAGGCCCTGAACGTTACAATTAACCATCTGTTTTGCGTCGGATTCGAAATTCTAGACTCACAGGAGAAGGACTATATGGTGACCAAGGCAGCAATTTCCACGTGGAGACAAGTCGCCTGGAGGACGATGTATTGAATCTCGACGCAATTAGAGTGTTCCATCATCATTAGGAGGCTCTGAACGTCACATTTAGCAGTTCGTTTTGCGTCGGATTCGAATATCTGGACTCACAGGAGAACGAAGACAAGGTGACCGAGGTAGCAGTAGACCCATGGAGACAAGTCGGCTGGAGGACGATGTATTGAATCTCGACGCAATTAGAGTGTTCCATCATCATTAGGAGGCTCTGAACGTTACATTTAGCAGTCCGTTTTCCGTCGGATTCGAATATCTGGACTCACAGGAGAACGAAGATAAGGTGACCGAGGTAGCAGTAGACCCATGGTGACAAGTCGGCTGGAGGACGATGTATTGAATCTCGACGCAATTTGAGTGTTCTATCGTCATTAGGAGGCGCTGAACGTTACAATCGACTATCGCTTATGCGTCGGATCCAAAAATCTAGACTCACAGGAAAACGACCATAAGGTGCCCGAAGCAGCAATTGACCCTTGGAGACAAGACGGATGGAGGACGTTGTATTGAATCGCGACGCAATTTGAGTGTTCCGTCGTCATTAGGAGGCCCTGAACGTTACAAATAACCATCAGCTTTGCGTTGGATTCGAAATTCTAGACTCACAGGAGAAGCACTATATGGTGCCCGAGGCAGTAAAATCCCCTTGGAGACAAGTCGGCTGGAGGACGATGTATTGAATCTCGACGCAATTAGAGTGTTGCATCATCATTAAGGGGCTCTGAACGTTACAATTAGCATTCCGTTTTGCGTCGGATGCGAATATCTGGACTCACAGGAGACGGACCACATGGTGCCCGAGGCAGCAATATCCCGTTGGAGACAAGTCGGGGGGTGGACGATGTATTTAATGTCGACGTAATTTGAGTGTTCCATCGTCATTAGGGGGCCCTGAACGTTACAATTAACTACAGGTTTTGCGTCGGATTCAAAAATCTAGACTCACAGGAGACGGACCATATGGTGCCCGAGGCAGCAATATCCCCTTGGAGACAAGTCAGCTGGAGGACTACGTATTGAATCTCGACGCAATTTGAGTGTTCTATCGCCATTAGGAGGCCCTGAACGTTACAATTAACTATTAGTTTTGCGTCGGATTCGAAAATCTAGACTCACACGAGACGGACCATGAGGTGACCGGGGCAGCAATATCCCCTTGTAGACAAGTCGTCTAGAGGACGACGTATTTAATCTCGACGCAATTTGAGTGTTCCATGGTCATTAGGAGCCGCTTAACGTTATAATTAACTATAATTTTTGGGTCGGATTCGAAAATCTAGACTCACAGGAGACGGACCATAGTGTGCCCGAGGCAGCAATATCCACTTGGAGACAAATCGGCTGGAGGACGATGTATTGTATCTCGACGCAAATTGAGTGTTCCATCGTCATTAGGAGGCCCTGAACGTTAGAATTAAATATCAGTTTTGCGTGGGATACGAATATGTAGACTCACAGGAGCAACACCATTAGGTGCCAAAGGCAGCAATTGACCCTTGGAGACAAGTCGGCTGGAGGACGATGTATTGAATAGCGACGCAATTTGGGAGTTCCATCGTCATTAGGAGGCCCTGAACGTTACAATTAACCGTCAGTTTTGCGTCGGATTCGAAAATGTAGACTCACAGGAGACGGAGCATAAAGTGCCCGAGACAACAATAACCCTTTGGAGACAAGTCGGCTGGAGGACGATGAATTGAATCTCGACGCAATTTGAGTGTTCCATCGTCATTAGGAGGTCCTGAACGTTACAATTAACTATCAGTTTTGCGTCGGATTCCAAATTCTAGACTCACATGAGAAGGACTATATGGTGCCCAAGGCAGCAATATCCCCTTGGAGACAAGTCGGCTGGAGGACGATGTATTGAATCTCGACGCAATTTGAGTGTTCCACCGTCATTTGGAGGCCCTGAACGTTACAACTAACTGATAGTTGTGTGTCGGAATCGAAAATGTAGACTCACAGGAGAACGACCATAAGGTGCCCGAGGCACAATGGACGCTTGGAGACAAGTCGGCTGAAGGACGATCTGTTGAATTTCGACGCTATTTTAGTGTTCCATCGTCATTAGGAGGCCAAGAACATTACAATTAAGTATCAGTTTTGCGTCGGATTCGAAAATGTAGACTCAGAGGAGAACGACCATAAGGTGCCCGATGCAGCAATAGACCGTTGGAGACAAGTCGGCTGTATGACGATGTATTGAATCTTGATGCAATTTGAGTGTTCCATCGTCTCAATCGTAAGGGTTTATTCATTAGTAAATTATCTTATTTTACGAATAGGCCCCTGGTTAATGTTGGTGATTTTAACAACTGCTAATAGTGCTAAAAATAAATAAATTATTATTATTATTGTAATAATGAATGTTGGTCTATTATATAGTTTTTCTAAAGATATTGTTATTTCTTGATAATTGATTGAATTATCAATATTTATAGTTTCAGTATTTTTGAAAAAGTCTATAAATATTGTTATATCTAAAATAATTAATGTTGATATGATAAATATTCATATTGTTAAGGTAATAATTATTGTAATTGATTTAGGTTGAAATATTTCGTTTGATGCAATTCTCGTAATATAAATAAATAGAACTAATATACCACCAAGAAATGTTAAAAATAAAATATATGATAACCAAAATCTTTCCATTATTGTCCCTGTTATTAGCCCAACTAAAAAAGTTTGTAGGATAATGAAAAGCATTATTGATATTGGGTGTCTTAATTTAATAAAATTAATATTTATTACGTTTGATAGTGATATAATTATTATTTTGATCATTTCAGGGGTTAGTTTATTTAAAATATCGGTTTTGGGGACCGATGATGGGAAGCTTTCCACCTCTGAAGTTTTAAAAGCGGGGGCCAGACTTATCTCCGGTTTACAAGACCGGCGTTTTTTTAAAACTATTAAAACTAATGTTTATATTCTCTGTCTTTACTTCTTTATTGATTTATTTTGCTGGTGTTTATGTTTTTTCTTCTAAACGTAAGCATTTATTAATGGTTCTTTTGAGATTAGAATATATTGTTCTTTCTTTATTTATGTTGGTTATTGTTTTTCTTATTGAGTTTGATTATGATTATTTTTTTCCTGTTATTTTTTTGGTTTTTTCTGTTTGTGAAGGTGCTTTAGGTCTTTCTATTTTAGTTTCAATAATTCGTTCTCATGGTAATGATTTTTTTAATTCTTTTGGTTTATCTTTATGTTAAAGTATTTATTTATAACTATTTTTTTGATCCCTCTTTGTTTAGTTAATAATTGTTGATGGTTGGTTCATTCTTTAATGTTTCTGTCTAGTTTTGTTTTTATGGTTTGTGTTTATTCATATGCAGATTTAAATATGATTAGATATTATTTTGGTATTGATTATTTTTCTTTTAGTTTGATTCTACTTAGTTTTTGAATTTGTTCTTTAAAAATTACTGCTAGAGGTTCAGTTTATTTAAGTTCTTATCATTCTAATTTTTTTGTTTTTATAGTTTTAATTTTAATGATTATGCTTTATTGTTCATTTGCTAGATTGAGTCTTCTTTCTTTTTATATTTTTTTTGAGGCTAGATTGGTTCCTACTTTACTTTTGATTTTGGGTTGGGGTTATCAACCTGAACGGTTGCAGGCTGGTGTTTATTTAATTTTTTATACTTTGGTTGCTAGATTGCCTTTATTATTAGTTTTATTTAGGGTTTATGATTTTTCTAATACTTTATATTTTCCTTTATTGGTTGATTTTGGTTCTTATTATTTTATGTTTTATGTTTTTATAATTCTTGCTTTTTTAGTTAAGATGCCAATATTTTTGGTTCATTTATGGCTTCCTAAGGCCCATGTTGAGGCCCCTATTTCAGGTAGAATAATTCTTGCTGGTGTTTTATTAAAGTTAGGTGGTTATGGTATTTTTCGTGTTATAAAGGTTATTTCTTATTTGGGTTTAAAGTTTAATTATTTTTGATTGTCTTTAGGTTTATCCGGTGGGGTTATTGTTAGATTTATTTGTTTTCGTCAGGTTGATTTAAAATCTTTAATTGCTTATTCTTCTGTTGCTCATATAAGAATGGTTATTGGAGGATTGATAACTATGAATTGATGAGGTTGTATAGGTTCTCTTTCTTTAATGGTTGGTCATGGTTTGTGTTCTTCTGGTTTATTTTGTCTATCTAATATTATTTATGAGCGTTTAGGTAGACGAAGATTATTAATTAACAAGGGTATAATTAATTTAATGCCAAGAATGGCTTTATGATGATTTCTTTTGAGATCTTTTAATATAGCCGCTCCTCCTTCTTTAAATTTGGTAGGTGAACTTAGATTATTAAATAGAATTATGTCTTGATCTTCTTTTAGATTTCTTGCTTTAATTTTTTTGTCTTTTTTTAGAGCTGTTTATACTTTATATATGTATTCTTATTCTCAGCATGGTAATTATTATTCTGGTGTTTATACTTGTTCTCTTGGTTATTTTCGTGAATATCATCTTTTACTTTTACATTGATTGCCTTTAAATATTCTTTGTTTAAAGGGTGAGGATTTTTTTTGTTTAGGTTGCTTAAGTATTTTAATTAAAATGTTGTTTTGTGGAATCAATGATATGAATTTTTTCATCTTAGGCCGTGAATTTGTTTTCTATTTGTTCTTTGAGTTTTTTTTCTCTATCTTTTTCTAGAACTATAATTTTTGTTTTGGGTATTTAGTATTTAATAATTGATTATAGAGTTTTTGTTGAATGAGAGCTTTTTAATTTAAATGGTTCTATGGTTGTTATGACTTTAATTTTGGATTGAATGTCTCTTATTTTTATATCTTTTGTTATATATATTTCTTCTTTGGTTATTTATTATAGAGAGGATTATATACCGGGAGAAAAGAATATAAATCGTTTTATTATTATTGTTTTAATATTTATTCTTTCTATAGGTTTTTTAATTATTGGTCCTAATTTGATTAGAATTTTATTAGGATGAGATGGTTTAGGTTTAGTTTCTTATTGTTTAGTTATTTATTATCAAAATGTAAAATCTTATAGTGCGGGTATGTTAACTGCACTTTCTAATCGTATTGGTGATGTTGCTATTTTAATTTCTATTGCTTGAATATTGAATTTTGGTGGTTGAAATTATATTTATTATTATGATTTTATTTCTAATTCTTTTGAAATAAAGCTTATTACTATATTAATTGTTTTAGCAGCTATAACTAAAAGAGCTCAAATTCCCTTTTCTTCTTGACTTCCTGCAGCTATGGCTGCTCCTACTCCTGTTTCTGCTTTGGTTCATTCTTCTACTCTTGTTACTGCTGGGGTTTATTTATTAATTCGTTTTAGACCAATATTAGATACTTATAATTGTGGTTGCTTCTTACTTTTAATTGGTTGTATAACTATGTTTATGGCTGGTTTGGGTGCAAATTTTGAATCTGATTTGAAAAAAATTGTTGCTCTTTCTACTTTAAGACAACTTGGTTTAATAATAAGAATTTTGACTATGGGTTATCCAAAACTTGCATTTTTTCATTTATTAGCTCATGCTTTATTTAAGGCTTTATTGTTTATGTGTGCAGGTTCAATAATTCATAATTTAAAGGATTCTCAGGATATTCGTTTTATAGGTTCAATTGTTAATTTTATGCCTTTAACTTCAGTTTGTTTTAATGTTTCTAGTTTATCTTTGTGTGGTATACCATTTTTAGCAGGTTTTTATTCAAAGGATTTAATTCTTGAGATGGTTTGTTTAAGATGAATTAATTGTTTGATTTTTTTTCTTTATTTCTTTTCTACTGGTTTAACTGCTTCTTATTCTTTTCGTCTTTTTTATTATTCAATATCTGGTGACAATAATTTTTATTCTAGATTTTTCTTTTGACGATAAGGGTTATTATATTTCTTTTGGTATAATTGGTTTATTGTTTGTTGCTGTTTTTGGTGGTAGCCTTTTGTCTTGGTTAATTTTTCCTGTTTCTCATGTGATTGCCCTGCCTTATTATTTGAAGTTTTTAACTATTACTGTAGTTGTTTTAGGTGCTTATTTGGGTTATCTTATTTCTAATTTTGATTTTTCTCAAAATTTATTTTCTTTAAGTATGCTTTCTTTTGTTAGATTTGCTGGTTCTATGTGGTTTATACCTTTCATTTCAACTAAGTTTATTAGATATTTTCCTTTAAAATTGGGTTATTATTCATCAAAGTCATTTGATTATGGTTGAGGTGAATTATTTGGTGGTCAAGGTTTATATAGACTATTTATTTATTTAATTACTTATATACAAGGTTGATATGATTCTAATTTTAAGATTTATCTTTTAACTTTTATTTTTTGAATATTTATTTTGGTGGTATTATTTTTCGTTTACTTAAATAGCTTATAATTAGAGCGTGACACTGAAGATGTTAAGGAAGTATTTTTACTTTTAGGTATTTATAAATATACATATATTATTTTTACAGTGAAAATGTAATGTTTTATTTAAACTATATAAATTTTAGAAATGTTAACGGAGTTTAACCGCTAATATAAAAAGTTAGCAGCTTTCATATTGGCTTTACATTTCCTTAATTGGAACTTTATAGTTCAATTATATTATTAACAGTAATACGCCTCTTTTTGGCTTCAATTAATAAGAATAAGGGTATTTTATTTACCAATCTTCCAGGTCGAAACTGACTGCAATATTTCGCTTCTTATTCTATTTAAGGTTGATTGATTATATCAATACTTTTTGAATGCAACCCAAATGTTATAGTTAACTACAACCCTTTATTCTGCTCATTGTAAGGCTCCTTGATTTCATTCATGGTATAGTCCACCTAATAATACTATAATAAAAAAGATTGTTGATACTGTTCAGATTATAATGTCTGAAGTTTTAAAAATAATTACAATTGGAAGGATTAATGCGATTTCTACATCAAAAATTAAGAAAATTACTGCAATTAAGAAGAATCGAAGTGAGAATGGTATTCGTGCTGATCTTTTTGGGTCAAATCCACACTCGAATGGTGATCTTTTTTCTCGGTCATTAATTAATTTTTTTGATAATGTTGTTGCAAGGATTATAACAATTATTGGAATAATAAATCTAATAAAAATTCTTGTAGATAAGATTAGGATTGTTTTTCTTGATTTATATCAAGCTTTTTGATTGGAAGTCAAATGTACTATTTATACTAGAAAAACAATTATCTACCTCATCAATAAATAGAAATATATAAGAATAATCATACTACGTCTACAAAGTGTCAGTATCATGCTGCTGCTTCAAACCCAAAGTGGTGTCTTGGTGAGAATTGATTTATTGAATGTCGAAGTAGACATGTTGATAAGAAAATTGTTCCGATAATTACATGTAGACCATGAAATCCTGTTGCAACAAAGAATGTTGATCCATAAACTGCATCTGCAATGGTGAAGGGTGCTTCTCAATATTCATATGCTTGAAGTATAGTGAAGTATAGTCCTAGTAGTACTGTGAAGAATAATCCGTGTAATGCTTGAGTATGATTAGATTCTATTAGACTATGATGTGCTCATGTTACTGTTACTCCTGATGCTAAAAGAATAGCTGTATTAAGTAATGGAATTTGTATGGGATTGAAAGGTTGAATTCCTATTGGGGGTCATAATATTCCTAATTCAATAGTAGGTGCTAGTCTTCTTCTAAAAAATGCTCAAAAAAATGAAACAAAGAATAGTACTTCTGATGCAATAAATAAAATTATTCCTCATCGTAATCCAATTGATACAAATCCTGTATGTAGTCCTTGGTATGTTCCTTCTCGTACTACATCTCGTCATCATTGGATTATAGTTAGAAGTGTAATTCCAAATCCAATTATAAATAAGTTAATGTTAAATAGGTGAAATCATTTTGCTAATCCTGATACTAGAACTATTGCTCCAATTGCTCCTGTTAATGGTCAAGGTCTGTAATCTACTAAGTGGAATGGGTGGTTTGAGTGAGTTGTTAACATAAGTTTAGTATACTTCTCTAGAATATAAAGTTCTTAAAATTGAGAAAACATAGGCCTGAATTATTGCTACTGCTGATTCTAGAATTAATAGAAGTATGTGTCCAATAATTAATAGTGAAATTAAGTTTATTGCTATAGATGGTCCTGTATTTCCTAGCAACGTTAATAGTAAGTGCCCTGCAATTATATTTGCTGCTAGTCGTACTGCTAGTGTACCTGGTCGAATGACATTTCTAATTGTTTCAATTAATACTATAAATGATATTAATGCAGGTGGTGTTCCTTGTGGAACAAGGTGTGCAAATATGTGATTTGTATGATTAATTCATCCAAATAATATAAATCTTAATCATATAGGTAGAGCAATTGCAAATGTTAATGCTATATGTCTTGTTCTAGTAAAGATGTAAGGGAATAATCCTATGAAATTATTAAATAGTATTATAATAAAGATTGAAATGAAGATGAATGTTGTTCCATTAAATGATTTTGGTCCTAGCAATGTTTTAAATTCATTGTGTAAGGTTAAGTTTAGTTTATTTCAAATAATATTAATTCGTGATGGTGTAAGTCAAAATATTGATGGGATTAATAATAATCCTAGGAATGTTCTAGTTCAATTTAATGATAAATTGAAGATATTAGTTGATGGATCAAATGTTGAAAATAAGTTTGTTATCATTTTCAATTTAAGTTCTTTATATCAATTGTTCTTTTTTCTGCTCTTTTAATAAGGTTTGGTTTGAATGAGAAAAAGTTTATTTGATTAAATAAAATTAATGTAGTCGAAAATATAATGAATAGGGAGAATCATATGAGAGGGGATATTTGAGGGATTTGGATTATAATTCCCCATCAGAAGTAGTCGTTAATTTACTATTTTTTGGTTTAAGAGACCATTACTTACTTTCAGTCATCTGATGTATTTCAAGGTGTACTAATTATTTAGTTATTTTAGATTGACACTCTAATGTTATATATTTTAACTAACTCCTTAGATTATCTTAGATAATCATTTGATAAATAAGTTTACTGAAGTTCTTTCAATTACAATTGGTATAAATCTGTGGTTTGCTCCACAGATTTCTGAGCATTGTCCAAAGAATAGTCCAGGCCGGTTTATTGTAAATGTTCCTTGGTTTAGTCGACCTGTTGTTGCGTCAATTTTAACTCCTAATGCAGGTACTGCTCATGAATGTAGAACGTCTGATGCTCTTGTTAATACTCGTACTTCTGTATTTATTGGTAAAATTGTTCGGTTATCTACATCTAGAAGTCGAAATCCGTCGTTTTCTAGGTCTTGTTCTGGTGTTATATAAGTGTCAAATTCTACATCTATAAAGTCTGAATATTCATATCTTCAATATCATTGTCGTCCAATTGTTTTAATCGTAATTATTGCGTCTACTGAATCATCAAGTAAATATAGAAGTCGTAATGATGGTAGTGCAATAAAAATTAGTGTAATTGCTGGTAGTGCTGTTCAGATTGTTTCAATTAAATGCCCGTGAAGTATGTTTCGGTTTGTATAGGCAATGAATAATATGTAACTTAGGGCATAGCCTACAATTACTGTAATTAATAATAATACGACCATGGTATGATCATGGAAGAATGATAGTTGCTCCATTAATAGTGAAGCTCCATCTTGAAGGGATAAATTTGATCATGTTGCCATTAATTTTCTAATAAAAGGTCAAACCTTTATTTGTAGAGCTTAAATCTACTGCACTAATCTGCCATATTAGAATCTAGAAATTAATGGTAGTTCTGAGTAACTGTGTTCTGCAGGTGGGTTATTTTGTAGTCATTCTGTTGATCTTCTTATATTAGCTCTAAATATGATTGCCCGGTTTGTAACCATTCTTTCTCATATAATTACAATGAATATAATGATTCCTACAATAGAAATTGTGGACCCAATTCTTGATACTACATTTCATGATGTATATGCGTCTGGGTAATCTGAATATCGTCGTGGTATTCCTGCTAGTCCTAGGAAGTGTTGAGGAAAGAATGTTAAGTTTACTCCAATAAATATAACTGTGAATTGGATTTTTAATCATGTATTATTTATAGTTAATCCTGTAAATAATGGGTATCATTGAATAACACCTCCTATAATTGCAAATACTGCTCCTATAGATAAGACATAATGGAAGTGGGCAACTACATAATATGTATCATGTAATACGATGTCAAGTGATGAATTTGCTAATACTAATCCTGTTAGCCCACCAATTGTAAATAGGAAAATAAATCCTAGAGCTCATAATAACGGTGGATTAAATTTGAATTTAGTTCCATATAGTGTAGCTAATCATCTGAATACCTTGATTCCTGTAGGTACAGCAATAATTATTGTTGCTGATGTAAAGTATGCTCGTGTGTCAACGTCTATTCCTACTGTGAATATATGATGTGCTCATACAATAAATCCTATTAGTCCAATTGATAATATAGCATAAATTATACCTAGTGTTCCAAATGATTCAATTTTTCCTCTTTCTTGACATACAATGTGAGAAATAATCCCAAACCCTGGTAGAATTAAAATGTAAACTTCTGGGTGTCCAAAGAATCAGAATAGGTGTTGATATAAAATTGGGTCACCTCCTCCAGCAGGGTCAAAGAATGATGTATTTAAATTTCGATCTGTTAATAGTATAGTAATAGCCCCTGCTAATACTGGAAGTGATAAAAGGAGAAGAAGGGCTGTAATAGCTACAGATCGTACAAATAAAGGTGTTTGATCTAGAGTTATACTTTCTGATCGTATATTAATTGCCGTTGTAATGAAGTTTACTGTACCAAGAATAGATTATACACCTGCTAAGTGAAGTGAAAAAATAGCTAGGTCTACAGATGCCCCCCCATGTGCGATAGCTCCTGCAAGAGGGGGGTAAACTGTTCATCCTGTACCAGCACCGTTATATACTATGGAAGACGTAAGAAGAAGGGTAAGTGAGGGCGGTAGTAATCAAAAACTTATATTATTTATTCGTGGGAATGTTATATCTGGTGCACCAATTATTAATGGTACAAGTCAATTACCAAATCCACCAATTATAATAGGTATTACTATAAAAAAAATTATTACAAATGCGTGAGCTGTAATAATGACATTATAAATTTGGTCATCTCCAATTAGAGATCCTGGTTGACCAAGTTCAGCACGAATAAGTATTCTTATTGATGTTCCTACTATTCCTGCTCACGCTCCAAATAAGAAGTATAAAGTACCAATATCCTTATGGTTTGTTGAGAATAATCATTTTTGTGGTAAGATGGCTGAATTTAAGGTGGTAGACTGTAAATCTACTTATGAGATGTTTCTCTCTTAGCATACTTTAGGTCTTATATTCAATTATGATTCTAGACTGCAATTCTAGAGGTGTAAAATTTTACTAAGGCCTAAAAGATTATTCTTTTAATTATAACTTTGAAGGTTATTAGTTTGTTTAACTTAAGTCCTTAGTATAATGAGATTAAGGTTGATGTTGAGACTAATCCTATTGTTGAAATTATTACTGTTATAGGAAGAATAATTCTTGATTTTTGAGACTTTATTTTTATAGATCACGAATTTTCTGTGTATGATATAATTAGGGCTGAGAATCTAATACGTATATAATAATAAAGTGTGATTGTAGTTAATACAACCATAATTGTTATAATAGTTGTTATGTTATTTTCCATCAATGATTGTATTACAATTCATTTTGGTAGAAATCCAAGAAATGGTGGTAAACCACCTAATGATAAAAGGGATAAGAATATTATGAATTTAATTTCAGTTTTTATATTTCTAGCTGAATAGATCTGATTTATAAAAAATAGATTTATTTGCTTAAATAATAGGACCATAATTAATCTTAATAGTGAATAAATAATAAAATATAGTTCTCAAATGTTTTCTCTAACTGTTAGGGATCTAATTATTCATCCTAAATGTCTAATTGAGGAATATGCTAGAAGTTGTCGTAGCGATGTTTGATTTAAACCACCTATTGCCCCAATAATAATTCTTAGAATAATAATTGTTCAAATGAAAGTTCTTAGTTGAATATATAATACTATTATTGGGGCAATTTTTTGTCATGTTATTAGTGTTAAACAGTTATTTCATCTTGAAGCTCCTATTACTTCTGGAAATCAGAAATGAAAGGGTGCAGCCCCAATCTTTAATAATAATAATAATAATAATAATAATAATCTAGATCTAATTATTATTGATGGAATAAATTCTGTTTCTCATCCTATTGGATACTTTATTTGAATCAGCAAAATTGAAAATAATAGTATTGTCGATGCTATTGCTTGGACAATAAAATATTTAATTGATGATTCATTTATTATTATATTTTTATTTCTTGTTAGGAGCGGAATAAATGAAAGTAAGTTGATCTCAAGTCCTATTCAAACTCCGAATCAGGAGTTTGATGAAATGGACAGGATCGTTCCTATCATTAATGTTGATAGGAAGAGAAGTTTTGTAGAGTTGTTGGTCATTAAAAAGGAGAGGATTGATACCTCTATAAATGGGGTATGAACCCATTAGCTTGTTTAGCTTACCTTTTTACATTAAGGTGTATGATGCACATTAGTTTTTGATACTAAAGGAGGTAGTTTAATTCTGTCTTATGTAATTTAATGAAGGTAATTTTATTTACTTGATTTACCCTATCAAGGTAATCCTTTAATCAGGCACTTCATTTATATTTAATATATAAATTAAAAATTTTTTTTAGAAATTTGTTTATGTATTATTTTGGTTATTTCTAATTAATTTATCTCGTTAGGATAATCTAAATATATATAATTTATATATATATATATATATATATATATATATATATATATATATATATTTATATATATATAATTTATAATAATTTATATTAATATATTACATTTAATTAAATTTAAATACCTATAATGTTATTTTATAATTATTAAATGATTATTTTAATACATTTATTTACCTAGGATTATAGCTACTTATGTTTTTAGCTTAAAATAAGTTATTGTATTATAAATTATATAATAATATGTAAATTAATATTTAATATTATTATAATTGGATATAATAAATATAACTAATATTATTAAATATAAAATTTTATATTAATATAAATAAATATATTAATTATAATAATATAATTTAATATATTATCTATAATTAGATTATTTAACTAATTAATATTTAAGTTAACTTAATATAAAGTTAATTTTATATTAATAACATATTACATTAATTTACATAATTATATTAAATATATTTATTATATTATTTAATCTTTCTTTATTATTAGTGAAAAGAAAGATTAAATAAGAAAGAATATAATACATTTATCGGTTTTCATGTTCCATATTAATCTTTATTTATATATAATAGAGAAGTTGTTGTGGTCATTCTAGGGTGCGTTTCTTTTTTTTTTGTTATTTTTGTGTTTGTTTTATTTTGTTTTTCTTTAAATATTTGAATCGTTTATTTTTTCTTATTTTTATAAATTTTTAAATTTCTTATTTTGTTTGTTTCCAAAAGTTTTATTCTTGCTTATTTATTCTTGCTTATTTATTCACTTTTTCTTTGTATTATATGCAAGTTTTGTTAAACTAAATGTTCTATTTTGCAGTAATTTGATTTAATTATCAAGTGATTTTGGATTTAGCAATTGATTTAGTATCGGCATAATTCGTGCCAGCAGCCGCGGTTATACGATTGATACAAGTGAATATTATTGGTTAAAACAGTTATTTATATTTTTAGGGTTAAAATATAAATTTGTAAGGTGAAATGTTAAAATTCATTTATAGCTCTTTTTATGAATCTGTGAAATTTAAATAATAAACTAGGATTAGATACCCTATTATTTTAAATGTTAATTATATTTACTTGGGTACTATTAGTTAAAGTCTTTAAACCCAAAGAATTTGGCGGTATCTCATTCCATTCAGAGGAACCTACCCCATGATTGATAATACACGATTTACTCTACTTAATTTATTTGTTTGTATATCTCCGTTATCAGAGAATCTTTTTAGAGTTATAATTCTCAAGATTTATAATTATAAAGTATTTCAGGTCAAGGTGCAGCTTATAATTAAGAGGAGGTGGGTTACAATAGATTTTTGTTTATAACGGATTTGATGGTGAAATACTATTAATTCGAAAATCTGGACTCACAGGAGACGGACCACATGGTGCCCGAGGTAGCAATATCCCATTGGAGACTAGTCGGCGGGTGGACGATGTATTTAATGTCGACGTAATTTGAATATTCCATCGTCATTAGGAGGCCCTGAGCGTTACAATTAACTACAGGTTTTGCGCCGGATTCGAAATTCTAGACTCACAGGAGAATGACTATATGGTGCCCAAGGCAGCAATATCCCCTTGGAGACAAGTCGGCTGGAGGACGATGTATTGAATCTCGACGCAATTAGAGTGTCCCATCATCATTAGGAGGCTTTGAACGTTACATTTAGCAGTCCGTTTTGCGTCGGATTCGAATATCTGGACTCACAGGAGAACGAAAATAAGGTGACCGAGGTAGCAATGGACGCTTGGAGACAAGTCGGCTGAAGGACGATGTATTGAATTTCGACGCTATTTCAGTGTTCCATCGTCATTAGGAGGCCCAGAACGTTACAATTAACTATCAGTTTTGCGCCTGATTCGAAGATGTAGACTCAGAGTAGAACTACATAAGGTGCCCGAGGCAGCAATAGACCGTTGGAGACAAGTCGGCTGAATGACGATGTACTGAATCTTGATGCAATTTGAGTGTTCCATCGTCATTAGGAGGCTCTGAACGTTACATTTAGCAGTCCGTTTTGCGTCGGATTTTAATATCTGGACTCACAGGAGAACGAAGATAAGGTGACCGAGGTAGCAGTAGACCCATGGAGACAAGTCGGCTGGAGGACGATGTATTGAATTTCGTCGCAATTAGAGTGTTCCATCATCATTAGGAGGCTGTGAACGTTACATTTGGCAGTCCGTTTTGCGTCGGATTCGAATATCTGGACTCACAGGACAACGAAGATAAAGTGACCGAGGTAGCAGTAGACCCATGGAGACAAGTCGGCTGGAGGACGATGCGTTGAATCTCGACGCAATTTGAGTGTTGTATCGTCATTAGGAGGCGCTGAACGTTACAATTAACTATCACTTATGCGTCGGATCCGAAATTCTAGACTCACAGGAGAATGACTATATGGTGCCCAAGGCAGCAATATCCCCTTGGAGACAAGTCGGCTGGAGGACGATGTATTGAATCTCGACGCAATTTGAGTGTTCCATCGTCATTAGGAGGCCCTGAACATTACAATTAACTATCAGTTTCGCGTCGGATTCGAAAATCTGGACTCACAGGAGACGGACAACATGGTGCTCGAGGCAGCAATATCCCATTGGAGACAAGTCGGCGGGTGGACGATGTATTTAATGTCGACGTAATTTCAGTGTTCCATCGTCATTAGGGGGCCCTGAACGTTTCAATTAACTACAGGTTTTGCGTCGGATTCGAAAATCTAGATTCACAGGAGACGGACCATATGGTGACCGAGGCAGCAATATCTTCTTGGAGACAAGTCAGCTGGAGGACTACGTATTGAATCTTGACGCAATTTGAGTGTTCTATCGCCACTAGGAGGCCCTGAACGTTACAATTAACTATTAGTTTTGCGTCGGATTCGAAAATCGAGGCTCACAGGAGGCGGACCCTAAGGTGGCCGAGGCAGCAATATCCCCTTGTAGACAAGTCGTCTAGAGAACGACTTATTGAATCTCGACGCAATTTGAGTGTTCTATGGTCATTAGGAGGCGCTGAACGTTATACTTAACTATCATTTTTGCGTCGGATTAGAAAATCTAGACTCACAGGAGACGGACCACATGGTGCCCGAGGCAGCAATATCCCGTTGGAGACAAGTCGGCGGGAGGTCGATGTATTGGATCTCGACGCAATTGAGTGTTCCATCGTCATTAGGTGGCCGTGAACGTTACAATTAGCTACAAGTTTTGCGTCGGATTCGAAAATCTAGACTCACAGGAGACGGACCATATGGTGCCCGAGGCAGCAATATCCCCTTATAGACAAGTCGGTTGGAGGACGATGTATTGTATCTCGACGCAATTTGAGTGTTCCATCGTCATTAGGAGGCCCTGAAAGTTACAATTAAATATCAGTTTTGCGTCGGATACGAAAATCTAGACTCACAGGAGCAAGACCATTAGGTGCCAAAGGCAGCAATTGACCCTTGGAGACAAGTCGGCTGGAGGACGATGTATTGAATCGCGACGCTATTAGAGTGTTCCATCATCATTAGGAGGCTGTGAACGTTACAATTAGCAGTCCGTTTTGCGTCGGATTCGAATATCTGGCCTCACAGGAGAACGAAGATAAGGTGAACGAGGTAGCAGTAGACCCATGGAGACAAGTCGGCTGGAGGACGATGTATTGAATCTCGACGCAATTTGAGTGTTCCTTCGTCATTAGGAGGCCCTGAACGATACAACTAATTAACAGTTATGTGTCGCAATCGAAAATGTAGACTCACAGGAGAACGACCATAAGGTGCCCGAGGCAGCAATGCACGCTTGGAGACAAGTCGGCTGAAGGACGATCTATTGAATTTCGACGCTATTTCAGTGTTCCATCGTCATTAGGAGGCCCTGAACGTTATAATTAACTATCAGTTTTGCGTCGGATTCGAAAATGTAAACTCAGAGTAGAACGACCATAAGGTGCCCGAAGCAGCAATAGACCGTTTTAGACAAGTCGGCTGAATGACGATGTATTGAATCTTGAAGCAATTTGAGTGTTCCATCGTCATTAGGAGGCTCTGAACGTTTCAATTGGCAGTCCGTTTTGCGTCGGATTCGAATATCTGGACCTACAGGAGGCGGACCATATGGTGCCCGAGGCAGCAATATCCCCTTGGTGACAAGTCGATTGGAGGACGATGTATTGAAACTCGAAGCAATTTGAGTGTTCCATCGTCATTAGTAGGCCATGAACGTTACAATTAACCAACTGTTTTGCGTCGGATTCGAAAATCTAGACTCACAGGAGGCGTACCATAAGGTGCACAAGGCAGAAATATCCCCTTGGAGACAAATCGGCTGGAGGACGATGTATTGAATCTCGAAGCAATTAGAGTGTTCCATCATCATTAGGAGGCTCTGAACGTTACATTTATCACAGGAGAAAGAAGATAAGGTGACCGAGGTAGCAATGGACGCTTGGAGACAAGTCGGCTGAAGGAGGATGTATTGAAATTCGACGCTATTTCAGTGTTCCATCATCATTAGGAGGCCCAGAACGTTACAATTAACTATCAGTTTTGCGCCTGATTCGAAAATGTAGACTCTGAGTAGAACGACATAAGGTGCCCGAGGCAGCAATAGAACGTTTTAGACAAGTCGGCTGAATGACGATGTATTGAATCTTGATGCAATTTGAGTGTTCCATCGATATTAGGAGGCTCTGAACGTTAAATTTAGCAGTCCGTTTAGCGTCGGATTCGAATATCTGGACTCACAGGAGAACGACAATAAGGTGCCCGAGGCAGCAATTGACCCTTGGAGACAAGTCGGATGGAGGACGATGTATTGAATCTCGACGCAATTTGAGTGTTCTATGGTCATTAGGAGGCGCTGAACGTTATAATTAACTATCACTTTTGCGTCGGATTAGAAAATCTAGACTCACAGGAGGCGGACCACATGGTGCCCGAGGCAGCAATATCCCGTTGGAGACAAGTCGGCGGGAGGTCGATGTATTGGATCTCGACGCAATTGAGTGTTCCATCGTCATTAGGTGGCCCTGAACGTTACAATTAGCTACAAGTTTTGCGTCGGATCCGAAAATCTAGACTCACAGGAGAACGACCATAAGGTGCCCGAGGCAGCAATGGACGCTTGGAGACAAGTCGGCTGAAGGACGATCTATTGAATTTCGACGCTATTTCAGTGTTCCATCGTCATTGGGAGGCCCTGAACGTTACAATTAACTATCAGTTTTGCGTCGGATTCGAAAATGTAGACTCAGAGTAGAGCGACCATAAGGTGCCCGAGGCAGCAATAGACCGTTTTAGACAAGTCGGCTGAATGACGATGAATTGAATCTTGATGCAATTTGAGTGTTCCATCGTCATTAGGAGGCTCTGAACGTTGCAATTGGCAGTCTGTTTTGCGTCGGATTCGAATATCTGGACCTACAGGAGACGGACCATATGGTGAACGAGGCAGCAATATCCCCTTGGTGACAAGTCGATTGGAGGACGATGTATTGATCTCGACGCAATTTGAGTGTTCTATCGTCATTAGGAGGCGCTGAACGTTACAATTAACTATCACTTATGCGTCGAATCCGAAAATGTAGACTCACAGGAGGCGGACCATAAGCTGCCCCAGGCAGCAATATCCCTTTGGAGACAAGTCGGCTGGAGCACGATGTGTTGAATCTCGACGCAATTTGTGTTCCATCGTCATTAGGAGGCCCTTAACGGTACAATTAAATATCAGTTTTGCGTCGAATTCGAAAATCTAGACTCACAGGAGACGGAGCATAAGGTGCCCGAGGCAGCAATAACCCTTTGGAGACAAGCCCTCTGGAGGACGATGTATTGAATCTCGACGCAATTTGAGTGATCCATCGTCATTAGGAGGCCCTGAACGTTACAATTGACCATCATTTTTGCGTCGGATTCGAAAATCTAGACTCACAGGAGACGGAGCATAAGGTGCCCGAGACAACAATAACCCTTTGGAGACAAGCCCTCTGGAGGACGATGTATTAAATCTCGACGCAATTTGAGTGTTCCATCGTCATTAGGTGGTCCTGATCGTTACAATTAACTATCTGTTTTGCGTGGGATTCGAAATTCTAGACTCACAGGAGAAGGACTATATGGTGCCCAAGGCAGCAATATCCACTTGGAGACAAGTCGGCTGGAGGACGATGTATTGAATCTCGACACAATTAGAGTGTTCCATCATCATTAGGAGGCTCTGAACGTTACAATTAGCAGTCCGTTTTGCGTCGGATTCAAATATCTGGACTCACAGGAGAACGAAGATAAGGTGACCGAGATAGCAGTAGACCCATGGAGACAAGTCGGCTGGAGGACGATGTATTGAATCTCAACGCAATTTGAGTGTTCCATCGTCATTAACAGGCCCTGAACGTTACAATTAACTATCAATTATGTGTCGGAATCCAAAATGTAGACTCAGAGGAGAACGACCAAAAGGTGCCCGATGCAGCAATAGACCGTTGGAGACAAGTCGGCTGTATGTCGATGTATTGAATCTTGATGCAATTTGAGTCTTCCATCTTCATTAGGAGGCTCTGAACGTTACAATTAACTAGAAGTTTTGCGTCGGATTTGAAAATCTGGACCTACAGGAGACGGACCATATGGTGCCCGAGGCAGCAATATCCCCTTGGTGACAAGTCGATTGGAGGACGATCTATTGAATCTCGACGCAATTTGAGTGTTCCATCATCATTAGGAGGCCCTGAACATTACAATTAACTATCAGTTTCGCGTCGGATTCGAAAATCTAGACTCACAGGAAACGGACCACATGGTGCCCGAGGCAGCAATATCCCGTTGGAGACAAGTCGGCGGGAGGTCAAAGTATTGGATCTCGACGCAATTGAGTGTTCCATCGTCATTAGGAGTCCCTGAACGTTACAATTAACTACAAGTTTTGCGTCGGATTCGAAAAAGTAGACTCACAGGAGACGGACTATATGGTGCCCGAGGCAGCAATATCCCCTTGGAGACAAGTCGGCTGGAGAACGATGTATTGAGATCGCGACGCAATTTGAGAGTTCCATCGTCATTAGGAGGCCCTGAACATTACAATTAACCATCAGTTTTGCGTCGGATTCGAAAATCTAGTCTCACAGGAGACGGAGCATAAGGTGCCCGAGACAGCAATAACCCTTTGGAGACTAGTCGGCTGGAGGACGATGTATTGAATCTCGACGCAATTTGAGTGTTCCATCGTCATTAGGAGGCCCTGATCGTTACAACTAACTATCAGTTATGTGTCGGAATCGAAAATGTAGACTCACAGGAGGACGACCATAAGGTGCCCGAGGCAGCAATGGACGCTCGGAGACAAGTCGTCTGAAGGACGATGTATTGAATTTCGACGCTATTTCAGTGTTCCATCGTCATTAGTAGGCCCTGAACGTTACAGTTAACTATCAGTTTTGCGTCGGATTCGATAATGTAGACTCAGAGGGGAACGACCGTAAGGTGCCCGAGGCAGCAATAGACCGTTGGAGACAAGTTGGCTGAATGACGATGTATTGAATCTTGATGCAATTTGAGTGCTCCATCGTCATTAGGAGGCTCTGAACGTGACAATTGGCAGTTCGTTTTGCGTCGGATTCGAATATCTGGACCTACAGGAGACGGACCACATGGTGCCCGAGGCAGCAATATCCCGTTGGAGACAAGTCGGCGGGAGGTCAAAGTATTGGATCTCGACGCAATTGTGTGTTCCATCGTCATTAGGAGGCGCTGAACGTTACAATTAACTAGAAGTTTTGCGTCGGATTTGAAAATCTGTACTCACAGGAGACGGAGCATATGGTGCCCGAGGCAGCAATATCCCCTTGGAGACAAGTCGGCTGGAGGACGATGTATTGAGATCGCGACGCAATTTGAGAGTTCCATCGTCATTAGGAGGCCCTGAACATTACAATTAACCATCAGTTTTGCGTCGGATTCGAAAATCTAGACTCACAGGAGACGGAGCATAAGGTGCCCGAGACAGCAATAACCCTTTGGAGACTAGTCGGCTGGAGGACGATGTATTGAATCTCGACGCAATTTGAGTGTTCCATCGTCATTAGGAGGTCCTGAACGTTACATTTAACTATCAGTTTTGCGTCGGATTCGAAAATCTAGACTCATAGGAGGCGGACCATAAGGTGCCCGAGGCAGCAATATCCCCTTGTAGACAAGTCGTCTAGAGGACGACGTATTGAATACCGACGCAATTTGAGTGTTCTATGGTCATTAGGAGGCGCTGAACGTTACAATTAACTATCGTTTTTGCGTCGGATTCGAAAATCTAGACTCACAGGAGACGGACCACATGGTGCCCGAGGCAGCAATATCCCGTTGGAGACAAGTCGGCGGGAGGTCGACGTATTGGATCTCGACACAGTTGAGTGTTCCATCGTCATTAGGAGGCCCTTAACGTTTCAATTAAATATCAGTTTTGCGTCGGATTCGAAAATCTAGATTCACAGGAGCAAGACCATTAGGTGCCAAAGGCAGCAATTGACCCTTGGGGACAAGTCGGCTGGACGACGATGTATTGAATCTCGACGCAATTTGAGTGTTCCATCGTCATTAGGAAGTCCTGAACGTTACAATTAACTATCAGTTTTGCGTCGGATTCGAAATTCTAGACTCACAGGAGAAGGACTATATGGTTACCAAGGCAGCAATATCCCCTTGGAGACAAGTTGGCTGGAGGACGATGTATTGAATCTCAACGCAATTAGAGTGTTCCGTCATCATTAGGAGGCTCTGAACGTTACAATTAGCAGTCCGTTTTGCGTCAGATTCGAATATCCGGACTCACAGGAGAACGAAGATAAGGTGAACGAGGTAGCAGTAGACCCATGGAGGCAAGTCGGCTGGAGGACGATGTATTGAATTTCGACGCAATTTGAGTGATCCATCGTCATTAGGAGGCCCTGAACGTTACAACTAACTATTAGTTATGTGTCGGAATCGAAAATGTAGACTCACAGGAGGACGACCATAAGGTGCCCGAGGCAGCAATGGACGATTGGAGACAAGGCGGCTGAATGACGATGTATTGAATCTTGATGCAATTTGTGTGTTCCATCGTCATTAGGAGGCTCTGAATGTTACAATTGGCAATCCATTTTGCGTCGGATTCGAATATCTGGACCTACAGGAGACGGACCATATGGTGCTCGAGGTAGCAATATCCCCTTGGTGACAAGTCGAATGGAGGACGATGTATTGAATCTCGACGCAATTTGAGTGTTCCATCGTCATTAGGAGGCCATGAACGTTACAATTAACCTACTGCTTTGCGTCGGATTCGAAAATCTAGACTCACAGTAGGCGGACCATAAGGTGCACGAGGCAGCAATATCCCCTTGGAGACAAGTCGGCTGGAGGACGATGCATTGAATCACGACGCAATTTGAGTGTTCTATCGTCATTGAGAGACGCTGAACGTTACAGTTAACTATCACTTATGTGTCGGATCCGATAATCTAGACTCACAGGAGAACGACCATAAGGTGCCCGAGGCTGCAATTGACCCTTGGAGACAAGTTGGCTGGAGGACGTTGTATTGAATCTCGACCCAATTTGAGTGTTCCGCCGTAATTAGGAGGCCCTGAACATTACAATTAACTATCAGTTTCGCGTCGGATTCGAAAATCTGGACTCACAGGAGGCGGACCACATGGTGCCCGAATCAGCAATATCCCATTGGAGACAAGTCGGCGGGTGGACGATGTATTTAATGTCGACGAAATTTGAGTACTCCATCGTCATTAGGTGGCCCTGAACGTTAGAATTAACTACAGGTTTTGTGTCGGATTCGAAAATCTAGACTCACAGGAGACGGACCATAAGGTGCCCGAGACAGCAATAACCCTTTGGAGACTAGTCGGCTGGAGGACGATGTATTGAATCTCGACCCAATTTGAGTGTTCCATCGTCATTAGGAGGCCCTGATCGTTACAACTAACTATCAGTTATGTGACGGAATCGAAAATGTAGACTCACAGGAGGACGACCATAAGGTGCCCGAGGCAGCAATGGACGCTCGGAGACAAGTCGGCTGAAGGACGATGTATTGAATTTCGACGCTATTTCAGTGTTCCATCGTCATTAGGAGGCCCTGAACGTTACAGTTAACTATCAGTTTTGCGTCGGATTCGATAATGTAGACTCAGAGGAGAACGGCCGTAAGGTGCCCGAGGCAGCAATAGACCGTTGGAGACAAGTTGGCTGAATGACGATGTATTGAATCTTGATGCAGTTTGTGTGTTCCATCGTCATTAGGAGGCTCTGAATGTTACAATTGGCAATCCATTTTGCGTCGGATTCGAATATCTGGACCTACAGGAGACGGACTATATTGTGCCCGAGACAGCAATAACCCTTTGGAGACTAGTCGGCTGGAGGACGATGTATTGAATCTCGACGCATTTAGAGAGTTCCATCATCATTAGGTGGCTCTGAACGTTACAATTAGCAGTCCGTTTTGCGTCGGATTCGAATATCTGGACTCACAGGAGAACGAAGATAAGGTGACCGAGGTAGCAGTAGACCCATGGAGACAAGTCGGCTGGAGGACGATGGATTGAATCTCGACGCAATTTGAGTGTTCCATCGTCATTAAGAGGCCCTGAACGTTACAATTAACTATCAATTATGTGTCGGAATCGAAAATGTAGACTCAGAGGAGACGGAGCATAAGGTGCCCGAGACAGCAATATCCCGTTGGAGACAAGTCGGCGGGAGGTCGACGTATTAGATCTCGACACAGTTGAGTGTTCCATCGTCATTAGGAGGCCCTTAACGTTACAATTAAATATCAGTTTTGCGTCGGATTCGAAAATCTAGATTCACAGGAGCAAGACCATTAGGTGCCAAAGGCAGCAATTGACCCTTGGGGACAAGTCGGCTGGACGACGATGTATTGAATCTCGACGCAATTTGAGTGTTCCATCGTCATTAGGAGGTCCTGAACGTTACAATTAACTATCAGTTTTGCTTCGGATTCGAAAATGTAGACTCACAGGAGACGGAGCATAAGGTGCCCGAGACAGCAATAACCCTTTGGAGACAAGTCGGCTGGAGGACGGTGTATTGAATTTCGACGCAATTTGAGTGATCCATCGTCATTAGGAGGCCCTGAACGTTACAACTAACTATTAGTTATGTGTCGGAATCGAAAATGTAGACTCACAGGAGGACGACTATAAGGTGCCCGAGGCAGCAATGGACGCTCGGAGACAAGTCGGCTGAAGGACGATGTATTGAGTTTCGACGCTATTTCAGTGTTCCATCGGCATTAGGAGGCCCTGAACGTTACAATTAACAATCAGTTTTGCGTCGGATTCGAAAATGTAGACTCAGAGGAGAACGACCATAAGGTCCCCGAGGCAGCAATAGAGCGTTGGAGACAAGTCGGCTGGAGGACGATGCATTGAATCACGACGCAATTTGAGTGTTCTATCGTCATTGAGAGGCGCTGAACGTTACAATTAACTATCACTTATGTGTCGGATCCGAAAATCTAGACTCACAGGAGAACGACCATAAGGTGCCCGAGGCAGCAATTGACCCTTGGAGACAAGTTGGCTGGAGGACGTTGTATTGAATCTCGACGGAATTTGAGTGTTCCGCCTTAATTAGGAGGCCCTGAACATTACAATTAACTATCAGTTTCGCGTCGGATTCGAAAATCTGGACTCACAGAAGGCGGACCACATGGTGCCCGAATCAGCAATATCCCATTGGAGACAAGTCGGCGGGTGGACGATGTATTTAATGTCGACGTAATTTGAGTATTCCATCGTCATTAGGTGGCCCTGAACGTTACAATTAACTACAGGTTTTGCGTCGGATTCGAAAATCCAGGCTCACAGGAGACGGACCATAAGGTGCCCGAGGCAGCAATATCCACTTGGAGTCAAGTAGGCTGGAGGACTACATATTGAATCTCGACGCAATTTGAGTGTTCTATCGCCATTAGGAGGCCCTGGACGTTGCAATTAACTATTAGTGTTGCGTCGGATTCGAAAATGTAGACTCACAGGAGGCGCATCATAAGGTGCCCGAGGCAGTATTATCCCCTTGGAGACAAGTCGCTGGAGGATGATGTATTGAATCTCGACGCAATTTGAGTGTTCCTTTGTCTTAAGGAGGCCCTGAACGTTACAATTAACTATCACTTTTGCGTCGGATTCGAAAATCTAGACTCACAGGAGACGGACCATATGGTGCCCGAGTCAGCAATATCCCGTTGGAGACAAGTCGGTTGGAGTACGATGTATTGAATCTCGACGCAATTTGAGTGTTCCATCGTCATTAGGAGGCCCTTAACGTTTCAATTAAATATCAGTTTTGCGTCAGATTCGAAAATCTAGACTCACAGGAACAAGACCATTAAGTGCCAAAGGCAGCAATTGACCCTTGGAGGCAAGTCGGCTGGAGGACGATGTAGTGAATCGCGACGCAATTTGAGTGTTCCATCGTCATTAGGAGGCCCTGAATGTTACAATTAACTATCAGTTTTGCGTCGGATTCGAAAATCTAGACTTACAGGAGCAAGACCATTAGGTGCCAAAGGCAGCAATTGACCCTTGGAGACAAGTCGGCTGGAGGACGATGCATTGAATCTCGACGCTATTTCAGTGTTCCATCGTCATTAGGAGGCCCTGAACGTTACAATTAACTATCAGTTATGTGTCGAATTCGAAAATGTAGACTCATAGGAGAACGACCATAAGGTGCCCGAGTCAGCAATGGACGCTTGGAGGCAAGTCGGCTGAAAGACGATGTATTGAATCTCGACGCTATTTCAGTGTTCCATCGTCATTAGGAAGCCCTGAACGTTACAATTAACTATCAGTTTCCATCGGATTCGAAAATGTAGACTCAGAGGAGAACGACCATAAGGTGCCCGAGGCAGCAATAGACCGTTGGAGACAAGTCAGCTGAATGACGATGTATTGAATCTAGATTCAATTTGAGTGTTCCATCGTCATTAGGAGGCCCTGAACGTTAGAATTAACCATCAGTTTTGCGTTGGAATCGAAATTCTATACTCACAGGAGAAGGACTATTTGGTGCCCGAGGCATTAATATCCCATTGGAGACAAGTCGCTTGGAGGATGATGTATTGAATCTCGATGCAATTAGAGTGTACCATCATCATTAAGAGGCTCTGAACGTTACAATTAGCAGACCGTTTTGCGTCGGTTTCGAATATCTGGACTCACAGGAGAACGACCATAAGGTGACCGAGGTAGCAGTAGACCCATGTAGACAAGTCGGGTGGAGGACGATGTATTGAATCTCGACGCAATTTGAGTGTTCCGTCGTCATTAGGAGGCCCTGAACACTACAATTAACTATCAGTTTCGCGTCGGATTCGAAAATCTGGACTCACAGGAGACGGACCACATGGTGCCCGAGGCAGCAATATCCCATTGGAGACAAGTCGGCGGGTGGACGATGTATTTAATGTCGACGTAATTTGAGTATTCCATCGTCATTAGGAGGCCCTGAACGTTACAATTAACTACAGGTTTTGCGTCGGATTCGAAAATCTAGACTCACAGGAGACGGACCATAAGGTGCCCGAGGCAGCAATATCCACTTGGAGCCAAGTAGGCTGGAGGACTACATATTGAATATCGACGCAATTTGAGTGTTCTATCGCCATTATGAGGCCCTGATCGTTACAATTAACTATTAGCGTTGCGTCGGATTCGAAAATGTAGACTCACAGGAGGCTGCTCATAAGGTGCCCGAGGCAGTAATATCCCCTTGAAGACATGTCGGCTTGAGGACGATGTATTGAATCTCGACGCAATTTGAGTGTTCCTTTGTCATTAGGAGGCCCTGAACGTTACAATTAACTATCACTTTTGCGTCGGATTCGAAAATCTAGACTCACAGGAGACGGTCCACATGGTGCAAGAGGCAGCAATATCCCGTTGGAGACAAGTCGGTTGGAGGACGATGTATTGAATCTCGACGCAATTTGAGTGTTCCATCGTCATTAGGAGGCCCTTAAAGTTTCAATTAAATATCAGTTTTGCGTCGGATTCGAAAATCTAGACTCACAGCAGCAAGACCATTAGGTGCCAAAGGCAGCAATTGACCCTTGGAGGCAAGTCGGCTGGAGGACGATGCATTGAATCGCGACGAAATTTGAGTGTTTCATCGTCATTAGGAGGCGTTGAACGTTACAATTAACTATCACTTATGCGTCGGATCCGAAAATCTAGACTCACAGGAGGCGGACCATAAGGTGCACGAGGCAGCAATATCCCTTTGGAGTCAAGTCGGCTGGAGGACGATGTAATGAATCTCGACACAATTTGAGTGTTCTATCGTCATTAGGAAGTGCTGAACGTTACAATTAACTATCACTTAGGCGTCGGAATCGAAAATGTAGACTCAGAGGAAAATGACCATAAGGTGCCCGATGCAGCAATAGACCGTTGGAGACAAGTCGGCTGTATGACGATGTATTGAATCTTGATGCAATTTGAGTGTTCCATCGTCATTAGGAGGCTCTGAACGTTACAATTGGCAGTCCGTTTTGCGTCGGATTCGAATATCTGGACCTACAGGAGACGGACCACATGGTGCCCGAGGCAGCAATATCCCGTTGGAGACAAGACGGCGGGAGGTAAAAGTATTGGATATCGACGCAATTGAGTGTTCCATTGTCATTAGGAGGCCCTGAACGTAACAATTAACTACAAGTATTGCGTCGGATTCAAAAATATATACTCACAGGAGACGGACCATATGGTGCCCGAGGCAGCAATATCCCCTTGGAGACAAGTCGGCTGGAGGACGATGTATTGAGATCGCGACGCAATTTGAGAGTTCCATCGTCATTAGGAGGCCCTGAACATTACAATTAACCATCAGTTTTGCGTCGGATTCAAAAATCTAGACTCACAGGAGACGGAGCATATTGTGCCCGATACAGCAATAACCCTTTGGAGACTAGTGGGCTGGAGGACGATGTATTGAATCTCGACGCAATTTGAGTGTTCCATCGTCATTAGGAGGTAGTGAACGTTACATTTAACTATCAGTTTTGCGTCGGATTTGAAAATCTGAACTCACAGGAGACGGACCACATGGTGCCCGAGGCAGCAATATCCCATTGGAGACAAGTCGGCGGGTGGACGATGTATTTAATGTCGACGTAATTTGAGTATTCCATCGTCATTAGGAGGCCCTGAACGTTACAATTAACTACAGGTTTTGCGTCGGATTCGAAAATCTAGACTCACAGGAGAAGGACCATAAGGTGCCCGAGGCAGCAATATCCACTTGGAGCCAAGTAGGCTGGAGGACTACATATTGAATATCGACGCAATTTGAGTGTTCTATCGCCATTAGGAGGCCCTGATCGCTACAATTAACTATTAGTGTTGCGTTGGATTCGAAAATGTAGACTCACAGGAGGCGGACCATAAGGTGCCCGAGGCAGTAATATCCCCTTGGAGACGAGTCGGCTGGAGGACGATATATTGAATCTCGACGCTATTTGAGTGTTCGTTTGTCATTAGGAGGCCCTGAACGTTACAATTAACTATCAGTTTTTCGTCGGATTCGAAAATCTAGACTCACAGGAGCAAGACCATTACGTGCCAAAGGCAGCTATTGACCCTTGGAGACAAGTCGGCTGGAGGACGATGTAATGAATCGCGACGCAATTTGAGTGTTCCATCGTCATTAGGAGGCCCTCAATGTTACAATTAACTATCAGTTTTTCGTCGGATTCGAAAATCTAGACTCACAGGAGCAAGACCATTACGTGCCAAAGGCAGCTATTGACCCTTGGAGACAAGTCGGCTGGAGGACGATGCATTGAATCGCGACGCAATTTGAGTGTTCCATCGTCATTAGGAGGCGCTGAACGTTTTAATTAACCATCAGTTTTGCGTCGGATTCGAAAATCTAGACTCACAGGAGACGGAGCATAAGGTGACGGAGACAGCAATAACCATTTGGAGACAAGTCTCCTGGAGGACAATGTATTGAATCTCGACGCAATTTGAGTGTTCCATCGTCATGAGGAGGCCCTGAACGTTACAATTAACTATCAGTTATGTGTCGGATTCGAAAATATAGACTCATAGGAGAACGACCATAAGGTGGCCGAGTCAGCAATGGACGCTTGGAGACAAGTCGGCTGAAGGACGATGTATTGAATCTCGACGCTACTTCAGTGTTCCATCGTCATTAGGAAGCCCTGAACGTTACAATTAACTATCAGTTTGCGTAGGATCGGAAAATGTAGACTCAGAGGAGAACGACCATAAGGTGCCCAAGGCAGCAATAGACCGTTGGAGACAAGTCAGCTGAATGACGATGTATTGAATCTTGATTCAATTTGAGTGTTCCATTGTCATTAGGAGGCTCTGTACGTTACAATTAGCAGTCCGTTTTGCGTCGGATTCGAATATCTGGACCTACAGGAGACGGACCATATGGTGCCCGAGACAGCAATATCCCCTTGGAGACAAGTCGGCTGGAGGACGATGTATTGAGATCCAGACGCAATTTGAGAGTTCCATCGTCATTAGGAGGCCGTGAACGTTACAATTGGCAGTCCGTTTTGCGTCGGATTCGAATATCTGGACCTACAGGAGGCGGACCATAAGGGCCCGAAGCAGTAATATCCCCTTGGAGACAAGTCGGCTGGAGGACGATGTATTGAATCTCGAAGCAATTTGAGTGTTCCTTTGTCATTAGGAGGCCCTGAACGTTACAATTACCTATCACTCTTGCGTCGGATTCGAAAATCTAGACTCACAGGAGACGGAGCATAAGGTGCCCGAGACAGCAATAACCATTTGGAGACAAGTCGGCTGGAGGACAATGTATTGAATCTCGACGCAATTTGAGTGTTCCATCGTCATTAGGAGGTCGTGAACGTTGCAATTAAGTATCAGTTTTGCGTCGGATTCGAAATTCTAGACTCACAGGAGAATGACAATATGGTGCCCAAGGCAGCAATATCACCTCGGAGACAAGTCGGCTGCAGGACGATGTATTGAATCTCGACGCACTTAGAGTGTTCCATCATCATTAGGAGGCTCTGAACGTTAGAATTAGCAGTCCGTTTTGCGTCGGATTCTTATATCTGGACTCACAGGAGAACGAAGATAAGGTGAACGAGGTAGCAGTAGACCCATGGAGACAAGTCGGCAGGAGGACGATGTATTGAATCTCGACGCAATTTGAGTGTTCCATCGTCATTAGGAGGCCCTGAACGTTACAACTAACTATCAGTTATGTGTCGGGATCGAAAATGTAGACTCACAGGAGAACGGCCATAAGGTGCCCGAGGCAGCAATAGACCGTTGGAGACAAGTCGGCTGAATGACGATGTATTGAATCTTGATGCAATTTGAGTGTTCCATCGTCATTAGGAGGCCCTGAACGTTACAATTAACTACAGGTTTTGCGTCGGATTCGAAATTCTAGACTCACAGGAGACGGACCATAAGGTGCCCGAGGCAGCAATATCCCCTTGGAGCCAAGTAGGCTGGAGGACTACATATTGAATCTCGACGCAATTATGAGTGTTCTATCGCCATTAGGAGGCCCTGAACGTTACAATTAACTGTTAGTGTTGCGTCGGATTCGAAAATCTAGACTCACAGGAGGCGGACCATAAGGCGCCCGAGACAGCAATATCCCCTTGTAGACAAGTTGTCTAGAGGCGACGTATTTATTCTTGACGCAATTTGAGTGTTCTATGGTCATTAGGAATCGCTGAACGTTATAATTAACTACAAGTTTTGCGTCGGATTCGAAAATCTAGGCTCACGGGAGACGGAGCATAAGGTGCCCGAGACAGCTGTAACCCTTTTGAGACTAGTCGGCTGAAGGACGATGTATTGAATCTCGACGCTATTTCAGTGTTCCATCGTCATTAGGAAGCCCTGTACGTTACAACTAACTCTCAGTTATGTGTCGGAATCGAAATTGTAGTCTCACAGGAGAATGACCATAAGGTGCCCGAGGCAGCAATGGACGCTCGGAGACAAGTCGGCTGAAGGACGATGTTTTGAATTTCGACGCTGTTTAAGTGTTCCATCGTCATTAGGAGGCCCTGAACGTTACAATTAGCAGTCCGTTTTGCGTCGGATTCGAATATCTGGACCTACAGGAGACGGACCATATGGTGCCCGATTCAGCAATATCCCCTTGGAGACAAAGTCGGCTGGAGGACGATGTATTGAGATCGCGACGCAATTTGAGAGTTCCATCGTCATTAGGAGACCCTGAACGTTACAATTAACCATCAGTTTTGCGTCGGATTCGAAAATCTAGACTGACAGGAGACGGAGCATAAGGTGCCCGAGACTGCAACAACCCTTTGGAAACAAGTCGGCTGGAGGACGATGTATTAAATCTCGACGCAATTAGAGTCTTCCATCGTCATTAGGAGGTCGTGAACGTTACAATTAACTATCAGTTTTGCGTCGGATTCGAAATTCTAGACTCACAGGAGAATGACTATATGGTGCCCAAGGCAGCAATATCACCTTGGAGACAAGTCGGCTGGAGGACGATGTATTGAATCTCGACGCAATTAGAGTGTTCCATCATCATTAGGAGGCTCTGAACGTTAGAATTAGCAGTCCGTTTTGCGTCGGATTCGAATATCTGGACTCACGGGAGAACGAAGATAAGGTGAACGAGGTAGCAGTAGACCCATGGAGACAAGTCGGCTGGAGGACGATGTATTGAATCTCGACGCAATTTGAGTGTTCCATCGACATCAGGAGGCCCTGAACGTTACAACTAACTATCAGTTATGTGTCGGAATCGAAAATGTAGGCTCACAGGAGAACGACCATAAGGTGCCCGAGGCAGCAATGAACGCTTGGAGACAAGTCGGCTGAAGGACGATGTATTGAATTTCGACGCTATTTCAGTGTTCCATCGTCATTAGGAGGCCCTGAACGTTACAATTAACTATCAGTTTTGCGCCGGATTCGATAATGTAGACTCAGAGTAGAACGACCATAAGGTGCCCAAGGCAGCAATAGACCGTTGGAGACAAGTCGGCTGAATGACGATGTATTGAATCTTGATGCAATTTGAGTGTTCCATCGTCATTAGGAGGCTCTGAACGTTACAATTGGCAGTCCGTTTTGCGTCGGATTCGAATATCTGGACCTACAGGAGACGGACCATATGGTGCCCGAGGCAGCAATATCCCCTTGGTGACAAGTCGATTGGAGGACGATGTATTGAATCTCGACGTAATTTAAGTGTTCTATCGTCATTAGGAGGCGCTGAACGTTACAAATAACTATCACTTATGCGTCGGATCCGTAAATCTAGACTCACAGGAGGCGGACCATAAGCTGCCCGAGGCAGCAATATCCCTTTGTAGACAAGTCGGCTGGAGGACGACGTATTAAATCTCGACGCAATTTGAGTGTTCTATCGTCATTAGGAGGCGCTGAACGTTACAATTAACTATCAGTTATGCGTCGGCTCCGAAAATCTAGACTCACAGGACAACGACCATAAGGTGCCCGAAGCAGCAATAGACCCTTGGAGACAAGTCGGCTGGAGGACGATGCATTGAATCGCGACGCAATTTGACTGTTCCATCGTCATTAGGAGGCGCTGAACGTTACAATTAACCATCAGTTTTGCGTCGGATTCGAAAATTTAGTCTCCCAGGAAAATGACCATAAGGTGCCCGAGGCAGCAATGGACGCTTGGAGTCAAGTCGGCTGATGGACGATGTTTTGAATTTCCACGCTATTTAAGTGTTCCATCGTCATTAGGAGGCCCTGAACGTTACAATTAGCAGTCCGTTTTGCGTCGGATTCGAGTATCTGGACCTACAGGAGACGGACCATATGGTGCCCGAAGCTGCAATATCCCGCTGAAGATAAGTCGGCTGGAGGACGATGTATTGAATCTCGACGCTATTTGAGTCTTCCATCGTCATTAGGAGGCCCTGAACGTTACAATTAACCATCAGTTTTGCGTCGGATTCGAAAATCTAGACTCACAGGAGACGGAGCATAAAGTGCCCGAGACAGCAACAACCCTTTGGAAACAAGTCGGCTGGGGGACGATGTATTAAATTTCGACGCAATTTGAGTCTTCCATCGTCATTAGGAGGCCCTGAACGTTACAATTAACTATCAGTTTTGCGTCGGATTCGAAATTCTAGACTCACAGGAGAATGACTATATGGTGCCCAAGGCAGCAATATCACCTTGGAGACAAGTCGGCCGGAGGACGATGTATTGAATCTCGACGCAATTAGAGTGTTCCATCATCATTAGGAGGCTCTGAACGTTAGAATTAGCAGTCCGTTTTGCGTCGGATTCGAATATCTGGACTCACAGGAGAACGAAGATAAGGTGAACGAGGTAGCAGTAGACCCATGGAGACAAGTCGGCTTGAGGACGATGTATTGAATCTCGACGCAATTTGAGTGTTCCATCGTCATTAGGAAGCCCTGAACGTTACAACTAACTATCAGTTATGTGTCGGAATCGAAAAAGTAGACTCACAGGAGAACGACCATAAGGTGCCCGAGGCAGCAATGGACGCTTGGAGACAAGTCGGCTGAAGGACGATGTATTGAATTTCGACGCTATTTCAGTGTTCCATCGTCATTAGGAGGCCCTGAACGTTACAATTAACTATCAGTTTTGCGCCGGATTCGAAAATGTAGACTCAGAGTAGAACGACCATAAGGTGCCCGAGGCAGCAATAGACCGTTGGAGACAAATCGGCTGAATGACGATGTATTGAATCTTGATGCAATTTGAGTGTTCCATCGTCATTAGGAGGCTCTGAACGTTACAATTGGCAGTCCGTTTTGCGTCGGATTCGAATATCTGGACTTACAGGAGACGGACCATATGGTGACCGAGGCAGCAATATCCCCTTGGTGACAAGTCGATTGGAGGACGATGTATTGAATCTCGACGCAATTTGAGTGTTTCATCGTCATTAGGAAGCCATGAACGTTACAATTAACCAACTGTCTTGCGTCGGATACGAAAATCTAGACTCACAGGAGGCGGACCATAAGGTGCACGAGGCAGTAATATCCCCTTGGAGATATGTCGGCTGGAGGACGATGTATTGAATCTCGACGCAATTTGAGTGTTCTAACGTCATTAGGAGGCGCTGAACGTTACAATTAACTATCACTTATGCGTCGGATCCGAATATCTAGATTCACAGGAGGCGGACCATAAGCTGCCCGAGGCAGCAATAACCCCTTGTAGACAAGTCGGCTGGAGGACGACGTATTGAATCTCGACGCAATTTGAGTGTTCTATCGTCATTAGGAGGCGCTGAAAGTTACAATTAACTATCAGTTATGCGTCGGATCCGAAAATCTAGACTCACAGGACAACGAACATGAGGTGCCCGAGGCAGCAATGGATGCTTGGAGGCAAGTCGGCTGGAGGACGATGTATTAAATCTCGACGCAATTTGAGTGTTCCTTTGTCATTAGGAGGCCTTGAACGTTGCAATTAACTATCACTTTTGCGTCGGATTCGAAAATCTATACTCACAGGAGACGGACCACATGGTGCCCGAGGCAGCAATATCCAGTTGGAAACAAGTCGGCTGGAGGACGATGTATTGAATCTCGACGCAATTTGAGTGTTCCATCGTCATTAGGAGGCCTTTAACGTTTCAATTAAATATCAGTTTTGCGTCGGATTCGAAAATCTAGAGTCACAGGAGCAAGATCATTAGGTGCCAAAAAGCAGCAATTGACCCTTGGAGACAAGTCGGCTGGAGGACGATGTATTGAATCGCGACGCAATTTGAGTGTTCCATCGTCATTAGGAGGCCCTGAATGTTACAATTAACCATCAGTTTTGCGTCGGATTCGAAAATCTAGTCTCACAGGAGCAAGACCATTAGGTGCCAAAGGCAGCAATTGACCCTTGGAGACAAGTCGGCTGGAGGACGATGCATTGAATCGCGACGAAATTTGAGTGTTCCATCGTCATTAGGAGGCGCTGAACGTTACAATTAACCATCAGTTTTGCGTCGGATTCGAAAATGTAGACTCACAGGAGACGGAGCATAAGGTGACGGAGACAGCAATATCCCTTTGGAGACAAGTAGGCTGAATCTCGACGCAATTTGAGTGTTCCATCGTCATCAGGAGGTCCCGAACGTTACAATTAGCTATCAGTTTTTCGTCGGATTCGAAATTCTAGACTCACAGGAGAAGGACAATATGGTGCCCAAGGCAGCAATATCCCCTTGGAGGTAAGTCGGCTGGAGGACGATGTATTGAATCTCGACGCCATTTGAGTGTTCCATCGTCATGAGGAGGCCCTGAACGTTACAATTAACTATCAGTTGTGTGTCGGATTCGAAGATAAAGACTCATAGGAGACCGACCGTAAGGTGCCCGAGTCAGCAATGGACGCTTGGAGACAAGTCGGCTGAAGGACGATGTATTGAATCTCGACGCTACTTCAGTGTTCCATCGTCATTAGGAAGCCCTGAACGTTACAATTAACTATCAGTTTGCGTAGGATCGGAAAATGTAGACTCAGAGGAGAACGACCATAAGGTGCCCAAGGCAGCAATAGACCGTTGGAGACAAGTCAGCTGAATGACGATGTATTGAATCTTGATTCAATTTGAGTGTTCCATTGTCATTAGGAGGCTCTGTACGTTACAATTAGCAGTCCGTTTTGCGTCGGATTCGAATATCTGGACCTACAGGAGACGGACCATATGGTGCCCGAGACAGCAATATCCCCTTGGAGGTAAGTCGGCTGGAGGACGATGTATTGAATCTCGACTCAATTTGAGTGTTCCATCGCCATTAGGAGGCCATGAACGTTACAATTAACCATCTGTTTTGCGTCGGATTCGATAATCTAGACTCACAGGAGCACGACCATAAGGTGCCCGAGGCAGCAATTAACCCTTGGAGACAAGTCGGCTGGAGGACGATGTATTCAATCTCGACGCAATTGGAGTGTTCCATCGTCATTAGGAGGCCCTGAACATTACAATTAACTATCATTTTCGCGTCGGATTCGAAAATCTACACTCCCAGGAGACGGACCACATGGTCCCCGAGGCAGCAATATCCCATTGAAGACAAGTCGGCGGTAGGACGATGTATTTAATGTCGACGTAATTTGAGTGTTCCATCGTCACTAGGAGGCCATGAACGTTACAATTAACTATCAGCTTTGCGTCGGATTCGAAATTCTAGACTCACAGGAGAAGGACTATATGGTGCCCAAGGCAGCAATATCCCCTTGGGGACAAGTCGGCTGGAGGACGATGTATTAAATCTCGACGTAATTAGAGTGTTCCGTCATCATTAGGAGGCTCTGAACGTAACAATTAGCAGTCCGTTTTGCGTCGGATTCGAATAACTGGACTCACAGGAGAACGAAGATAAGGTGAACGAGGTAGCAGTAGACCCATGGAGAAAAGTCGGCTAGAGGACGATGTATTGAATCTCGACGCAATTTGAGTGTTCCATCGTCATTAGGAGGCCCTGAACGTTACAACTAACTATCAGTTATGTGTCGGAATCGAAAATGTAAACACACAGGAGAACGACCATAAGGTGCCCGAGGTAGCAATGGACGCTTGGAGACAAGTCGGCTGATGGACGATGTATTGAGTCTCGACGCTATTTCAGTGTTCCATCGTCATTTGGAAGCCCTGAACGTTACAATTAACTATCAGTTTTGCGTCGGATTCGAATATCTGGACTCACAGGAGAACGAAGATAAGGTGAACGAGGTAGCAGTAGACCCATGGAGACAAGTCGGCTGGAGGTCGATGTATTGAATCTCGTTGCAATTTGAGTGTTCCACCGTCATTAGGAGGTCCTGAACGTTACAATTAACTATCAGTTTTGCGTCGGATTCGAATATCTGGACTCACAGGAGAACGAAGATAATGTGAACGAGGTAGCAGTAGACCCATGGAGACAAGTCGGCTGGAGGTCGATGTATTGAATCTCGACGCAATTTGAGTGTTCCATCGTCATTAGGTGGCCCTGAATGTTACAACTAACTATCAGTTATGTGTCGGAATGGAAAATGTAGACACACAGGAGAACGACAATAAGGTGCCCGAATCAGCAATGGACGCTTGGAGACAAGTCGGCTGAAGAACGATGTATTGAATTTCGACGCTATTTCAGTGTTCCATCGTCATTTGGAAGCCCTGAACGTTACAATTAACTGTGAGCTTTGCGCCGGATTCGAAAATGTAGACTCAGAGTAGAACGACCTTAAGGTGCCCGAGGAAGCAACAGACCGTTGGAGACAAGTCGGCTGAATTACGATGTATTGAATCCTGATGCAATTTGAGTGTTCCATCGTCATTAGGAGGCCATGAACGTTACAATTAACCAACTGTTTTGCGTCGGATTCGAAAATCAAGACTCACATGAGGCGGACCATAAGGTGCATGAGGCAGTAATATCCCCTTGGAGACAAGTCGGCTGGAGGACGATGTATTGAATCTCGACCCAATTTGAGTGTTCTATCGTCATTAGGAGGCGCTGAACGTTACAATTAACTATCAATTATGCGTCGGATCCGAAAATCTAGACTCACAGGACAACGACCATATGGTGCCGAGGCAGCAATAGACCCTTGGAGACAAGTCGGCTGGAGGACGATGTATTGAATCTCGACGCAATTTGAGTTTTCCTTCGTCATTTGGAGGCCCCGAATTTACAATTAACTACAATTTTTGCGTCGGATTCGAAAATCTAGACTCACAGGAGACGGACCATACGGTGCCCGAGGCAGCAATATCCCCTTCTAGACAAGTCGGATGGAGGACGATGTATTGATTCTCGACGCAATTTGAGTGTTCCATCGTCATTAGGAGGCCGTGAACGTTACAATTAAATTTCACTTTTGCGTCGGATTCAAAAATCTAGACTCACAGGAGCAAAACAATTAGGTGCCAAAGGAAAAAATTGACCCTCTGAGACAAGTCGGCTGGAGGACGATGTATTGAATCGCGACGCAATTTGAGTGTACCATCGTCATTAGGAGGCACTGAACGTAACAATTAACCATCAGTTTTGCGTCGGATTCGAAAATGTAGACTCGCAGGAGCAAGACCATTAGGTGCCATGGCAGCAATTGACCCTTGGAGACAAGTCGGCTGGAGGACGATGTATTGAATCGCGACGCATTTTGAGTGTTCCTTCGTCATTAGGAGGCCCCGAGCGTTACAATTAACTACAAGTTTTGCGTCGGATTCGAAAATCTAGACTCACAGGAGACGGACCATACGGTGCCCGAGGCAGCAATATCCCCTTGGAGACAAGTCGGCGGGTGGACGATGTATTTAATGTCGACGTAATTTGAGTATTCCATCGTCATTAAGAGGCCCTGAACGTTACAATTAACTACAGGTTATGCGTCGGATTCGAAAATATAGACTCACAGGAGACGGACCATAAGGTGCCCGAGGCAGCAATATCCCGTTGGAGACAAGTCGGTGGGAGGTGGATGTATTGGATCTCGACGCAATTGAGTGTTCCATCGTTATTAGGGGGCCCTGAACGTTACAATTAACTACAAGTTTTGCGTCGGATTAGAAAATCTATACTCACAGGAGACGGACCATATGTTGCCCGAGGCAGCAATATCCCCTAGGAGACAAGTCGGCTGGAGGACGATGTATTGAGATCGCGACGCAATTTGAGAGTTCCATCGTCTTTAGGAGGCCCTGAACATTACAATTAACCATCAGTTTTGCGTCGGATTCGAAAATGTAGACTCACAGGAGACGGAGCATAAGGTGCCCGAGACAGCAATAACCCTTTGGAGACAAGTCGGCTGGAGGACGATGTATTGAATCTCGTTGCAATTTGAGTGTTCCATCGTCATTAGGAGGTCCTGAACGTTACAATTAACAATCAGTTTTGCGTCGGATTTGAATATCTGGACTCACAGGAGAACGAAGATCAGGTGAACGAGGTAGCAGTAGACCCATGGAGACAAGTCGGCTGGAGGACGATGTATTGAATCTCGACGCAATTTGAGTGTTCCATCGTCGTTAGGTGGCCCTGAACGTTACAACTAACTATCAGTTATGTGTCGGAATCGAAATTGTAGACACACAGGAGAACGACCATAAGGTGCCCGAATCAGCAATGGACGCTTGGAGACAAGTCGGCTGAAGAGCGATGTATTGAATTTCGACGCTATTTCAGTGTTCCATCGTCATTTGGAAGCCCTGAACGTTACAATTAACTATCAGTTTTGCGCCGGATTCGAAAATGTAGACTCAGAGTAGAACGACCATAAGGTGCCCGAGGCAGCAATAGACCGTTGGAGACAAGTCTGCCGAATGACGATGTATTGAATCTTGATGCAATTTGAGTGTTCCATCGTCATTAGGAGGCCATGAACGTTACAATTAACCAACTGTTTTGCGTCGGATTCTAAAATCAAGACTCACAGGAGGCGGACCATAAGGTGCACGAGGCAGTAATATCCCCTTGGAGACAAGTCGGCTGGAGGACGATGTATTGAATCTCGACCCAATTTGAGTGTTCTATCGTCATTAGGAGGCGCTGAACGTTACAACTGACTATCACTTATGCGTCGGACCCGAAAAACTAGACTCACAGGAGGCGGACCATAAGCTGCCCGAGGCAGCAATATCCCCTTTTAGACAAGTCGGCTGGAAGACGACGTATTGAATCTCGACGCAATTTGAGTGTTCTATTGTCATTAGGAGGCGCTGAACGTTACAATTAACTATCAGTTAAGCGTCGGATCCGGAAATCTAGACTGACAGGACAACGACCATAAGGTGCACGAGGCAGCAATAGACCCTTGGAGACAAGTCCGCTGGAGGACGATGTATTGAATCTCGACGCAATCTGAGTGTTCCTTTGTCATTAGGATTCCCTGAACGTTACAATTAACTATCACTTTTGCGTCGGATTCGAAAATCTAACCTCACAGGAGACGCACCACATGGTGCCCGAGGCAGCAATATCCCGTTGGAGACAAGTCGGCTGGAGGACGATGAATTGAATCTCGACGCAATTTGAGTGTTCCATCGTCATGAGGAGGCCCTGAACGTTAGAATTAACTATCAGTTATGTGTCGGAATCGAAAATATAGACTCACAGGAGAACGACCATAAGGTGCCCGAGGCAGCAATGGACGCTTGGAGAAAAGTCGGCTGAAGGACGATGTATTGAATCTCGACGCTATTTCAGTGTTCCATCTTCATTAGGAGGCCCTGAACGTTAGAATTAACTATCAGTTTTGCGTCGTATTCGGAAATTTAGACTCATAGGAGAACGACCGTAAGGTGCCCGAGGCAGAAATAGACTGTTGGAGACAATTCGGCTGGAGGACGATGTATTGACTGTCGACGCAATTTGAGTGTTCCATCGTCATTAGGAGGCTCTGAACGTTACAATTAGCAGTCCGTTTTGCGTCGGATTCGAATATCTGTACCTACAGGAGACGGACCATTTGGTGCCCGAGGCAGCAATATCCCCTTGGAGACAAGTCGGCTTGAGGACGATGTATTGAATCTCGACGCAATTTGAGTGTTCCATCGTCATTAAGAGGCCATGAACGTAACAATTAACCATCAGTTTTGCGTCGGATTCTAAAATCTAGACTCGCAGGAGGACGAACATAAGGTGAGCGAGGTAGCAATAGACCCATGGAGACAAGTCGGCTGGAGGACGACGTATTGAATCTCGACGAAATTTGAGTGTTCCTTCGTCATTAGGAGGCCATGAACGATACAATTAACTATCCGTTTTGCGTCGGATTCGAAAATCTAGACTCACAGGAGGCGAACCGTAAGCTGCCCGAGGAAGCAAGATCCCCTTGTAGACAAGTCGTCTGGAGGACGACGTATTGAATCTCGAAGCAATTTGAGTGTTCTATCATCATTAGGAGGCGCTGGACGTTACGATTAACTATCAGTTATGCGTCGGATTCGAAAATCTAGACTCTCAGGACAACGACCATATGATGCCAAGGCACCAATAGACCCTTGGAGACAAGACGGCTGGAGGACGATGTATTGAATCTCGACGCAATTTGAGTGTACCTTCGTCATTAGGAGGGCCAGAACGATACAATTAACTATCACTTTTGCGTCGGATTCGAAAATCTAGACTCATAGGAGACGGAGCACATGGTGCCCGAGGCAGCAATATCCCGTTGGAGACAAGTCGACGGGAGGTCGATGTATTGGATCTCGACGCAATTTGAGTGCTCCATCGTCATTTGGAGGCCCCGAACGTTACAATTAACTACAAGTTTTGCGTCGGATTCGAAAATCTAGACTCACAGGAGACGGACCATACGGTGCCCGAGGCAGCAATATCCCCTTGGAGACAAGTCGGCTGGAGGACGATGTATTGAATCTCGACGCAATTTGAGTGTTGCATCGTCATTAGGAGGCCCAGAACGTTACAATTAAATATCAGTTTCGCGTCGGATTCGAAAATCTAGACTCACAGGAGCAAGACCATTAGGTGCCAAAGGAAGCAATTGACCCTCTGAGACAAGTCGGCTGGAGGACGATGTATTGAATCGCGACGCAATTTGAGTGTACCATCGTCATTACGAGGCACTGAACGTAACAATTAACCATCAGTTTTGCGTCGGATTCGAAAATCTAGACTCACAGGAGCATGACCAGTAGGTGCCAAAGGCAGCAATTGACCCTTGGAGACAAGTCGGCTGGAGGATGAGATATTGAATCGCGACGCATTTCGAGTCTTCCTTCGTCATTAGGAGGCCCCGAGCGTTACAATTAACTACAAGTTTTGCGTTGGATTCGAAAATCTAGACTCACAGGAGACGGACCATATGGTGCCCGGGGCAGCAATATCCCCTTGGAGACAAGTCGGCTGGAGGACGATGTATTGAATCTTGACGCAATTTGAGTGTTCCATCGACATTAGGAGCCCCTGAACGTTACAATTAACTATCAGTTTTGGGTCGGATTCGAAATTCTAGGCTCACAGGAGAAGGACTACATGGTGCCCAAGGCAGCAATATCCCCATCGAGACAACCTGGCTGGAGGACGATGTATTCAATCTCGACGCAATTTGAGTGTTCCATCATCATTAGGAGGCTCTGAACGTTACAATTAGCAGTCCGTTTTGCGTCGGATACGAATATCTGGACTCACCGGAGAACGAAGATATGCTGACCGATTTAGCAGTAGACAGATGGAGACAAGTGGGCTGTATTGAATCTCGACGCAATTTGAGTGTTCCATCGTCATTAGGAGGCCCTGAACGACGTTACAATTAACTATTCGTTATGTGTCGGAATCGAAAATAGAGACTCACAGGAGAACGACCATAAAGTGCCCGAGGCAGCGATGGACGCTTGGAGACAAGTCGGCTGAAGGACGATGCATTGAATCTCGACGCTATTTCAGTGTTCCATCGTCATTAGGAGGCCCTCAACGTTACAATTAAATATCAGTTTTGCGTCGGATTCGAAAATTTAGACTCAGAGGAGAACGACCATAAGGTGCCCGAGGCAGCAATAGACTGATGGAGACAAGTCTTCTAATTGACGATGTATTGAATCTTGATGCAATTTGAGTGTTCCATCGTCATTAGGAGGCCCTGAACGTTACAATTAACTACAAGTTTTGCGTCGGATTCGAAAATCTAGACTCACAGGAGACGGAACATATGGTGCCCGAGGCAGCAATATCCCCTTGGAGACAAGTCGGCTGGAGGACGATGTATTGAATCTCGACGCAATTTGAGTGTTCCATCGTCATTAGGAGGCACTGAACGTTACAATTAAATATCAGTTTTGCGTCGGTTTCCAAAATTTAGACTCACAGGAGCAAGACCATTAGGTGCCAAAGGCAGAAATTGACCCTTGGAGACAAGTCGGGTGGAGGACGATGTATTGAATCGCGACGCAATTTGAGTGTTCCATCGTCTTTAGGAGGTCCTGAACATTACAATTAACTATGAGTTTCGCGTCGGATTAAAAAATGTAGACTCACTGGAGAACGATGATATGTGCCCGAGGCAGCAATATCCCCTTGGAGACAAGTCGGCTGGAGGACGATGTATTGAATCTCGACGCAATTTGAGTGTTCCATCGACATTAGGAGGAACTGAACGTTACAATTAACTATCACTTTTGCGTCGCATTAGAAAATCTAGACTCATAGGAGACGGACCACATGGTGCCCGAGGCAGCAATATCCCGTTGCAGACAAGTCGACGGGAGGTCGATGTATTGGATCTCGACGCAATTTAAGTGTTCCATCGTCATTAGGAGGCCATGAACGTTACAATTAACCATCAGTTTTGCGTCGGATTCGAAAATCTAGACCCACAGGAGAACGACCATAAGGTGAGCGAAGTAGCAATAGACCCATGGAGACAAGTCGGCTGGATTACGATGTATTGAATTTCGACGCAATTTGAGTGTTCCTTCGTCATTAGGAGGCCCTGAACGTTACAATTAACTATTAGTTTTGCGTCGGATTCGAAAATGTAGACTCACAGAGGAACGACAATAAGGTGCCCGAGGCAGCAATATCCCCTTGCACACAAGTCGGCTGGAGGACGATGTATTGAATCGCGACGCAATTTGAGTGTTCCATCGTCATTAGGTGGCCCCGAACGTTACAATTAACTACAAGTTTTGCGTCGGATCCGAAAATCTAGACTCACAGGAGACGGACCATATGGTGCCCGAGGCAGCAATATCCCCTTGGAGCCAAGTCGGCTGGAGGACGATGTATTGAATCTCGACGCAATTTCAGCGTTCCATCGTCATTAGGAATCCCTGAACGTTACAATTAACTATCAGTTTTGCGTCGGATTCGAAAATCTAGGCTCACAGGAGAACGACGATATGTGCCCGAGGCAGCAATATCTACTTGGAGACAAGTCGGCTGGAGGACGATGTATTGAATCTCGTCGCAATTTAAGTGTTCCATCGTCATTAGGAGGCCCTGAACTTTACAATTAACCATCAGTTTTGCGTCGGATTCGAAAATCTAGACCCACAGGAGACGGATCATAAGGTGCCCGAGACAGCAATATCCCTTTGGAGACAAGTAGTCTGGAGGACAAGGTATTGAATCTCGACGCAATTTGAGGGTTCCATCGTCATTAGGAGGTCCTGAACGTTACAATTAACTATCAGTTTTGCGTCGTATTCGAAAATTTAGACCATAAGGTGCCCGAGGCAGCAATAGACTGTTGGAGACAAGTCTTCTGAATGACGATGTATTGAATCTTGATGCAATTTGAGTGTTCCATCGTCATTAGGAGAATCTGAACGTTACAATTAGCAGTCCGTTTTACGTCGGATTCGAATAGCTGGACCTACAGGAGACGGACCATATGGTGCCCGGGGCAGCAATATCCCGTTGGAGACAAGTCGGCGGGTCGACGAAGTATTGAATCTCGACGTAATTTGAGTGTTCCATCGACATTAGGAGGCCCTGAACGTCACAATTAACTATCAGTTTAGCGTCGGATTCGAAAATCTAGACTCACGGGAGGCGGACCGTAAGCTGCCCGAGAAAGCAAGATCCCCTTGTGTACAAGTCGTTTGGAGGACGACGTATTGGATCTCGACGCAATTTGAGTGTTCTATCATCATTAGGTGGCCCTGAACGTTACAATTGACTATCAGTTATGTGTCGGAATCGAAAAAGTAGAATCACAGGAGAACGACCATAAGGTGCCCGAGGCAGCAATAGACCCTTGGAGACAAGTCGGCTGGAGGACGATGTATTGAATCTCGACGCAATTTGAGTGTTCCATCATCATTAAGAGGCTCTGAACGTAACAATTAGCAGTCGGTTTTGCGTCGGATTCGAATATGGGGACTCACAGGAGAACGAAGATAAGGTGACCGAGGTAGCAGTAGACCCATGGAGACAGGACGGCTGGAGGACGATGTTTGAATCTCGACGCAATTTGAGTGTTCCATCGTCATTAGGAGGCCCTCAACGTTACAATTAAGTATCAGTTATGTGTCGGAATCGAAAATATAGACTCACAGGAGAACGACCATAAGGTGCCCGAGGCAGCAATGGACGCTTGGAGACAAGTCGGCTGAAGGACGATGTATTGAATCTCGACGCTATTTCAGTGTTCCATCGTCATTAGGTGGCCCTGAACGTTACAATTAACTATCAGTTTTGCGTCGGATTCGAAAATTTAGACCATAAGGTGCCCGAGGCAGCAATAGACTGTTGGAGACAAGTCTTCTGAATGGCGATGTAATGAATCTTGATGCAATTTGAGTGTTCCATCGTCATTAGGAGAATCTGAACGTTACAATTAGCAGTCCGTTTTACGTCGGATTCGAATAGCTGGACCTACAGGAGACGGACCATATGGTGCCCGAAGCAGCAATATCCCCTTGGAGACAAGTCGGCTTGAGGACGATGTATTGAATCTCGACGCAATTTGAGTGTTCCATCGTCATTAAGAGGCCATGAACGTTACAATTAACCATCAGTTTTGCGTCGGATTCTAAAACTTAGACTCACGGGAGAACGACCATAAGGTGAGCGAGGTAGCAAAAGACCCATGGAGACAAGTCGACTGGAGGACGATGTATTGAATTTCGACGCAATTTGAGTGTTCCATCGACATTAGGAGGCCTTGAACGTTACAATTATCTATCAGTTTTGCGTCGGATTCGAAAATCTAGACTCACAGGAGTGGGACCACATGGTGCCCGAGGCAGCAATATCCCGTTGGAGACAATTCGGCGGGTCGACGAAGTATTGTATCTCGACGTAATTTGAGTGTTCCATCGCCATTAGGAGGCCCTGAACGTTACAATTATCTACAGGTTTTGCGTCGGATTCGAAAACCTTGACTCACAGGAGACGGACCATATGGTGCCCGAGGCAGCAATTTCCCCTTGGATCAAGTCGGCTGGAGGACGACGTATCGAATCTCGACCCAATTTGAGTGTTCCATCGTCATTACGAGGCTGTGAACGTTACAATTAACTATCAGTTTTGCGTCGGATTCGAAAATCTAGACTCACAGGAGGCGGACCGTAAGCTGCCCGAGAAAGAAAGATCCCCTTGTAGACAAGTCGTCTGGAGGACGACGTATTGAATCTCGACGCAATTTGAGTGTTCCATCGTCATTAGGAGGCACTGAAAGTTACAATTAAATATCAGGTTTGCGTCGGATTCGAAAATCTAGACTCACAGGAGCAAGACCATTAGGTGCCAAAGGGAGCAATTGACCCGTGGAGACAAGTCGGCTGAAGGACGATGTATTGAATTTTGACGCAATCTGAGTGTTCCATCGTCATTAGGAGGCCACAGACGTTACAATTAACCATCACTTTTGCGTCGGATTCGAAAATCTAGCCTCTCAGGAGAACGACCATAAGGTGAGCGAGGTAGCAATAGACCCATGGAGACAAGTCGGCTGGAGGACGATGTATTGAATTTCGACGCAATTTGAGTGTTCCTTTGTCATTAGGAGGCCCTGAACGTTACAATTAACTATCTTTTTTGCGTCGGATTTGATAATCTGCACTCATAGGAGACGGACCACATGGTGCCCCAGGCTGCAATATCCAATTGGAGACAAGTCGGCTGGAGGACGACGTATTGAATCTCGACGCAATTTGAGTGTTCCATCGTCATTAGGAGGCCATGAACGTTACAATTAACTATCAGTTTTGCGTCGGATTCGAGAATCTAGACTCACAGGAGGCGGACCATAAGGAGCCCGAGGCAGCAAATTCCCCTGGTGGACAAGTCGGCTGGAGGACGGTGTATTGAATGTCGACGCAATTTGAGTGTTCTATCGTCATTAGGAGGCGCTGAACGTTACAATTAACTATTAGTTATGCGTCGGATCCGAAAATCTAGACTCACATGAGAACGACCATAAGGTGCCCGAGGCAGCAATAGACCCTTGGAGACAAGTCGGCGGGAGGACGATGTATTGGATCTCGTCGCAATTTTAGTGTTCCATCGTCATTAGGAGGCCCTGAAAGTTAAAATTAACTATCAGTTTCGCGTCGGATTCGAAAATCTAGGCTCACAGGAGAACGACGATATGTGCCCGAGGCAGCAATATCTACTTGGAGACAAGTCGGCTGGAGGACGATGTATTGAATCTCGTCGCAATTTAAGTGTTCCATCGTCATTAGGAGGCCATGAACGTTACAATTAACCATCAGTTTTGCGTCGGATTCGAAAATCTAGACCCACAGGAGAACGACCATAAGGTGAGCGAAGTAGCAATAGACCCATGGAGACAAGTCGGCTGGATTACGATGTATTGAATTTCGACGCAATTTGAGTGTTCCTTCGTCATTAGGAGGCCCTGAACGTTACAATTAACTATTAGTTTTGCGTCGGATTCGAAAATGTAGACTCACAGAGGAACGACAATAAGGTGCCCGAGGCAGCAATATCCCCTTGCACACAAGTCGGCTGGAGGACGATGTATTGAATCTCGTCGCAATTTGAGTGTTCCATCGTCATTAGGAGGCCCTGAAAGTTAAAATTAAATATCAGTTTTGCGTCGGAATCGAAAGTCTAGACTCACAGGAGCAAGACCATTAGGTGCCAAAGAAAGCAACTGACCCTTGGAGACAAGTCGGCTGGAGGACGATGTATTGAATCGCGACGCAATTTGAGTGTTCCATCGTCATTAGGTGGCCCCGAACGTTACAATTAACTACAAGTTTTGCGTCGGATCCGAAAATCTAGACTCACAGGAGACGGACCATACGGTGCCCGAGGCAGCAATATCCCCTTGGAGACAAGTCGGCTGGAGGACGATGTATTGAATCTCGACGCAATTTGAGCGTTCCATCGTCATTAGGAATCCCTGAACGTTACAATTAACTATCAGTTTTGCGTCGGATTCGAAAATCTAGGCTCACAGGAGAACGACGATATGTGCCCGAGGCAGCAATATCTACTTGGAGACAAGTCGGCTGGAGGACGATGTATTGAATCTCGTCGCAATTTAAGTGTTCCATCGTCATTAGGAGGCCCTGAACTTTACAATTAACCATCAGTTTTGCGTCGGATTCGAAAATCTAGACCCACAGGAGACGGATCATAAGGTGCCCGAGACAGCAATATCCCTTTGGAGACAAGTAGTCTGGAGGACAAGGTATTGAATCTCGACGCAATTTGAGGGTTCCATCGTCATTAGGAGGTCCTGAACGTTACAATTAACTATCAGTTTTGCGTCGTATTCGAAAATTTAGACCATAAGGTGCCCGAGGCAGCAATAGACTGTTGGAGACAAGTCTTCTGAATGACGATGTATTGAATCTTGATGCAATTTGAGTGTTCCATCGTCATTAGGAGAATCTGAACGTTACAATTAGCAGTCCGTTTTACGTCGGATTCGAATAGCTGGACCTACAGGAGACGGACCATATGGTGCCCGAGGCAGCAATATCCCGTTGGAGACAAGTCGGCGGGTCGACGAAGTATTGAATCTCGACGTAATTTGAGTGTTCCATCGACATTAGGAGGCCCTGAACGTCACAATTAACTATCAGTTTAGCGTCGGATTCGAAAATCTAGACTCACAGGAGGCGGACCGTAAGCTGCCCGAGAAAGCAAGATCCCCTTGTGTACAAGTCGTTTGGAGGACGACGTATTGGATCTCGACGCAATTTGAGTGTTCTATCATCATTAGGTGGCCCTGAACGTTACAATTGACTATCAGTTATGTGTCGGAATCGAAAAAGTAGAATCACAGGAGAACGACCATAAGGTGCCCGAGGCAGCAATAGACATTTGGAGACAAGTCGGCTGGAGGACGATGTATTGAATCTCGACGCAATTTGAGTGTTCCATCATCATTAAGAGGCTCTGAACGTAACAATTAGCAGTCGGTTTTGCGTCGGATTCGAATATGGGGACTCACAGGAGAACGAAGATAAGGTGACCGAGGTAGCAGTAGACCCATGGAGACAGGACGGCTGGAGGACGATGTTTGAATCTCGACGCAATTTGAGTGTTCCATCGTCATTAGGAGGCCCTCAACGTTACAATTAAGTATCAGTTATGTGTCGGAATCGAAAATATAGACTCACAGGAGAACGACCATAAGGTGCCCGAGGCAGCAATGGACGCTTGGAGACAAGTCGGCTGAAGGACGATGTATTGAATCTCGACGCTATTTCAGTGTTCCATCGTCATTAGGAGGCCCTGAACGTTACAATTAACTATCAGTTTTGCGTCGGATTCGAAAATTTAGACCATAAGGTGCCCGAGGCAGCAATAGACTGTTGGAGACAAGTCTTCTGAATGGCGATGTAATGAATCTTGATGCAATTTGAGTGTTCCATCGTCATTAGGAGAATCTGAACGTTACAATTAGCAGTCCGTTTTACGTCGGATTCGAATAGCTGGACCTACAGGAGACGGACCATATGGTGCCCGAAGCAGCAATATCCCCTTGGAGACAAGTCGGCTTGAGGACGATGTATTGAATCTCGACGCAATTTGAGTGTTCCATCGTCATTAAGAGGCCATGAACGTTACAATTATCCATCAGTTTTGCGTCGGATTCTAAAACTTAGACTCACGGGAGAACGACCATAAGGTGAGCGAGGTAGCAAAAGACCCATGGAGACAAGTCGACTGGAGGACGATGTATTGAATTTCGACGCAATTTGAGTGTTCCATCGACATTAGGAGGCCTTGAACGTTACAATTATCTATCAGTTTTGCGTCGGATTCGAAAATCTAGACTCACAGGAGTGGGACCACATGGTGCCCGAGGCAGCAATATCCCGTTGGAGACAATTCGGCGGGTCGACGAAGTATTGTATCTCGACGTAATTTGAGTGTTCCATCGCCATTAGGAGGCCCTGAACGTTACAATTAACTACAGGTTTTGCGTCGGATTCGAAAACCTTGACTCACAGGAGACGGACCATATGGTGCCCGAGGCAGCAATTTCCCCTTGGATCAAGTCGGCTGGAGGACGACGTATTGAATCTCGACCCAATTTGAGTGTTCCATCGTCATTACGAGGCTGTGAACGTTACAATTAACTATCAGTTTTGCGTCAGATTCGAAAATCTAGACTCACAGGAGGCGGACCGTAAGCTGCCCGAGAAAGAAAGATCCCCTTGTAGACAAGTCGTCTGGAGGACGACGTATTGAATCTCGACGCAATTTGAGTGTTCCATCGTCATTAGGAGGCACTGAAAGTTACAATTAAATATCAGGTTTGCGTCGGATTCGAAAATCTAGACTCACAGGAGCAAGACCATTAGGTGCCAAAGGGAGCAATTGACCCGTGGAGACAAGTCGGCTGAAGGACGATGTATTGAATTTTGACGCAATCTGAGTGTTCCATCGTCATTAGGAGGCCACAGACGTTACAATTAACCATCACTTTTGCGTCGGATTCGAAAATCTAGCCTCTCAGGAGAACGACCATAAGGTGAGCGAGGTAGCAATAGACCCATGGAGACAAGTCGGCTGGAGGACGATGTATTGAATTTCGACGCAATTTGAGTGTTCCTTTGTCATTAGGAGGCCCTGAACGTTACAATTAACTATCTTTTTTGCGTCGGATTTGATAATCTGCACTCATAGGAGACGGACCACATGGTGCCCCAGGCTGCAATATCCAATTGGAGACAAGTCGGCTGGAGGACGACGTATTGAATCTCGACGCAATTTGAGTGTTCCATCGTCATTAGGAGGCCATGAACGTTACAATTAACTATCAGTTTTGCGTCGGATTCGAGAATCTAGACTCACAGGAGGCGGACCATAAGGAGCCCGAGGCAGCAAATTCCCCTGGTGGACAAGTCGGCTGGAGGACGGTGTATTGAATGTCGACGCAATTTGAGTGTTCTATCGTCATTAGGAGGCGCTGAACGTTACAATTAACTATTAGTTATGCGTCGGATCCGAAAATCTAGACTCACATGAGAACGACCATAAGGTGCCCGAGGCAGCAATAGACCCTTGGAGACAAGTCGGCGGGAGGACGATGTATTGGATCTCGACGCAATTTGAGTGTTACATCGTCAATAGGAGGCCCTGAACGACGCAATTTGAGGGTACCATCGGCATTAGGAGGCCCTTAACGTTACAATTAAATATAAGTTTTGCGTCGGATTCGAAAATCTAGACTCACAGGAGCAAGATCATTAGGTGCCAAAGGCAGCAATTGACAATTTGAGACAAATCGGCTGGAGGACGATGTATTGAATCGCGACGCAATTTGAGTGTTCCATTGTCATTAGGAGGCCCTGAACGTTACAATTAACTATGAGTTTCGCGTCGGATTCGAAAATCTAGACTCACAGGAGAACGACGATATGTGCCCGAGGCAACAATATCCCCTTGGAGACAAGACAGCTGGAGGACGATGTATTGAATCTCGACGCTATTTGAGTGTTCCATCGTCATTAGGAGGCCCTGAACGTTACAATTAACTATCAGTTTGGCGTCGGATTCGAAAATTTAGACCCTAAGGTGCCCGAGGCAGCAATAGACTGTTGGAGACAAGTCTTCTGAAAGACGATGTATTGAATCTTGATGCAATTTGAGTGTTCCATCGTCATTAGGAGGATCTGAACGTTACAATTAGCAGTCCGTTTTGCGTAGGATTCGAATAGCTGGACCTACAGGAGACGGACCATATGGTGCCCGAGGCAGCAATATCCCCTTGGAGACAAGTCGGCTTGAGGACGATGTATTGAATCTCGACGCAATTTGAGTGTTCCATCGTCATTAGGAGGCCCTGAACGTTACAATTAACTATCAGTTTCGCGTCGGATTCGAAAATCTAGACTCACAGGAGAACGACGATATGTGCCCGAGGCAACAATATCCCCTTGGAGACAAGTCAGCTGGAGGACGATGTATTGAATCTCGACGCAATTTGAGTGTTCCATCGTCATTAGGAGGCCATGAACGTTACAATTAACCATCAGTTCTGCGTCGGATTCGAAAATCTAGACTCACAGGAGAACGACCATAAGGTGAGCGAGGTAGCAAAAGACCCATGGAGAGAAGTCGGCTGGAGAACGATGTATTGAATATCGTCGCAATTAGAGTGTTCCATCGTCATTTGGAGTCCCTGAACGTTGCAATTAACTATCATTTTTACGTCGGATTCGAAAATCTGGACTCACAGGAGACTGACCATTAGGTGAACGCGGCAGCAATAGACCCTTGGAGACAAGTGGGCATGAGATTTAATCTCGCTGCAATTTGAGTGTTCCATCGTCATTAGGAGGTTCTGAACGTTACAATTGGCAGTCCGTTTTGCGTGGGACCCGAATATCTGCACTCACAGGAGAACGACCATACGGTGAGCGAGGTAGCAATAGATCCATGGAGACAAGTCGACTGGAGGGCGATGTATTGAATCGCTACGCAATTTGAGTGTCCCATCGTCATTACGAGGCCCTGAACGTTACAATTAACTATCAGATTTGCGACGGATTCGATAATCTAGACTCACAGGAGAACGACCATAAGGTGCCCGAGGCAGCAATAGACCCTTGGGGACAAGTGGGTTGGGGGACGATGTATTGAATCTTTACGCAATTTTAGTGTTCCATCGTCATTAGGAAGCGCTTAACGTTACTATTAAATATCAGTTTTGTGTCGGATTCGAAAATCTAGACTCACAGGGGACGGACAATATGGTGCCCGAGGCAGCAATTTCCCCTTGGAGACAGGTCGGCTGGAGGACGACGTATTGAATCTCGACGCAATTTGAGTGTTCTATCGTCATTAGGAGGCCCTGAACGTTACAATTAACTATTAGTTTTGCGTCGAATCCGAAAATCTAGACTCACAGAAATACGACGATAAGGTGCCCGAGGCAGCGATTTCCCCTTGGAGTCAAGTCGGCTGGAGGACGATGTATTGAATCTCCACGCAATTTGAGTGTTCGTTCGTCATTAGGAGTCCCTGAACGTTACAATTAACTATCATTTTTGCGTCGGATTCGAAAATCTAGACTCACAGGAGACAGACCACATGGTGCCCGAAGCAGCAATATCCCGTTGGAGACAGGTCGGCGAGAGGAGGATGTATTGAATCTTGACACAATTTGAGTGTTCCATCGTCATTAGGAGGCCCTGAACGTTACATTTAACTACAAGTTTTGCGTCGGATTCGAAAATCTAGACTCATAGGAGACGAACCGTATGGTGACCGAGGCAGCAATAACCCCTTGGAGACAAGTCGGCTGGAAGATGATGTATTGAATCTCGACGCAGTTTGAGTGTTCCATCGTCATTAGGAGGCCCTTAACGTTACAATTAAATACAGTTTTGCGTCGGATTCGAAAATCTAGACTCACAGGAGCAAGACCATTAGGTGCCAGACGCAGCAATAGACCCTTGGAGACAAGTCGTCTGGAGGACGATGTATTGAATCGCGACGCAATTTGAGTGTTCCATCGTCATTAGGAAGCCCTGAACGTTACAATTAACTATCAGTTTTGCATCCGATTCGAAAATCTGGACTCACTGGAGATCGACCATAAGGTGCCTGAGGCAGCAATAGACCCTTGGAGACAAGTCGTATTGAGGACGATGTATTGACTCTCAATGCAATTAGAGTGTTCCATCGTCATTAGGAGGCCCTGAACGTTACAATTAACTATCATATTTGCGTCGAATTCGAAAATCTAGACTCCCAGGAGAACGACAATTAGGTGCCACAGGCAGCAATATCCCCTTGGAGACAAGTCGGCTGGAGGACGATGTATTGAATCTCGACGCAATTTGAGTCTTTCATCCTCATTAGGAGGCCATGAACGTTACAATTAAAAATTAGTTTTGCGTCGGATTCGAAAATGTAGACTCACAGGAGGCGGGCACTAAAGTGCCCGAGGCAGCAATATCCCCTTGTAGACAAGTCCGCTGGAGGACGATGTATTGAATCTCGACGCAAATTGAGTGTTCTATCGTCATTAGGAGGCGCTGAACGTTACAATTAACTATCAGTTATGCGTCGGATCCGAAAATCTAGACTCACAAGAGAACGACCATAAGGTGCCCGAGGCAGCAATAGACCTTTGGAGACAAGTGGGTTGGGGGACGATGTATTGAATTTCGACGCAATTTGAGTATTCCTTCGTCATTGGGAGTCCCTGAACGTTACAATTAACTATCATTTATGCGTCGGAATCGAAAATCTAGACTCACAGGAGACGGACCACATGGTGCCCGAGGCAGCAATATCCCGTTGGAGACAAGTCAGCTAGAGGACGATGTATTGAATCTCGACACAACCTGAGTGTTCCATCGTCATTAGGAGGCCCTGAACGTTACAATTAACTACAAGTTTTGCGTCGGATTCGAAAATCTACACTCACAGGAGACGAACCATATGGTGACCGAGGCAGCAATAGACCCTTGGAGACAAGTCGCTTTGAGGACGATGTATTGACTCTCGATGCAATTCGAGCGTTCCATCGTCATTAGGAGGCCCTGAACGTTACAATTAACTATCAGTTTTGCATCCGATTCGAAAATGTGGACTCACTGGAGAACGACCATGAGGTGCCCGAGGCAGCAATAGACCCTTGGAAACAAGTCGTATTGAGGACGATGTATTGACTCTAGATGCAATTCGAGGGTTCCATCGTCATTAGGAGGCCCTGAACGTTACAATTAATTATCATATTTGCGTCGGATTCGAAAATCTAGACTCCCAGGAGAACGACAATTAGGTGCCACAGGCAGCAATAGACCCTTGGAGACAAATCGGCTGGAGGACGATGTATTGAATCTCGACGCAATTTGCGTGTTCCATCGTCATTTGGAGTCCCTGAACGCTACAATTAACTATCCTTTTTACATCGGATTCGAAAATCTAGTCTCACAGGAGACTGACCATTAGGTGCCCGAGGAAGCAATAGACCCTTGGAGACAAGTCGGCATGAGATTTAATCTCGTTGCAATTTGAGTGTTCCATCGTCATTAGGAGGTGCTGAACGTTACAATTGGCAGTCCGTTTTGCGTCGGATTCGAATATCTGCACTCACAGGAGAACGACCATAAGGTGAGCGAGGTAGCAATAGACCCATGGACACAAGTCGGCTGGAGCACGATGTATTGAATCGCTACGCAATTTGAGTGTTCCATCGTCATTAGGAGGCCCAGAACGTTACAATTAACTATCAGATTTGCGTCGAATGCGATAATCTACTCATAGGAGAATGACCATATGGTGCCCGAGGCAGCAATATCCCCTTGGAGACAAGTCGGCTGGAGGACGACGTATTGAATGTCGACGCAATTTGAGTGTTCTGTCGTCATTATGAGGCCCTGAAAGTTACAAATAACTATTAGTTTTATGTCGGATTCGAAAATCTAGACTCACAGAAGAACGACGATAAGGTGCCCGAGGCAGCAATAGTCCCTTGGAGACAAGTCGCCTTAAGGACGAAGTATTTACTCTCGATGCAATTCGAGTGTACCATCGTCATTAGGGGGCGCTGAATGTTACAATTAATTATCAGTTTCACGTCGGATTCGAAAATCTAGACTCACAGTAGAACGAACATAAGATGTCCGAGGCAGCAATATCACCTTGAAGACAAGCCGGCTGGGAGCCGATGTATTAAATCTCGACGGAATTTGAGTGTTCCATCGTCTTTTGGAGTCCCTGAACGTTACAATTAATTATCATTTAGGCGTCGGATTCGAGAATCTAGACTCAGAGGAGACGGACCATTAGGTGCCCGAGGCAGCAATAGACCCTTGGAGATAAGTCGGCTGGAGAACGATGTATTGAATCTCGATGCAATTTGAGTGGTCCATCGTCATTAGGAAAATCTGACCGTTACAATTGGCAGTCCGTTTTGCATCGGATTCGAATATCTGCACTCACAGGAGAATGCCCATAAGGTGAGCGAGGTAGAAATAGACCCATGGGGACAAGTCGGCTGGAGGACGATGTATTGAATCGCTACGCAATTTGAGTGTTCCATCGTCATTAGGAGGCCCTGAACGTTACACTTAACTATCAGTTTTGCGTCGGATGCGATAATCTAGACTCACAGAAGAACGACGATAAGGTGCCCAAGGCAGCAAAATCCCCTTGTAGACAAGTCGGCTGGAGGACGATGTATTGAATCTCGACGCAATTTGAGTGTTCCATCGCCATTAGGAGGCCCTGAACGTTACAATTATCAGTTTTGCGTCCCATTCGAAACTGTAGAATCAGGGGAGAACCGAGGCAGCAATAGACCCTTGGAGACAAGTCGGCTGGAGAACGATGTACTGAATCTCGATGCAATTTGAGTGTTCCATCGTCATTAGGAGGTTCTGAACTTTACAATTAGCAGTCCGTTTAGCGTCGAATTCGAATATCTTGACTCACAGGAGAGCGACCATAAAGGGACCGAGGTAGCAGTAGACCCATGGAGACAAGTCGACTGGAGGACGATGTATTGAATCTCGACGCAATTTGAGTGTTCCATCGTCATTAGGAGGCCCTGAACGTTACAATTAACTACCAGTTATGTGTCGGAATAGAAAATGTAGATTCACAGGAGAACGACCATAAGGTGCCCGAGGCAGCTATGGACACTTGGAGACAAGTCGGCTGAGAGACGATGTATTGAATCTCGACCCAATTTCAGAGTTTCATCGTTATTTTGAGTCCCGGAACGTTACAATTAACTATCGGTTATGCGTCGGATTCGAAAATCTAGACTCACAGGAGGCGGACCAAAAGGTGCCCGAGGCAGCAATATCCCCTTGTAGACAAGTCGGCTGGAGGACGATGTATTTATTTCTCGACGGAATTTGAGTGTTCCATCGTCATTAGGAGGCCCTTAACGTTAAATTAAATATCAGTTTTGCGTCGGATTCCAAAATCTAGACTCACAGGAGCAAGACCATTAGGTGCCAGAGGCAGCAATAGACCCTCGGAGGCAAGTCGGCTGGAGGACGATGTATTGAATCTTGATGCAATTTGAGTGTTCCATCGTCATTAGGAGGCTCTGAACGTTAAAATTGGCAGTCCGTTTTGCGTCGGATTCGAATATCTGGATCCACAGGAGACGGACCGTATGGTGCCAGAGGCAGCAATATCCCCTTGGGGACATGTCGGCTGGAGGACGACGAATTGAATCTCGACGCAGTTTTAGTGTTCTATCGTCATTAGGAGGCCCTGAACGATTTAATTTTGCGTCGGATTCGAAAATCTAGACTCACAGTAGAACGACCATAAGGTGCCGGAGGCAGGAATAAACCCTTGGAGACAAATCGGCTGGAGGACGATGTATTGAATCTCGACGCAATTTGAGTGTTCCTTCGTCATTATAGTGGCCCTGAATGTTACAATTAACAATCATTTTTTCGTCGGATTCGAGAATCTAGACTCACAGGGGAAGGTCCATATGGTGCCCGGGGCAGCTATATTCCCCTTGGAGACAAGTCGGCTGGAGGACGATGTATTGAATCTCGACGCAATTAACGTGTTCCATCGTCATTAGGAGGCCCTGAACGTTACAATTACCTATCAGTTATGCGTCGGATTCTAATATCTAGACTCACAGGAGAACGACCATAAGGTGTCCGAGGCAGCAATATCCCCTTGGAGACAAGTCGGCTGGAGGACGATGTATTGAATCTCGATGCAATTTGAGTGTTCGATCGTCATTAGCAGGCTCTGAATGTTACATTTGGCAGTCCGTTTTGCGTTGGATTCGAATATCTGCACTCACAGGAGAACGACCATAAGGTGAGCGAGGTAGCAATGGACCCATTTAGACAATTCCGTTGGAGGACGATGTATTGAATTTTGACGCAATTTGAGTGTTCCATCGTCATTAGGAGTCCCTGAACGTTACGATTAACAATCAGTTATGCGTCGGATTCCAAAATCTAGACTCACAGGAGAACGACCATAAGTTGCCAGAAGCAGCAATAGACCCTTGGAGACAAGTCGACTGGAGGACGATGTTTTGAATCGCGACGCAATTTCAGTGTTCCATCGCCATTAGGAGGCCCTTAACGTTACAATTAACTATCAGTTTTGCGTCGGATTCGAAAATGTAGAATCAGAGGAGAACGAACGTAAGGTGCCCGAGGCCACAATAGACCCTTGGAGACAAGTCTGCTGAATGACGATATATTGAGTCTTGATGCAATTTCAGTGTTCCATCGTCATTAGGAGGCTCTGAACGTTACAATTGGCAGTCCGTTTTGCGTCGGATTCGAATATCTGGACCTACAGGAGACGTACCATATGGTGCCCGAGGCAGCAATATTCCCTTGTAGACAAGTCGGCTGGAGGACGATGTATTGAAGCTCGACGCAATTTTAGTGTTCTATCGTCATTAGGAGGCCCTGAACGTTTCAATTTTGCGTCGGATTCGAATATCTAGACTCACAGAAGAAAGGACGATAAGCTGCCCGAGGCATCAATATCCCCTTGTAGACAAGTCGGCTGGAGGACGATGTATTGAACCTCGACGCAATTTGAGTGTTCCTTCGTCATTAGGAGGCCTTGAATGTTACAATTAACTATCATTTTTGCGTCGGATTCGAAAATCTAGACTCACAGGCTAAGGACCACATGGTGCCCGAGGAAGCAAAATCTCATTGGAGACAAATCGCCTGGAGGACGATGTATTGAATCTCGACGGAATTTGAATGCTCCATCGACATTAGGAGGATCTTAACGTTACAATTAAAAGTCAGTTTTGCGTCGGATTCGAAAATCTAGACTCACAGGAGCAAGACCATTTGGTGCCAGAGGCAGCAATAGACCCTCGGAGGCAAGTTGGCTGGAGGACGATGTATTGAATCGCGACGCAATTTGAGTGTTCTGTCGTTATTAGGAGACCCTGAACGTTACAATTAACTATTAGTTTTGCGTCGGATTCGAATATCTGGACTCACAGAAGAACAATGATAAGTGCCCGTGGCAGCAATATCCCCTGGGTGACATGTCGGCTGGAGGACGATGAATTGTATCTCGACACAATTTGACTGATCCTTCGCCGTTAGGACGCCCTGAACGTTACAATTAACTATCATTTTTGCGTCTGATTCGAAAATCTAGATTCACAGGAGCAATTCCAATAGGTGCCAGAGGCAGCAATAGACCCCTTGAGATAGGTCGACTGGAGGACGATGTATTAAATTCTCAACGCAATTTGACTGTTCCATCGTCAATAGGAGGCCCTGAACGTTACAATTAACTATCAGTTATGTGTCGGAATCGAAAAAGTAGAATCACAGGAGAACGACCATAAGGTGAACGAGGCAGCAATAGACCGTTGGAGACTAGTCGGCTGGAGGACGATGTATTGAATCGCGACGCAATTTGAGTGTTCCATCGTCATTAGGATGCCCTGACCGTTACGATTAACCATCAGTTTTGCGTCGGATACGAAAATCCAGACTCACAGGGACGGAGCATAAGGTGTGCGAGACAGCAATATCCCTTTGGAGACAAGTCGGCTAGAGGACGATGTATTGAATCTCGTCGCAATTTGAGTGTTTCATTGTCATTAGGAGGCATTGAACGTTACAATTAACTAACGGTTATGTGTCGGAATCGAAAATATAGACTCACAGGAGAACGACCATAAGGTGCAGCAATGGACGCTTGGAGACAAATCGGATGAAGGTCGATGTATTGAATCTCGACGTAAATTCAGTGTTCCATCGTCATTAGGAGGCCCTGAACGTTACAATTAACTATCAGTTATGTGTCGGAATCGAAAAAGTAGAATCACAGGAGAACGACCATAAGGTGCCCGAGGCAGCAATAGACCGTTGGAGACTAGTCGGCTGGAGGACGATGTATTGAATCTCGACGCAATTTGAGTGTTCCATCTTCATTAGGAGGCGCTGAATGTTACAATTAACTATCAGTTTTGCGTCGGATTCGAAAATCTAAACTCACAGGAGCAAGACAATTAGGTGCCAGATGCAGCAATAGACACCTGGAGACAAGTCGGCTGGAGGACGATGTATTGAATCGCGACGCAATTTGAGTGTTCCAACGTCATTAGGAGGCCCTGAACGTTACAATAAACTATCAGTTATGCGTCGGATTCTAAAATCTAGACTCACAGGAGAACGACCATAAGGTGTCCGAGGCAGCAATATCCCCTTGGAGACAAGTCGGCTGGAGGACGATGTATTGAATCTCGATGCAATATGAGTGTTCCATCGTCATTAGCAGGCTCTGAATGTTACTATTGGCAGTCCGTTTTGCGTTGGATTCGAATATCTGCACTCACAGGAGAACGACTATAAGGTGAGCGAGGTAGCAATAGACCCATGTAGACAATTCGGTTGGAGGACGATGTATTGAATTTCGACGCAATTTGAAGGTTCCATCGTCATTAGGAGGCCCTGAACGTTACAATTATCTATCAGTTATGCGTCGGATTTTAAAATCTAGACTCACAGGAGAACGACCATAAGGTGTTCGAGGCAGCAATATCCCCTTGGAGACAAGTCGTCTGGAGGACGATGTATTGAATCTCGAAGCAATTTGAGTGTTCCATCGTCATTAGGAGGCCCTGAACGTTACAATTAACTATCAGATTCGCGTCGGATACGAAAATCTAGACTCACAGGAGTACGACCATAAGTTGCCAGAAGCAGCAGTAGACCCTTGGAGACAAGTCGGCTGGAGGACGATGTATTGAATCTCGAAGCAATTTGAGTGTTCCATCGTCATCAGGAGGCCCTGAATGTAACAATTAACTATCATTTTTGCGTCTGATTCGAAAATCTATTCTCACAGGGGAAGGACCACATGGTGCCCGAGGAAGCAATATCCCTTAGGAGACAAGTCGGCTGGAGGCCGATGTATTGAATCTCGACGCAATTTGTGTGTTCCATCGTCATTAGGAGGCCCTTATCGTTACAATTAAATATCAGTTTTGCGTCGGATTCGAAAATCTAGACCCACAGGGGAACGACCATGCGGTGCCCCAGGCAGCAATAGACCCTTGGAGACAAGTCGGCTGGAGGACGATGTATCGAATCTCGACGCAATTTGAGTATTCCATCGTCATTAGGAGGCGCTGAATGTTACAATTAACTATCAGTTTTGCGTCGGGTCCGAAAATCTAGACTCACTGGAGAACGACCATAAGGTGCCCGAGGCAGGAATATCCCCTACGAAACAAGTCGGCTGGAGGACGATGTATTAAATCTCGACGCAATTTGAGTGTTCCATCGTCATTAGGAGGCTCTGAACGTTACAGTTGTCAGTCCGTTTTGTGTCGGATTTAAATATCTGGACTCACAGGAGAACGACCATAAGGTGAGCGAAGTAGCAATAGACCCATGGAGACAAGTGGGCTGGAGCACGATGTATTGGATCTCGACGCAATTTGACTTTCCATCGTCATTAGGAGGCCCCGAACGTTACAATTAACTATCAGTTTTGAGTCGGATTCGATAATCTACACTCACAGGAGATCGACAATAAGGTGCCCGAGGCACCAATAGACCCTTGGAGACAAGTCGCCTGGAGGACGATGTATTGAATCTCGACGCAATGTGAGTGTTCCATCGTCATTAGGAGGCCCTGAACGTTACAATTAACCGTCAGTTTTGCGTCGGATTCGAAAAACTAGACCCACAGGAGGCGGACCATAAGGTTCCATGAGGCAGCAATATCCCTTGTAGACAAGTCGACTGGAGGACGATGTATTGAATCTCGACGCAATTTGAGTGTTCCATCGTTATTTGGAGTCCCGGAACGTTACAATTAAATATCGGTTATGCGTCGGATTCGAAAATCTAGACTCACAGGAGAACGACGATATGTGCCCGAGGCAGCAATATCACCTTGGAGACAAGTCGGCAAGAGGTCGATTTATTGAATCTCGACGCAATTTGAGTGTTCCATCGTCATTAGGAGGCCATGAACGTTACAATTAACCGTCAGTTTTGCGTCGGATTCGAAAATCTAGACTGACAGGAGGCGGACCATAAGGTGCACGAGGCAGCAATATCCCCTTGTTGACAAGTCGGCTGGAGGACGATGTATTGAATCTCGACGCAATTTGAGTGTTCTATCGTCATTAGGAGGCGCTGAATGTTACATTAACTATCAGTCTCGCGTCGGATTCGAAAATATAGACACGTAGGTAAAGGACTATATGGTGCCCGAGGCAGCCATATCACCTTGGAGACAAGTTGGCTGGAGGACGATGTATTGAATCTCGACGCAATTTGAGTGATCCATCATCATTAGGAGGCCCTGAACGTTACAATCAAATATCAGATTTGCGTCGGATTCGATAATCTAGACTCACAGGAGCACGACCATAAGGTGCCAGAGGCAGGAATAGACCCTTGGAGACAAATCGGCTGGTGGACGATATATTGAATCTCGACGCAATTTGAGTATTCCAACGCCATTAGGAGGCCCTGAACGTTACAATTAACTATCAGTTTTGCGTCGCATTCGAAAATGTAGAATCAGAGGAGAACGACCATAACGTGCCCGTGGCAACAATAGACCCTTGGAGACAAGTCGGCTGAATGACGATATATTGAATCTTGATGCAATTTGAGTGTTCCATCGACATTAGGAGGCCATGAACGTTACAATTAACCAACTGTTTTGCGTCGGATTCGAAAATCTAGACTCACAGGAGGCGGACCAAAAGGTGCCCGAGGCAGCAATAGCCCCTTGTAGACAAGTCGGCTGGAGGACGATGTATTGATCTCGACGCAATCGTTATTTGGAGGCGCTGAACGTTACAATTAACTATCAGGTATTCGTCGTATTCGAAAATCTAGACTCACAGTAGAAAGACCATAAGGTGCCCTAGGCAGGAATTACCCCTTGGAGACAAATCGGCTGGAGGACGATGTATTGAATCTCGACGCAATTTGAGTGTTCCATCGTCATTAGGAGGCCATGAACGTTGCAAGTAACCATCAGTTTTGCGTCGGATTCGAAAAACTAGACCCACAGGAGGCGGACCATAAGGTTCCCTGAGGCAGCAATATCCCCTTGTAGACAAGTCAACTGGAGGACGATGTATTGAATCTCGACGCAATTTGAAGGTTCCATCGTCATTAGGAGGCCCTGAACGTTACAATTATCTATCAGTTATGCGTCGGATTTTAAAAACCAAACTCACAGGAGAACGACCATAAGGTGTCCGAGGCAACAATATCCCCTTGGAGACAAGTCGTCTGGAGGACGATGTATTTAATCTCGACGCAATTTGAGTGTTCCATCGGCATTAGGAGGCCCTGAACGTTACAATTAACTATCAGATTCGCGTCGGATACGAAAATCTAGACTCACAGGAGTACGACCATAAGTTGCCAGAAGCAGCAATAGACCCTTGGAGACAAGTCGGCTGGAGGACGATGTATTGAATCTCGACGCAATTTGAGTGTTCCATCGTCATCAGGAGGCCCTGAATGTAACAATTAACTATCATTTTTGCGTCTGATTCGAAAATCTATTCTCACAGGGGAAGGACCACATGGTGCCCGAGGAAGCAATATCCCTTTGGAGACAAGTCGGCTGGAGGCCGATGTATTGAATCTCGACGGAATTTGTGTGTTCCATCGTCATTAGGAGGCCCTTATCGTTACAATTGAATATCAGTTTTGCGTCGGATTCGAAAATCTAGACTCACAGGGGAACGACCATGCGGTGCCCCAGGCAGCAATAGACCCTTGGAGACAAGTCGGCTGGAGGACGATGTATCGAATCACGACGCAATTTGAGTATTCCATCGTCATTAGGAGGCGCTGAATATTACAATTAACTATCAGTTTTGCGTCGGGTCCGAAAATCTAGACTCACAGGAGAACGACCATAAGGTGCCCGAGGCAGGAATATCCCCTACGAAACAAGTCGGCTGGAGGACGATGTATTAAATCTCGACGCAATTTGAGTGTTCCATCGTCATTAGGAGGCTCTGAACGTTACAATTGTCAGTCCGTTTTGTGTCGGATTCGAATATCTGGACTCACAGGAGAACGACCATAAGGTGAGCGAGGTAGCAATAGACCCATGGAGACAAGTGGGCTGGAGCACGATGTATTGGATCTCGACGCAATTTGACTTTCCATCGTCATTAGGAGGCCCTGAACGTTGCAATTAACTATCAGTTTTGAGTCGGATTCGATAATCTACACTCACAGGAGATCGACAATAAGGTGCCCGAGGCACCAATAGACCCTTGGAGACAAGTCGCCTGGAGGACGATGTATTGAATCTCGACGCAATTTGAGTGTTCCATCGTCATTAGGAGGCCCTGAACGTTACAATTAACTATCAGTTTCGCGTCGGATTCGAAAATCTAGACTCACAGGGGACGGACAATATGGTGCCCGAGGCAGCTATATCCCCTTGGAGACAAGTCGGCTGGAGGACGACGTATTGAATCTCGACGCAATTTGAGTGTTGTATCGACATTAGGAGGCCCTGAACTATTAGTTTTGCGTCGGATTCGAAAATCTAGACTCACCGAATAACGACGATAAGGTTCCCGTTGCAGCAATATCCCCTTGGAGACAAGTCGGCTAGAGGACGAAGTATTGAATCTCGACGCAATTTGAGTGTTCCATAGTCATTAGGAGGCCATGAACGTTGCAATTAACCATCAGTTTTGCGTCGGATTCGAAAAACTAGACCCACAGGAGGCGGACCATAAGGTTCCCTGAGGCAGCAATATCCCTTGTAGACAAGTCGACTGGAGGACGATGTATTGAATCTCGACGCAATTTGAGTGTTCCATCGTTATTTGGAGTCCCAGAACGTTACAATTAAATATCGGTTATGCGTCGGATTCGAAAATCTAGACTCACAGGAGAACGACGATATGTGCCCGAGGCAGCAATATCACCTTGGAGACAAGTCGGCAAGAGGTCGATTTATTGAATCTCGACGCAATTTGAGTGTTCCATCGTCATTAAGAGGCCATGAACGTTACAATTAACCATCAGTTTTGCGTCGGATTCGAAAATCTAGACTGACAGGAGGCGGACCATAAGGTGCACGAGACAGCAATATCCCCTTGTTGACAAGTCGGCTGGAGGACGATGTATTGAATCTCGACGCAATTTGAGTGTTCTATCGTCATTAGGAGGCGCTGAATGTTACATTAACTATCAGTCTCGCGTCGGATTCGAAAATATAGACACGTAGGTAAAGGACTATATGGTGCCCGAGGCAGCCATATCACCTTGGAGACAAGTTGGCTGGAGGACGATGTATTGAATCTCGACGCAATTTGAGTGATCCATCATCATTAGGAGGCCCTGAACGTTACAATCAAATATCAGATTTGCGTCGGATTCGATAATCTAGACTCACAGGAGCACGACCATAAGGTGCCAGAGGCAGGAATAGACCCTTGGAGACAAATCGGCTGGTGGACGATATATTGAATCTCGACGCAATTTGAGTATTCCAACGCCATTAGGAGGCCCTGAACGTTACAATTAACTATCAGTTTTGCGTCGCATTCGAAAATGTAGAATCAGAGGAGAACGACCATAACGTGCCCGTGGCAACCATAGACCCTTGGAGACAAGTCGGCTGAATGACGATATATTGAATCTTGATGCAATTTGAGTGTTCCATCGACATTAGGAGGCCATGAACGTTACAATTAACCAACTGTTTTGCGTCGGATTCGAAAATCTAGACTCACAGGAGGCGGACCAAAAGGTGCCCGAGGCAGCAATAGCCCCTTGTAGACAAGTCGGCTGGAGGACGATGTATTGATCTCGACGCAATCGTTATTTGGAGGCGCTGAACGTTACAATTAACTATCAGTTATTCGTCGTATTCGAAAATTTAGACTCACAGTAGAAAGACCATAAGGTGCCCTAGGCAGGAATTACCCCTTGGAGACAAATCGGCTGGAGGACGATGTATTGAATCTCGACGCAATTTGAGTGTTCTATCGTCATTAGGAGGCGCTGATCGTTACAATTAACTATCAGGTATACGTCGGATCCGAAAATCTAGACTCACAGGACAACCACCATAAGGTTCCCGAGGCAGCAATAGACCCTTGGAGACAAGTCGGCTGGAGGAGGATGTATTGAATTTCGACGCAATTTGAGTGTTCCTTCGTCATTAGGAGGCCCTGAACGTTACAATTAACAATCATTTTTGCGTCGGATTCGAAAATCTAGACTCACAGGAGACGGACGACATGGTGCCCGAGGCAGCAATATCCCGTTGGAGACAAGTCGGCTGGAGGACGATGTATTGAATCTCGATGCGATTTGAGTGTTCCATCGTCATTAGGAGGTTCTGAACGTTACAATTATCAGTCCGTTTTGCGTCGGATTCGAAAATCTAGACTCACAGGAGCAAGACCATTAGGTGCCAGAGGCAGCAATAGACCCTCGGAGGCAAGTCGGCTGGAAGACGATGTATTGAATCGCGACCCAATTTGAGTGTTCTATCGTCATTAGGAGGCCCTGAACGCTACAATTAACTATTAGTTTTGCGTCGGATTCGAAAATCTACACTCACAGAAGAACGATGATAAGTGGCCGTAGCAGCAATATCCCCTTGGTGACATGTCGGCTGGAGGACGATGTATTGAATCGCGACGCAATTTGAGTGTTCCACCGTCAATAGAAGGCCCTGACTGTTACAATTAACCATCAGTTTTGCGTCTGATACGCAAATTCAGACATACAGGAGACGGAGCAGAAGGTACCCGAGCTGGCAATATCCCTTTGGAGACAAGTCGGCTGGAGGACGATGTATTGTATCTCGTCGCAATTTGAGTGTTTCATCGTCATTAGGAGGCCCTGAACGTTACAATTAACTATCAGTTGTGCGTCGGATTCGAAAATCTAGACTCACAGGGGAACGACCATGCGGTGCCCCAGGCAGCAATAGACCATTGGAGACAAGTCGGCTGGAGGACGATGTATTGAATCTCGACGCAATTTGAGTATTCCATCGTCATTAGGAGGCGCTGAATGTTACAATTAATTATCAGTTTTGCGTCGGGTCCGAAAATATAGACTCACAGGAGAACGACCATAAGGTGCCCGAGGCAGGAATATCCCCTACGAAACAAGTCGGCTGGAGGACGATGTATTAAATCTCGACGCATTTTGAGTGTTCCATCGTCATTAGGAGGCCCTGAACGTTACAATTAACTATCAGTTTTGCGTAGGATTCGAAATTCTAGACTCACAGGAGTTGGACCATATGGTGACCGAGGCAGCAATAGACCCTTGGAGACAAGTCGGCTGGAGGACGACGTATTGAATCTCGACGCAATTTGAGTGTTTTATCGTCATTAGGAGGCCCTGAACTTTTAGTTTTGCGTCGGATTCGAAAATCTAGACTCACCGAATAACGACGATAAAGTTCCCGTTGCAGCAATATCTCCTTGGAGACAAGTCGGCTAGAGGACGATGTATTGAATCTCGACGCAATTAGAGTGTTCCATCGTCATTAGGAGGCCATGAACGTTGCAATTAACCATCAGTTTTGCGTCGGATTCGAAAAACTAGACCCACAGGAGGCGGACCATAAGGTTCCCTGAGGCAGCAATATCCCCTTGTAGACAAGTCGACTGGAGGACGATGTATTGAATCTCGACGCAATTTGAGTGTTCTATCGTCGTTAGGAGGCGCTGAACGTTACAATTAACTATCAGTTATGCGACGGATCCGAAAATCTAGACTCACAGGACAACGACCATAAGGAGCTCGAAGTTTAAATAGAACATTGGAGACAAGTCGGCTGAAGGTCGATGTTTTGAATCTCGACGCAATTTGAGTGTTCCTTCGTCATTAGGAGGCCCTGAACGTTACAATTAACTATCAGTTATATGTCGGAATAGAAAATGTAGATTCAAAGGAGAACTACCATAAGGTGCCCGAGGCAGCAATGGACACTTGGAGACAAGTCGGCTGAAGGACGATGTATTGAATCTCGACGCAATTTCAGTGTTCCATCGTTATTTGGAGTCCCGGAACGTTACAATTAAATATCGGTTATGCGTCGGATTCGAAAATCTAGACTCACAGGAGAACGACCATGCGGTGCCCCAGGCAGCAGTAGACCCTTGGAGACAAGTCCGCTGGAGGCCGCTGTATTGAATCTCGATGCAATTTGAGTGTTCCATCGTCATTAGGAGGCGCTGAATGTTACATTAACTATCAGTTTCGCGTCGGATTCGAAAATCTAGACACGTAGGTAAAGGACCATATGGTGCCCGAGGCAGCCATATCACCTTGGAGACAAGTTGGCTGGAGGACGATGTATTGAATCTCGACGCAATTTGAGTGATCCATCGTCATTAGGAGGCCCTGAACGTTACAATTAACTATCAGATTTGCGTCGGATTCGATAATCTAGACTCACAGGAGCACGACCATAAGGTGCCAGAGGCAGGAATAGATCCTTGGAGACAAATCGGCTGGAGGACGGTATATTGAATCTCGACGCAATTTGAGTATTCCATCGCCATTAGGAGGCCCTGAACGTTACAATTAACTATCAGTTTTGCGTCGCATTCGGAAATGTAGAATCAGAGGAGAACGACCATAAGGTGCCCGTGGCAACAATAGACCCTTGGAGACAAGTCGGCTGAATGACGATATATTGAATCTTGATGCAATTTGAGTGTTCCATCGTCATTAGGAGGCCATGAACGTTACCATTAACCAACTGTTTTGCGTCGGATTCGAAAATCTAGACTCACAGGAGGCGGATCAAAAGGTGCCCGAGGCAGCAAAATCCCCTTGTAGACAAGTCGGCTGGAGGGCGATGTATTGATCTCGACGCAATCGTTATTTGGAGGCGCTGAACGTTACAATTAACTATCAGTTATTCGTCGTATTTGAAAATGTAGACTCACAGTAGAAAGACCATAAGGCGCCCTAGGCAGGAATTACCCCTTGGAGACAAATCGGCTGGAGGACGATGTATTGAATCTCGACGCAATTTGAGTGTTCCATCGTCATTAGGAGGCCCTGAACGTTACAATTAACTACAAGTTTTGCGTCGGATTCGATAATCTAGACTCACAGGGTCGGACCATATGGTGCCCGTGGCAGCAATATCCCCTTGGAGACAAGTCGGCTGGAGAGCGACCTATTGAATCTCGATGCAATTTGAGTGTTCCATCGTCATTAGGAGGCTCTGAATGTTACAATTCGCAGTCCGTTTTGTGTTGGATTCGAATATCTAGACTCACAGTAGAACCACCATAAGATGCCCGAGGCAGGAATAGACCCTTGGAGACAAATCGGCTGGAGGACGATGTATGGAATCTCGACGCAATTTGAGTGTTCATTCGTCATTAGGAGGCTCTGAATGTTACAATTAACTATCACTTTTGCGTCGGATTCAAAAATTTAGACTCACAGGGGAAGGACCATATGGTGCTCGAGGCAGCTATATTCCCCGTGGAGACAAGTCGGCTGGTGGACGATGTATTGAATCTCGACGCAATTTGAGTGTTCCATCATCATTAGGAGGCCCTGAACGTTACAATTAACTATCAGTTATGCGTCGGATTCTAAAATCTAGACTCACAGGAGAACGACCATAAGGTGTCCGAGGCAGCAATATCCCCTTGGAGACAAGTCGGCTGGAGGACGATGTATTGAATCTCGATGCAATTTGAGTGTTCCATCGTCATTAGCAGGCTCTGAATGTTACAATTGGCAGTCCGTTTTGCGTTGGATTCGAATATCTGCATTCACAGGAGAACGACCATAAGGTGAGCGAGGTAGCAATAGACCCACGTAGACAACTCGGTTGGAGGACGATGTATTGAATCTCGACGCAATTTGAGTGTTCCATCGTCATTAGGAGGCAATGAACGTTACAATTAACTACAAGTTTTGCGTCGGATTCGATAATCTAGACTCACAGGGTCGGACCATATGGTGCCCGTGGCAACAATATCCCCCTGGAGACAAGTCGGCTGACGGACGACGTATTGAATCTCGATGCAATTTGAGTGGCCCATCGTCATTAGCAGGTTCTGAATGTTACAATTGGCAGTCCGTTTTGCGTTGGATTCGAATATCTAGACTCACAGTAGAACGACCATAAGGTGCCCGAGGCAGGAATAGACCCTTAGAGACAAGTCGGCTGGAGGACGACGTATTGAATCTCGACGCAATTTTAGTGTTCTATCGTCATTAGGAGGCCCTGAACGTTTCAATTTTGGGCCGGATTCGAAAATCTAGACTCACAGAAGAAGGACGATAAGGTGCCCGAGGCATCAATATCCCCCTGTAGACAAGTCGGCTGGAGGACGATGTATTAAATCTCGACGCAATTTGAGTGTTCTATCGTCATTAGGAGGCCCTGAACGTTACAATTAACTATTAGTTTTGCGTCGGATTCGAAAATCTAGACTCACAGGAGACGGACCATATGGTGCCCGAGGCAGCAATATCCCCTTGGAGAGAAGTCGGCTGGAGGACGGTGTATTGAATCTCGACTCAATTTGAATGATCCATCGTCATTAGGAGGCCCTTAACGTTACAATTAAATATCAGTTTGGCGACGGATTCGAAAATCTAGACTCACAGGAGCAAGACCATTAGGTGCCACAGGCAGCAATAGACCCCTGGAGACAAGTCGGCGGGAGGACGATGTATTGAATCGCGACGAAATTTGAGTGTTCCATCGTCATTAGGAGGCCCTGAACATTACAATTAACTAACAGTTATGTGTCGGAATCGAAAATCTAGACTCACAGGAGAACGTAAATAAGGTGCCCGAGGCAGCAATTGACCCTTGGAGACAAGTCGGCTGGAGGACGATGTATTGAATCGCGACGCAATTTCAGTGTTCCATCGTCATTAGGAAGCCCTGAACGTTACAATTAACCATCAGTTTTGCGTCGGATTCGAAATTCTAGACCCACAGGAGAAGGACTATATGGTGCCCGAGGCAGCAGTATCCCCTTAGAGACAAGTCGGCTGGAGGACGATGCATTGAATGTCGATGCAATTTGAGTGTTCCATCGTCATTCGGAGGCTCTGAACGTTACAATTGGCAGTAAGTTTTGCGTCGGATTCGAATATCTAGACTCACAGGAGCCGGACCATATGGTGCCCGAGGCAGCGATATCCCGTTGGAGACAAGTTGACGGGAGGACGATGTATTGGATCTCGACGCAATTTGAGTGTTTCATCGTCTTTAGCAGCCCATTAACGTTACAATAAAATATCAGTTTTGCGTCGGATACGATAATCTAGACTCACAGGAGCTAGCCATTAGGTGAAAAATGGAATTATTGACCCTTGGAGACAAGTCGGCTGGAGAACAATGTGTTGAATCTCGACGCAATTTGAGTGTTCCTTCGTCATTAGGAGGCCCTAAACGTTACAATTAACCATCAGTTTTGCGTCGGATTCGATTTTCTAGACTCATCGGAGAAGGACCATATGGTGCTCGAGGCAGCAATATCTCCTTGGAAACACGTGTGCTGGTGACGATGTATTGAATCTCGACGCAATTAGAGTCTACCATCATCATTAGGAGACTTTGAACGTTACAATTAACAGTCCGTTTTGCGTCGGATTCGAATATCTGGACTCACAGGAGAACGAACATACAGTGACCGAGGTATCACTAGACCAATGGGGCCAAGTCGACTGGAGGACGATGTATTGAATTCTCGACGCAATTTGAGTGTTCCATCGTCAATAGGAGGCCCAGAACGTTACAATTAACTATCAGTTATGTGTCGGAACCGAAAAAGTAGAATCACAGGAGAACGACCATAAGGTGCCCGATGCAGCAATGGACGCTTGGAGACAAGTCGGCTGTTGGGCGATGTAATGAATCTTGATGCAATTTGAGTGTTCCATTGTCATTAGGAGGCTCTGAACGTTACAATTGGCAGTCCGTTTTGCGTCCGATTCGAATATCTCGAGCTACAGGAGACGGAACATATGGAGCCCGAGGGAGCAATAGACCGTTGGGGACAAGTCGGCTGGAGGACGATGTATTGAATCGCGACGCAATTTGAGTGTTCCATCGTCATTAGGAGGCCCTGACCGTTACAATTACCCATCAGTTTTGCGTCGGATACGAAAATCTAGACTCACAGGAGACGGAGCATAAGGTGCCCGAGACAGCAATGTCCCTCTGGAGACAAGTCGGCAGGAGGACGATGTATTGAATCTCGACGCAATTTAAGTGTTCCATCGTCATTAGGAGGCTCCGAAGGTTACAGTTAACTACCAGTTATGTGTCGGAATCGAAAATGTAGACTCACAGGAGAACGACCATAAGGTGCCCGATGCAGCAATGGACGCTTGGAGACAAGTCGGCTGTTGGACGATGTAATGAATCTTGATGCAATTTGAGTGTTCCATTGTCATTAGGAGGCTCTGAACGTTACAATTGGCAGTCCGTTTTGCGTCCGATTCGAATATCTCGAGCTACAGGAGACGGAACATATGGAGCCCGAGGGAGCAATATCCCCTTGGAGACAAGTCGGCTGGAGGACGATGTACTGAATCTCGACGCAATTTGAGTGTTCTATCGTCATTAGGAGGCGCTGAACGTTACAATTAACTATCATTTTTGCGTCGGATTAGAAAATCTAGACTCACAGGAGACGGACCATTAGGTGCCCGAGGCAGCAATAGACCTTTGGACACAAGTCGGCTGGAGGGCGATGTATTGAATCTCGATGCAATTTGAGTGTTCTTTCTTCATTATTAGGCTCTGAACTTTACAATTGTCAGTTCGTTTTGTGTCGGATTCGATTATCTGGACCCACAGGAGAACGACCACAAAGTGAGCGATGTAGCAATAGAAACATGGAGACAGGTCGGCTGGAGGACAATGTATTGAATCGCGACGCAATTTCAGTGTTCCATCGTCATTAGGAGACCCTGAACGTTACAATTAACTATCAGTTTTGCGTCGGATTCGATAATCTACACCCACAGGAGAACGGTAATAAGGTGCCCGAGGCAGCAATAGACCGTTGGAGACATGTCGACTGAAGGACGGTGTATTGAACCTTGATGCAATTTGAGTGTTTCATCGTCATTAGGAGGCTCTGAACATTACAATTGGCAGTCCGTTTTGCGTCGGATTCGAATATCTGGACCTAAAGGAGGCGGACCATATGGTGCCCGAGTAAGCAATATCCCCATGGAGACAAGTCGGCTGGTGGACGATGTATTGAATCTCGACGCAATTTGAGTGTTCCATCGTCATTAGGACGCCATGAACGTTACAATTAACCATCAGTTTTCGTAGGCCTTGAAAATCTACACTCACAGGAGCAAGACGATTAGGTGCCAAAGGCAGCAACTGACCTTAAAGACAAGTCGGCTGGAGGACGATGTATTAAATCGCGACGCAATTTGAGTGTTCCATCGTCATTAGGAGGCCCTGAACGTTACAATTAACCATCAGTTTTGCGTCGGATTCGAATATCTAGACTCACAGGAGACGGAACATAAGGTGCCCGAGACAGCAATATCCCTTTGGAGACAAGTTGGCTGGAGGACGATGTATTGAATCTCGACGGAATTTGAGTGTTCCATCGCCATTTGGAGGTCCTGAACGTTACAATTAACTATCAGTTATGCGTCGGATCCGAAAATCTAGACTCACAGGACAACGACCATAAGGTGCGCGAGGCAGCAATAGACCCTTGGAGACAAGTCGGCTGGAGGAGGATGTATTAAATCTCGACGCAATTTCAGTGTTCCATCGTCATTAGCAGGCCCTTAACGTTACAATTAAATATCAGTTTTGCGTCGGATACGATAATCTAGACTCACAGGAGCAAGCCATTAGGTGCCAAATGCAGCAATTGACCCTTGGAGACAAGTCGGCTGGAGAGCGATGTATTGAATCGCGACGCAATTTGAGTGTTCCATCGTGATTAGAGGCCCAGAACGTTACAATTGACCATCAGTTTTGCGTCGAATTCTAATTTCTAGACTCACAGGAGAAGGACTATATGGTGCCCGAGGCAGCAATATCCCCTTGGAGACAAGTGTGCTGGAGGATGATGTATTGAATCTCGACGCAATTAGAGTCTACCATCATCATTAGGAGGCTCTGAACGTTACAATTAGCAGTCCGTTTTGCGTCGGATTCGATTACCTGGACTCACAGGAGAACGACCATAAGGTGACCGAGGTAGCAGTAGACCCATGGAGACAAGTCGACTGGAGGACGATGTATTGAATCTCGACGCAATTTGAGTGTTCCATCGTACTTAGGAGGCCCTGAACGTTACAATTAACTATCAGTTATGTGTCGGAATCGAAAAAGTAGACTCACAGGAGAACGACCATAAGGTGACAGAGGCAGCAATAGACCGTTGGAGACAAGTCGGCTGGAGGACGATTTATTGAATAGCGACGCAATTTGATTGTTCCATCGTCATTAGGAGGCCATGAACGTTACAATTAACCATCAGTTTTGCGTCGGATTCGAATCTTTAGACTCACAGGAGAAGGACTATATGGTGCCCGAGGCAGCAATAACCCCTTGTTGGCAAGTTGGCTGGAGGAAGATGTGTTGCATCTCGACGCAATTTGAGTGTTCTATCGTCATTAGGAGGCACTGAACGTTACAATTAACTATCAGTTATGCGTCGGATCCGAAAATCTAGACTCACAGGAGAACGACCATAAGGTGCCCGAGACAGCAATATCCCTTTGGAGACAAGTCGGCTGGAGAACGATGTATTGAATCTCGACGAAATGTCAGTGCTCCATCGACATTAGGAGGTCCTGAACGTTACAATTAACTGTTTTGCGTTGGATTCGAAATTCTAGACTCACATGAGAAGGTCCATACGGTGCCCAAGGCAGCAATATCCCCTTGGAGACAAGTCGGCTGGAGGACGATGTATTGAATCTCGAAGCAATTTGCGTGTTCTATCGTCATTAGGAGGCACTGAACGTTACAATTAACTATCAGTTATGCGTCGCATCCGAAAATCTAGACTCACAGGAGAACGACCATAAGGTGCCCGAGGCAGCAATTGACCCTTGGATACAAATCTGCTGAAGGTCGATGTACTGAATCTCGACGCAATTTCAGTGTTCCATCGTCATTAGGAGGCGCTGAATGTTACAATTAACTATCAGTTCTGCGTCGGATTCGAAAATCTAGACTCACAGGAGAACGACCATTAGGTGCCCGAGGCAGGAATATCCCCTACGAGACAAGTCGGCTGGAGGACGATGTAATGAATTTCGACGCAATTTGAGAGTTCCATCGTCAATAGGATGCCATGAACGTTACAATTAGCATTCGGTTATGGGTCGGATTCTAAAATCTAGACTCACAGGAGAACGACCAAAAGGTGTCCGAGCCAGCAATATCACCTTGGAGACAAGTCGGCTGGCGGCCGATGTATTAAATCTTGACGCAATTTGAGTGTTCGATCGTCATTTGGAGTCCCTGGACGTTACAATTAACTATCAGTTTTGCGTCGGATTCGATAATTTACACTCACAGGAGAACGACCATAAGGTGCCCGAGGCAGCAATAGACCGTTGGAGACATGTCGACTGAAGGACGATGTATTGAACCTTGATGCAATTTGAGTGTTTCATCGTCATTAGGAGGCTCTGAACATTACAATTGGCAGTCCGTATTGCGTCGGATCCGAATATCTGGACTTACAGGAGGCGGACCATATGGTGCCCGAGTAAGCAATATCCCCATGGAGACAAGTCGGCTGGTGGACGATGTATTGAATCTCGACGCAATTTGAGTGTTCCATCGTCATTAGGAGGCCATGAACGTAACAATTAACCATCAGTTTTGCGTCGGATTTGAAAATCTACACTCACTGGAGCAAGACCATTAGGTGCCAAAGGGAGTAACTGACCCTTGGAGACAAGTCGGCTGGAGGACGATGTATTAAATCGCGACGCAATTTGAGTGTTCCATCGTCATTAGGAGGCCCTGAACGTTACAATTAACCATCAGTTTTGCGTCGGATTCGAATATCTAGACTCACAGGAGAAGGACTATATGGTGCCCGAGACAGCAATATCCCTTTGGAGACAAGTCGGCTGGAGGACGATGTATTGAATCTCGACGCAATTTGAGTGTTCCATCGCCATTAGGAGGTCTTGAACGTTACAATTAACTATCAGTTTTTCGTCGGATTCGAAAATGTAGAGTCAGAGGAGAACGACCATAAGGTGCCCGAGGCAGCAATAGACCGTTGGAGACATGTCGACTGAATGACGATGTATTGAATCTCGACGCAATTTGAGTGTTCCATCGTCATTAGGAGGCCCTGAACGTTACAATTAACTATCAGTTATGCATCGGATCCGAAAATCTAGACTCACAGGTCAACGACCATAAGGTGCGCGTGGCAGCAATAGACCCTTGGAGAAAAGTCGGCTGGAGGAGGATGTATTGAATCTCGACGCAATTTGAGTGTTCCATCCTCATTAGCTGGCCCTTAACGTCACAATTAAATATCAGTTTTGCGTCGGATACGATAATCTAGACTCACAGGAGCAAGCCATTAGGTGCCAAATGCAGCAATTGACCCTTGGAGACAAGTAGCCTGGAGGACAATGTATTGAATCTCGACGCAATATAAGTGTTCCATCGTCATTAGGAGGCCCTGAACGTTACATTTAACTATCAGTTAAGCGTCGGATCCGAAAATCTAGACTCACAGGAGAAGGACCATAAGGTGCCCGAAGCAGCAATAGAACCTTGGAGACAAGTCGGCTGGAGGACGATGTATTGAATCTCGACGCAATTTGAGTGTTCCATCGCCATTTGGAGGTCTTGAACGTTACAATTAACTATCAGTTTTGCGTCGGATTCGAAAATGTAGAGTCAGAGGAGAACGACCATAAGGTGCCCGAGGCAGCAATAGACCGTTGGAGACATGTCGACTGAATGCAAAGTCTAAGAGAAAGAAGAAGGTTCTGCTGTTAGGTAGTTCTCATGGTAGAGGTGTAGGCCAGCAGTTGCAGGAAGTTTTGGGGAGTGAGTACCAGGTCACCAGCATTGTGAAGCCTAATGCAGGATTGGCTCAGGTGACTTTTAACATAGGGGGGTTATGTAGGGATTTTACTAAAGAGGATCAGGTAGTGATTGTGGGTGGGGCTGGTAATAGTATTGATAGGGATGGGAAGTATGACATAGATGGTGACCTGGAAAAGATAGCCACTCAGACTGGCAACACGAATGTGCATTTCGTGGGACTGTTTCAGCGTCACGATCGGCCTCATCTTAATATAGCCGTCAGGCGTAATAACATGAGACTTGGGGGTGCGCTGATGACAGAAGGCATGAGTCACATTTCAGTGGTGTCGGTGGAGTCTATCAGTAGGACGGGTTTCACTAGACATGGCCTGCACCTCAACAGGTATGGGAAGGGGAGGTTGGCAAAACTTATAGGTGACAGCATAGGTGGGGGTGGTGGGATCACTCATGGGAAAATTCCGGTAGTTGTGGGTGTTAGAGCTGTACCTTTTTTAGATTGAAGTCAGCTGATAGGTATTCCTGCTTAAGGGAAGTCTCTCTAACAAAGAAACCACTTTCTACAAAGCTTGGGTATCCGATTAATGAGGGAATTAGTATATTTCATCAAAATATACAAGGTATTCGAGATAAAGTTAGTGAACTGCTTATAGATGTTGACTCTGAAATTATTGGTATATCTGAACACTTCTTAAATAAGGAGATAATTCAGAGGCTTCCTTTACCAGGATACAGGTTGGCTGGCAGCTTTTCTAGGAGCTCTTTGCGGTGTGGGGGAGTAGCCATGTATGTGAAAAACGGTATCCCATTTGAGTCAATTGATGTTTCAAAGTACTGCACTGAAAAGGTGTTTGAATGTTGTGCAGGTGTGGTTAAATTTAGTGGAGCTAAACTTCTTACTGTTGTTATTTATAGATCCCCAGACTCCGATTTCACAACGTTTTTGCTAAAGCTAGAGGAGGTTCTTGGTTCACTTTATAGGAAATACAAAAAGTTAGTTATATGTGGTGACTTCAATATTAATTGTATAAGTGATTGTGCAAGGAAAAGGATGCTGGTAGACCTCCTTAATTCATATAATCTTATGCAAACCGTATTCTTTCCAACGAGAGTGCAAGGGAACAGTAGAACAACCATAGACAATATTTTTGTTCATTCGTCATTATTAGAAGGGCATTCTGTTAGCAAAAAAGTGAATGGCCTTTCAGATCATGATGCACAAATTTTAAGTCTAAAAGATTTTTGTGCTTCAACACATGTTAAATATAGTTACCAACTTTTTAGGAAAGCTGATCCAGTTGCTGTACAGACTTTTGTAAACCTTATCAAGGAACAAGATTGGCAAGATGTTTATAGTGCTGATACAGTAGACGATAAATATAATGCTTTCCTCAAGACTTTTCTCGTGCTCTTTGAAAGTTGCTTTCCGTTAGAACGTTTAAAACAGGGTACTAGCACAAACAGGCAGCCTGGGTGGCTGACTAAAGGGATAAGAATATCTTGTAGAACAAAGTGGCAATTATATCAAAACGTTAGAAACAGTCAAAATCTAAATGCAGCAGCCCATTACAAACAGTATTGTAAGGTGCTTAAAAAAGTTATTAGGAAGGCAAAAAGTATGTGGTATGCAGATAGAATAGCTAAGTCTCAGGATAAAATTAAAACCATATGGTCAGTCGTAAAGGAAGTGGCTGGTTTGCAGAGACAGGTCGAGGATATAGAATCAGTGCGTAGTGGGGATGTCCGTGTTGCTGATAAGTCGCATATATGTACAGTACTTAATAATCACTTTCTGAATATAGCAGGTGAACTAAATAGAAACCTAGTCCCAACAGGGAATCATACAGCGCTCTTAGAAAAAAGTGTTCCGAGACTGTTACCTGAAATGCTCCTCCATGATACTGACAAGAGGGAGATTGAGTTAATAATTAAATCACTAAAGACCAAGAACTCTCATGGATATGACGGGGTATCTAGCAGAATACTGAAGTATTGTTCCACGTTTATTAGCTCAGTACTTAGCCATATCTGTAACTTTTCCTTTAGCAGTGGTCGGTTTCCTGACCGATTAAAGTACTCGGTAGTGAAGCCACTTTATAAAAAGGGAGACAGGGATAATGTTGACAATTATAGACCTATTTCTATGCCATCGGTGTTTGCTAAAGTTATCGAGAGGCTTGTATATACAAGGTTACTGCAGCATTTAAATTCACATAATTTGCTGTCAAATGTACAGTTTGGTTTTAGAAATGGCTTAACAACTGAAAATGCTATATTCTCTTTTCTCTGTGAGGTTTTGGACGGATTAAATAAAAGGTTGAGAACGTTAGGTGTTTTCTTTGATTTAACGAAGGCTTTTGACTGTGTTGACCACAAAATATTACTGCAGAAGTTGGAACATTATGGAGTAAGGGGAGTAGCTTACAATTGGTTCGCCTCCTACTTTAAGAACAGAAAGCAGAAGGTAATCCTCCGCAATATTGAGAGTGGTAATGATGTTCAGTCCCAATGGGGCACTGTTAAATGGGGCGTTCCCCAAGGGTCGGTGCTGGGGCCACTGCTGTTCCTTATTTATGTAAATGATATGCCTTCTAGTATTACAGGTGATTCAAAAATATTTCTGTTTGCTGATGACACCACCTTGGTAGTGAAGGATCTTGTGTGTAATATTGAAACATTATCAAATAATGTAGTTCATGAAGTAAGTTCGTGGCTTTTGGAAAATAATTTGATGCTAAATCACAGTGAGACTCAGTTTTTACAGTTTCTAAAACACAATTCAACAAGAACTGACATTTTAATCAGACAGAATGGGCATGTTATAAGCGAGACGGAACAGTTCAAGTTCCTAGGCGTACGGATAGATAGTAAGCTGTTGTGGAAAGCCCATGTTCAGGATCTTGTTCAGAAACTAAATGCCGCTTTATTTACCATTAGAACAGTATCTGAAATAAGTGACATTTCAACACGAAAAGTAGTATACTTCGCATATTTTCATACGCTTATGTCATATGGTATTATTTTTTGGGGTAATTCTTCTGATTCAAAAAGGGTATTTTTGGCTCAAAAACGGGCTGTTCGAGCTATGTATGGTGTAAGTTCGAAAACCTCTTGTCGACCCCTATTCAATAGTCTGGGAATTTTGACATTGCCCTCACAGTATGTATTTTCTTTAATGTCGTTTGTTGTTAGCAATATTAGCTTATTCCCAAGAGTTAGCAGCTTTCACTCAGTTAATACTAGGCAGAAATCAAATCTGCATGTGGAATGCACTTCCTTGACTCTTGTGCAGAAAGGAGTGCAGTATACTGCTGCATCCATTTTCAATAAGCTACCACAAGAACTCAAAAATCTTAGCAGTAGCCCAAACACTTTTAAGTCTAAACTGAAGAGTTTCCTCATGGCTCACTCCTTCTATTCTGTCGAGGAGCTCCTGGAAGAGATAAAAAATTAAGCAAATTCCAGTGTTACATTCTTGATTTTCTTTATTTAAACTAACGACTTGTTTCATTTTATCTGTTTCTACAATCGTGTTATAATTTCATGTATTGACTCGTTCCATGACCATGGAGACTTCTCCTAAATGTGGTCCCACGGAACAATAAATAAATAAATAAATAAATAAATAAATAAAATGACGATGTATGGAATCTCGACGCAATTTGAGTGTTCCATCGTCATTAGGAGGCCCTGAACGTTACAATTAACTATCAGTTATGCGTCGGATCCGAAAATCTAGACTCACAGGACAACGACCATAAGGTGCGCGAGGCAGCAATAGACCCTTGGAGACAAGTCGGCAGGAGGAGGATGTATTGAATCTCGACGCAATTTGAGTGTTCCATCGTCATTAGCAGGCCCTTAACGTTACAATTAAATATCAGTTTTGCGTCGGATACGATAATCTAGACTCACTGGAGCAAGCCATTAGGTGCCAAATGCAGCAATTGACCTTTGGACACAAGTCGGATGGAGAGCGATGTATTGAATCGCGACGCAATTTGAGTGTTCCATCGTGATTAGGAGGCCCTGAACGTTACAATTAACCATCAGTTTTGCGTCGGATTCGAATTTCTAGACTCACAGGAGAAGGACTATATGGTGCCCGAGGCAGCAATATCCCCTTGGAGACAAGTGTGCTGGAGGACGATGTATTGAATCTCGACTCAATTAGAGTCTACCATCATCATTAGGAGGCTCTGAACGTTACAATTAGCAGTCCGCTTTGCGTCGGATTCGAATATCTGGACTCACAGGAGAACGACCATAAGGTGACCTAGGTAGCAGTAGACCCATGGAGACAAGTCGACTGGAGGACGATGTATTGAATCTCGACGCAATTTGAGTGTTCCATCGTCATTAGGAGGCCCTGAACGTTACAATTAACTATCAGTTATGTGTCGGAATCGAAAAAGTAGACTCACAGGAGAACGACCATAAGGTGCCAGAGGCAGCAATAGACCGTTGGAGACAAGTCGGCTGGAGGACGATTTATTGAATAGCGACGCAATTTGAGTGTTCCATCGTCATTAGGAGGCCATGAACGTTACAATTAACCATCAGTTTTGCGTCGGATTCGAATCTCTAGACTCACAGGAGAAGGGCTATATGGTGCCCGAGGCAGCAATATCCCCTTGGAAACAAGTCGGCTGGATTACGATGTATTGAATCTCGACGCAATTTGAGTATTCTATCGTCATTAGCAGGCGCTGAACGTTACAATTAGCAATCCGTTTTGCGTTGGATTCGAAAATATAGACTCACAGGAGGCGGACCATAATGTGCCCGAGGCAGCAATATCCCCTTTTAGACAAGTAGTCCAGATGACGACGTATTGAATCTCGACGCAATTTGAGTGTTCTATGGTCATTAGGAGGCGCTGAACGTTACTATTAACTATCTTTTTTGCGTCGGATTTGATAATCTACACTCACAGGAGAACGACGATAAAGTGCCCGACGCAGCAATATACCCTTGGAGACAAGTCGCCTGGAGGACAATGTATTGAATCTTGACGCAATATAAGTGTTCCCTCGACATTAGGAGGCCCTGAACGTTACATATAACTATCAGTTAAGCGTCGGATCCGAAAATCTAGACTCACAGGAGAACGCCCATAAGGTGCCCGAAGCAGCAATAGAACCTTGGAGACAAGCCGGCTGGAGGACGATGTATAGAATCTCGACGCAATTTGAGTGTTCCTTCGTCATTAGGAAGTCTTGAACGTTACATTTAACTATCATTTTTGCGTTGGATTCGAAAATGTAGACTCACAGGATACGGACCACATGGTGCCCATAGGCAGCAATATCCCGTTGGGGACAAGTCGGCGGGTGGACGATGTGTTGATTCTCGACGTAATTTGAGTGTTCCATCGTCATTAAGAGGCCCTGAACGTTACAATTAACTACAAGTTATGCGTCGGATTCGAAAATATAGACTCACAGGAGGCGGACCATAATGTGCCCGAGGCAGCAATATCCCCTTTTAGACAAGTAGTCCAGAGGACGACGTATTGAATCTCGACGCAATTTGAGTGTTCTATGGTCATTAGGAGGCGCTGAACGTTACTATTAACTATCTTTTTTGCGTCGGATTTGATAATCTACACCCACAGGAGAACGACGATAAAGTGCCCGACGCAGCAATATACCCTTGGAGACAAGTCGCCTGGAGGACAATGTATTGAATCTCGACGCAATATAGGTTTTCCATCGACATTAGGAGGCCCTGAACGTTACATATAACTATCAGTTAAGCGTCGGATCCGAAAATCTAGACTCACAGGAGAACGACCATAAGGTGCCCGAAGCAGCAATAGAGCCTTGGAGACAAGTCGGCTGGAGGACGATGTATTGAATCTCGACGCAAATTGAGTGTTCCTTCGTCATTAGGAGGTCCTGAACGTTACAATTAACTATCATTTTTGCGACGGATTCGAAAATCTAGAATCACAGGAGACGGACCACATGGTGCCCATAATCAGCAATATCCCGTTGGGGACAAGTCGGCGGGTGGACGATGTATTGATTCTCGACGTAATTTGAGTGTTCCATCGTCATTAAGAGGCCCTGAACGTTACAATTAACCACAAGTTTTGCGTCGGATTGGAAAATCTAGACTCACAGGTGACGGACCATATGGTGCCCGAGGCAGCAATATCCCTTTGGAGACAAGTCGGCTGGAGGACGATGTATTGAATCTCGACGCAATTTGAGTGATCCATCGTCATTAGGAGGGCATGAACGTAACAATTAACTATCAGTTTAGCGTCGGATTCGAAATTCTAGATTCACAGGAGAAGGCTTATATGATGCCCAAGGCAGGAATATCCCCTTGGAGGCAAGTCGGCCTGAGGGCGATGTATTGAATCTCAACGCAATTTTGGACTTCCATCGTCATTCGGTGGCTCTGAACGTTACAATTAGCAGTCCGTTTTGCGTCGGATTCGAATATCTGGACTCACAGGAGAACGAAGATAAGGTGACCGAGGTAGCAGTAGACCCATAGAGACAAGGCGGCTGGAGGACGATATATTGAATCTCGAAGCAATTTGAATGTTCCATTTTCATTAGGAGGCCCTGAACGTTACAATTAACCATCAGTTATGTGTCGGAATCGAAAAAGGAGACTCACAGGAGATCGACCATAAGGTGTCCGAGGCAGCAATGGAAGCTTGGAGACAAGTCGGCTGAAGGACGATGTATTGAATCTCGACGCAATTAGAGTCTACCATCATCATTAGGAGGCTCTGAACGTTACAATTAGCAGTCCGTTTTGCGTCGGATTCGAATATCTGGACTCACAGGAGAACGACCATAAGGTGACCGAGGTAGCAGTAGACCCATGGAGACAAGTCGACTGGAGGACGATGTATTGAATCTCGACGCAATTTGAGTGTTCCATCGTCATTAGGAGGCCCTGAACGTTACAATTAATCATCAGTTTTGCGTCGGATTCGAATCTCTAGACTCACAGGAGAAGGACTATACGGTGCCCGAGGCAGCAATATCCCCTTGTAGACAAGTCGGCTGGAGGACGATGTATTGAATGTCGACGCAATTTGAGTATTCTATCGTCATTAGCAGGCGCTGAACGTTACAATTAGCAGTCCGTTTTGCGTCGGATTCGAAAATATAGACTCACAGGATGCGGACCATAATGTGGCCGAGGCAGCAATATCCCCTTTTAGACAAGTAGTTCAGAGGACGACGTATTGAATCTCGACGCAATTTGAGTGTTCTATGGTCATTAGGAGGCGCTGAACGTTACTATTAACTATCTTTTTTGCGTCGGATTTGATAATCTACACTCACAGGAGAACGACGATAAAGTGCCCGACGCAGCAATATACCCTTGGAGACAAGTCGCCTGGAGGACAATGTATTGAATCTTGACGCAATATAAGTGTTCCCTCGACATTATGAGGCCCTGAACGTTACATATAACTATCAGTTAAGCGTCGGATCCGAAAATCTAGACTCACAGGAGAACGCCCATAAGGTGCCCGAAGCAGCAATAGAACCTTGGAGACAAGCCGGCTGGAGGACGATGTATAGAATCTCGACGCAATTTGAGTGTTCCTTCGTCATTAGGAAGTCTTGAACGTTACATTTAACTATCATTTTTGCGTTGGATTCGAAAATGTAGACTCACAGGATACGGACCACATGGTGCCCATAGGCAGCAATATCCCGTTGGGGACAAGTCGGCGGGTGGACGATGTATTGATTCTCGACGTAATTTGAGTGTTCCATCGTCATTAAGAGGCCCTGAACGTTACAATTAACTACAAGTTATGCGTCGGATTCGAAAATATAGACTCACAGGAGGCGGACCATAATGTGCCCGAGGCAGCAATATCCCCTTTTAGACAAGTAGTCCAGAGGACGACGTATTGAATCTCGACGCAATTTGAGTGTTCTATGGTCATTAGGAGGCGCTGAACGTTACTATTAACTATCTTTTTTGCGTCGGATTTGATAATCTACACTCACAGGAGAACGACGATAAAGTGCCCGACGCAGCAATATACCCTTGGAGACAAGTCGCCTGGAGGACAATGTATTGAATCTCGACGCAATATAGGTTTTCCATCGACATTAGGAGGCCCTGAACGTTACATATAACTATCAGTTAAGCGTCGGATCCGAAAATCTAGACTCACAGGAGAACGACCATAAGGTGCCCGAAGCAGCAATAGAGCCTTGGAGACAAGTCGGCTGGAGGACGATGTATTGAATCTCGACGCAAATTGAGTGTTCCTTCGTCATTAGGAGGTCCTGAACGTTACAATTAACTATCATTTTTGCGACGGATTCGAAAATCTAGAATCACAGGAGACGGACCACATGGTGCCCATAATCAGCAATATCCCGTTGGGGACAAGTCGGCGGGTGGACGATGTATTGATTCTCGACGTAATTTGAGTGTTCCATCGTCATTAAGAGGCCCTGAACGTTACAATTAACCACAAGTTTTGCGTCGGATTGGAAAATCTAGACTCACAGGTGACGGAACATATGGTGCCCGAGGCAGCAATATCCCTTTGGAGACAAGTCGGCTGGAGGACGATGTATTGAATCTCGACGCAATTTGAGTGATCCATCGTCATTAGGAGGGCATCAACGTAACAATTAACTATCAGTTTTGCGTCGGATTCGAAATTCTAGATTCACAGGAGAAGGCTTATATGATGCCCAAGGCAGGAATATCCCCTTGGAGGCAAGTCGGCCGGAGGACGATGTATTGAATCTCAACGCAATTTTGGACTTCCATCGTCATTCGGTGGCTCTGAACGTTACAATTAGCAGTCCGTTTTGCGTCGGATTCGAATATCTGGACTCACAGGAGAACGAAGATAAGGTGACCGAGGTAGCAGTAGACCCATAGAGACAAGGCGGCTGGAGGACGATATATTGAATCTCGAAGCAATTTGAATGTTCCATTTTCATTAGGAGGCCCTGAACGTTACAATTAACCATCAGTTATGTGTCGGAATCGAAAAAGGAGACTCACAGGAGATCGACCATAAGGTGTCCGAGGCAGCAATGGAAGCTTGGAGACAAGTCGGCTGAAGGACGATGTATTGAATCTCGACGCAATTAGAGTCTACCATCATCATTAGGAGGCTCTGAACGTTACAATTAGCAGTCCGTTTTGCGTCGGATTCGAATATCTGGACTCACAGGAGAACGACCATAAGGTGACCGAGGTAGCAGTAGACCCATGGAGACAAGTCGACTGGAGGACGATGTATTGAATCTCGACGCAATTTGAGTGTTCCATCGTCATTAGGAGGCCCTGAACGTTACAATTAATCATCAGTTTTGCGTCGGATTCGAATCTCTAGACTCACAGGAGAAGGACTATACGGTGCCCGAGGCAGCAATATCCCCTTGTAGACAAGTCGGCTGGAGGACGATGTATTGAATGTCGACGCAATTTGAGTATTCTATCGTCATTAGCAGGCGCTGAACGTTACAATTAGCAGTCCGTTTTGCGTCGGATTCGAAAATATAGACTCACAGGATGCGGACCATAATGTGGCCGAGGCAGCAATATCCCCTTTTAGACAAGTAGTTCAGAGGACGACGTATTGAATCTCGACGCAATTTGAGTGTTCTATGGTCATTAGGAGGCGCTGAACGTTACTATTAACTATCTTTTTTGCGTCGGATTTGATAATCTACACTCACAGGAGAACGACGATAAAGTGCCCGACGCAGCAATATACCCTTGGAGACAAGTCGCCTGGAGGACAATGTATTGAATCTTGACGCAATATAAGTGTTCCCTCGACATTATGAGGCCCTGAACGTTACATATAACTATCAGTTAAGCGTCGGATCCGAAAATCTAGACTCACAGGAGAACGCCCATAAGGTGCCCGAAGCAGCAATAGAACCTTGGAGACAAGCCGGCTGGAGGACGATGTATAGAATCTCGACGCAATTTGAGTGTTCCTTCGTCATTAGGAAGTCTTGAACGTTACATTTAACTATCATTTTTGCGTTGGATTCGAAAATGTAGACTCACAGGATACGGACCACATGGTGCCCATAGGCAGCAATATCCCGTTGGGGACAAGTCGGCGGGTGGACGATGTATTGATTCTCGACGTAATTTGAGTGTTCCATCGTCATTAAGAGGCCCTGAACGTTACAATTAACTACAAGTTATGCGTCGGATTCGAAAATATAGACTCACAGGAGGCGGACCATAATGTGCCCGAGGCAGCAATATCCCCTTTTAGACAAGTAGTCCAGAGGACGACGTATTGAATCTCGACGCAATTTGAGTGTTCTATGATCATTAGGAGGCGCTGAACGTTACTATTAACTATCTTTTTTGCGTCGGATTTGAGAATCTACACTCACAGGAGAACGACGATAAAGTGCCCGACGCAGCAATATACCCTTGGAGACAAGTCGCCTGGAGGACAATGTATTGAATCTCGACGCAATATAGGTTTTCCATCGACATTAGGAGGCCCTGAACGTTACATATAACTATCAGTTAAGCGTCGGATCCGAAAATCTAGACTCACAGGAGAACGACCATAAGGTGCCCGAAGCAGCAATAGAGCCTTGGAGACAAGTCGGCTGGAGGACGATGTATTGAATCTCGACGCAAATTGAGTGTTCCTTCGTCATTACGAGGTCCTGAACGTTACAATTAACTATCATTTTTGCGACGGATTCGAAAATCTAGAATCACAGGAGACGGACCACATGGTGCCCATAATCAGCAATATCCCGTTGGGGACAAGTCGGCGGGTGGACGATGTATTGATTCTCGACGTAATTTGAGTGTTCCATCGTCATTAAGAGGCCCTGAACGTTACAATTAACCACAAGTTTTGCGTCGGATCGGAAAATCTAGACTCACAGGTGACGGACCATATGGTGCCCGAGGCAGCAATATCCCTTTGGAGACAAGTCGGCTGGAGGACGATGTATTGAATCTCGACGCAATTTGAGTGATCCATCGTCATTAGGAGGGCATGAACGTAACAATTAACTATCAGTTTTGCGTCGGATTCGAAATTCTAGATTCACAGGAGAAGGCTTATATGATGCCCAAGGCAGGAATATCCCCTTGGAGGCAAGTCGGCCGGAGGACGATGTATTGAATCTCAACGCAATTTTGGACTTCCATCGTCATTCGGTGGCTCTGAACGTTACAATTAGCAGTCCGTTTTGCGTCGGATTCGAATATCTGGACTCACAGGAGAACGAAGATAAGGTGACCGAGGTAGCAGTAGACCCATAGAGACAAGGCGGCTGGAGGACGATATATTGAATCTCGAAGCAATTTGAATGTTCCATTTTCATTAGGAGGCCCTGAACGTTACAATTAACCATCAGTTATGTGTCGGAATCGAAAAAGGAGACTCACAGGAGATCGACCACAAGGTGTCCGAGGCAGCAATGGAAGCTTGGAGACAAGTCGGCTGAAGGACGATGTATTGAATCTCGACGCAATTAGAGTCTACCATCATCATTAGGAGGCTCTGAACGTTACAATTAGCAGTCCGTTTTGCGTCGGATTCGAATATCTGGACTCACAGGAGAACGACCATAAGGTGACCGAGGTAGCAGTAGACCCATGGAGACAAGTCGACTGGAGGACGATGTATTGAATCTCGACGCAATTTGAGTGTTCCATCGTCATTAGGAGGCCCTGAACGTTACAATTAACCATCAGTTTTGCGTCGGATTCGAATCTCTAGACTCACAGGAGAAGGACTATACGGTGCCCGAGGCAGCAATATCCCCTTGTAGACAAGTCGGCTGGAGGACGATGTATTGAATGTCGACGCAATTTGAGTATTCTATCGTCATTAGCAGGCGCTGAACGTTACAATTAGCAGTCCGTTTTGCGTCGGATTCGAAAATATAGACTCACAGGATGCGGACCATAATGTGCCCGAGGCAGCAATATCCCCTTTTAGACAAGTAGTTCAGAGGACGACGTATTGAATCTCGACGCAATTTGAGTGTTCTATGGTCATTAGGAGGCGCTGAACGTTACTATTAACTATCTTTTTTGCGTCGGATTTGATAATCTACACTCACAGGAGAACGACCACAAAGTGCCCGACGCAGCAATATACCCTTGGAGACAAGTCGCCTGGAGGACAATGTATTGAATCTCGACGCAATATAAGTGTTCCATCGACATTAGGAGGCCCTGAACGTTACATATAACTATCAGTTAAGCGTCGGATCCGAAAATCTAGACTCACAGGAGAACGACCATAAGGTGCCCGAAGCAGCAATAGAACCTTGGAGACAAGTCGGCTGGAGGTCGATGTATTGAATCTCGACGCAATTTGAGTGTTCCTTCGCCATTAGGAAGTCTTGAACGTTACATTTAACTATCATTTTTGCGTTGGATTCGAAAATGTAGACTCATAGGATACGGACCACATGGTGCCCCAAGGCGGCAGTATCCCGTTGGGGACAAGTCGGCGTGTGGACGATGAATTGAATCTCGACGTAATTTGAGTGTTCCATCGTCATTAAGAGGCCCTTAACGTTACAATTAACTACAAGTTATGCGTCGGATTCGAAAATCTAGACTCACAGGAGAAGGACTAAATGGTGCCCAAGGCAGGAACATACCCTTGGAGACAAGTCGGCTGGAGGACGATGTATTGAATCTCGACGCAATTTGAGTATTCCATCGTCATTAGGTGGCTCTGAACGTTACAATTAGCAGTCTGCTTTGCGTGGGATTCGAATATCTGGATTCACAGGAGAACGAAGATAAGGTGACCGAGGTAGCAGTAGACCCATGGTGACAAGACGGCTGGAGGACGATGTATTGAATCTCGACGCAATTTGAGTGTTCCATCGTCATTAGGAGGCCCTGAACGTTACAATTAACTATTAGTTATGTGTCGGAATCGAAAAAGTAGACTCACAAGAGAACGACCATAAGGTGCCCGAGGCAGCAATGGACGTTTGGAGACAAGTCGGCTGAAGGACGATGTATAGAATCTCGACGCTATGTAAGTGTTCCATCGTCACTAGGAGGCCCTGAACGTTACAATTAACTATCAGTTTTGCGTCGGATCCGAAAATCTAGACCCAGAGGAGAACGACCATAAGGTGCCCGAGGCAGCAATAGACCGTTGGAGACAAGTCGGCAGAATGACGATGTATCGAATCTTGATGCAATTTGAGTGTTCCATCGTCATTAGGAGGCTCTGAACGTTACAATTGGCAGTCCGTTTTGCATCGGATTCGAATATCTGAACTCACAGGACAACGACCATAAGGTGACCGAGGTAGCAGTAGACCCATATGGACAAGTCGGCTGGAGGTCGATGAATTGAATCTCGACGCAATGTGAGTGTTCCATCGTCATTAGGAGGCCCTGAACGTTACAATTAACTATCAGTTTCGCGTCGGATTTTAAAATCTACACTCACAGGAGACGGACCACATGGTGCCCGGGCAGCAATATCTCGTTGGAGACGAGTCGGCGGGCGGACGATGTATTGAATCTCGACGTAATTTGAGTGTTCCATCGTCATTAGGCGGCCCTGAACGTTACAATTAACCACAAGTTTTGCGTAGGATTGGAAAATCTAGACTCACAGGTGACGGACCATATGGTGCCCGAGGCAGCAAAATCCCCATGTAGACAAGTCGGCTGGAGGGCGACGTATTGAATCTCGACTCAATTTGAGTGTTCTATCGTCATTAGGAGGCGCTGAACGTTACAATTAACTATCAGTTTCGCGTCGGATTCGAAAATCTAGACTCACAAGAGGCGGACCAAATGGTGCCCGAGGCAGCAATAGCCCTTTGGAGACAAGTCGGCTGGAGGACGATGTATTGAATCTCGACGCAATTTGAGTGATCCATCGTCATTAGGAGGGCATGAACGTAACAATTAACTATCAGTTTTGCGTCGGATTCGAAATTCTAGACTCACAGGAGCAGGACTATATGGTGCCCAAGGCAGGAATATCCCCTTGGAGACAAGTCGGCTGGAGGACGATGTATTGAATCTCAACGCAATTTTGGTATTCCATCGTCATTAGGTGGCTCTGAATGTTACAATTAGCAGTCCGTTTTGCTTCGGATTCGAATATCTGGACTCACAGGAGAACGAAGATAAGGTGACCGAGGTAGCAGTAGACCCATAGAGACAAGGCGGCTGGAGGACGATGTATTGAATCTCGACGCAATTTGACTGTTCCATTTTCATTAGGAGGCCCTGAACGTTACAATTAACCATCAGTTATAAGTCGGAATCGAAAAAGTAGACTCACAGGAGATCGACCATAAGGTGCCCGAGGCAGCAATGGACGCTTGGAGACAAGTCGGCTGAAGGACGATGTATTGAATCTCGACGCTATTTGAGTGTTATATCGTCACTAGGAGGCCCTGAACGTTACAATTAACTATCGGTTTTGCGTCGGATTCGAAAATCTAGACTCAGAGGTGAACGACCGTAAAGTGCCCGAGGCAGCAATATCCCCTTGGAGACAAGTCGGCTGGAGGACTATGTATTGAATTTCGACGCAATTTGAGTGTTCCATCGTCATTAGGACGCCCTGAATGCTACAATTAACTATCAGTTTCGCGTCGGATTCGAAAATCTAGACTCACAGGAGAACGACGATATGTGCCCGAGGCAGCAATATCCCCTTGGAGACAAGTCGGCTGGAGGACGGTGTATTGAATCTCGACGCAATTTGAGTGTTCCATTGTCATTAGGAGGCCATGAACGTTACAATTATCCAACAGTTTTGCGACGGATTCGTAAATCTACACTCACATGAGTGGGACTATATGGTGCCCAAGGCAGCAATATCCCCTTGTAGACAAGTCGTCTGGAGGACGATGTATTGAATCTCGACACAATTTGAGTGTTCTATCGTCATTTGGAGGCGCTGAACGTTACAATTAACTATCAGGTCCGCGTCGGATCCGAATATCTAGACTCACAGGAGAACGACCATAAGGTCCCCGAGGCAGCAATTGACCCTTGGAGACAAGTCGGCTGGAGGACGATGTATTGATTCGCGACGCAATATGAGTGTTCCATCGCCATTAGGAAGCCCTGAACGTTACAATTAACCATCAGTTTTGCGTCGGATTCGAAATTCTAGATACACAGGAGAAGGACTATATGGTGCCCGAGGCAGCAATAGACCCTTGTAGACAAGTAGCCTGGAGGACGATGTATTGAATCTCGACGCAATTGGAGTGTTCCATCAACATTAGGAGGCTTTGAACGTTACAATTAGCAGTCCGTTTTGCGTCGGATTCGAATATCTGGACTTACAAGAGAACGACCATAAGGTGACCGAGGTAGCAATAGACCCATGGAGACAAGTCGGCTGGAGGACGATGTATTGAATCTCGACGCAACTTGAGTGTTCCATCGTCATTAGGAGGTCCTGAACGTTACAATTAACTATCAGTTTCGCGACGGATTCGAAAATCTAGACTCACAGGAGACGGACCACATGGTGCCCGAGGAAGCAATATCCCGTTGGAGACAAGTCGGCGGAAGGTCGTAGTATTGGATCTCGACGCAATTGAGTGTTCCATCGTGATTCGGAGGCCCTCAACGTTACAATTAAGTACAAGTTTTGCGTCGGATTCAAAAATTTAGACTCACAGGAGACGGACCATATGGTGCCCGAGGCAGCAATATCCCCTTGGAGACAAGTTGACTGGAGGACGATGTATTGAATCTCGACGCAATTTGGGTGTTCCATCGTCATTAGGTGGTCCTGAACGTTACAATTAACTATCTGTTTTGCGTCGGATTCGAACTTGTAGACTCACAGGAGAAGGACTATATGGTGCCCAAGGCAGCAATATCCCCATGGAGACAAGTCGGCAGGAGGACGATGTATTGAATCTCGACGCAATTAGAGTGTTCCATCATCATTAGGACCTCTGAACGTTACAATTAGCTGTCCGTTTGCGTTGGATTCGAATATCTGGACTCACAGGAGAACAAAGATAAGGTGACCGAGGTAGCAGTAGGCCCATGGAGACAAGTCGGCTGGAGGACGATGTATTGAATCTCGACGCAATTGGAGTGTTCCATCGTCCTTAGGAGGCCCTGAACGTTACAATTAACTATCAGTTATGTGTCGGAATCGAAAATGTAGACTTACAGGAGAACGACCATTAGGTGCCCGAGACAGCAATTGACGCTTGGAGACAAGTCGGCTGAAGGACGATGTATTGACTTTCGACGCTATTTCAGTGTTCCATCGTCATTAGGAGGCCCTGAACGTTACAATTAACTATCAGTTTTGCGTCGGATTCGAAAATGTAGACTCAGAGGAGAACGACCATAAGGTGCCCCAGGCAGCAATAGACCGTTGAAGACAAGTCGGCTGAATGACGATGTATTGAATGTTGATGCAATTTGAGTGTTCCATCGTCATTAGGAGGCTCTGAACGTTACAATAGGCAGTCCGTTTTGAGTCAGATACGAATATCTGGACCTACAGGAGACGTACCATATGGTGCCCGAGGCAGCAATATCCCCTTGGTGACAAGACGACTGGAGGACGTTGTATTGAATCTCGACGCAATTTGAGTATTCTATCGTCATTAGGAGGTGCTGAACGTTTCAATTAACTATCAGTTATGCGTCGGATCCGAAAATCTGGGCTCACAGGAGAACGACCATAAGGTGCCCGAGGCAGCAATTCACCCTTGGAGGCAAGTCGGCTGGGGGACGAAGTATTGAATCGCGACGCAATTTGAGTGTTCCATTGTAATTAGGAGGCCCTGAACGTTACAATTACCATCAGTTTTGCGTCGGATTCGAAATTCTAGACTCACAGGAGAAGGATTGTATGCTGCCCGAGGCAGTAATATCCCCTAGGTGACAAGTCGGTTGGAGGACGATGTACTGAATCTCGACGCAATTAGAGTGTTCCATCATCATTAAGAGGCTCTGAACGTTACAATTAGCAGTCCGTTTTGCGTCGGATTCGAATATCTGGAATCACAGGAGAACGACCATAAGGTGACCGAGGTAGCAGTAGACCCATGGAGACAAGTCGGCTGGAGGACGATGTATTGATTCTCGATGCAGTTTGAGTGTTCCATCGTCATTACGAGGCCCTGTGAACATTACAATTAACTATCAGTTTCGCGTCGGATTCGAAAATCTAGACTCACAGGAGACGGACCACATGGTGCCCGAGGCAGCAATATCCCATTGGAGACAAGTCGGCGGGTGGACGATCTATTTAATGTCGACGGAATTTGAGTGTTCCATCGTCAGTAGGAGGCCCTGAAAGTTACAATTAACTACAGGTTTTGCGTCGGATTCGAAAATCTAGACTCACAGGAGACGGACCATATGGTGCCCGAGGCAGCAATATCCCCTTGGAGACAAGTCGGCTGGAGGACGATGTATTGAATCTCGACGCAATTTGAGTGTTCCATCGTCATTAGGAGGCCCTTAACGTTACAATTAAATATCAGTTTTCTGCCGGATCCGAAAATCTAGACTCACAGGAGCAAGACCAATAGGAGCCAAAGGCAGCAATTGACCCTTGGAGACAAGTGGTCTAGAGGACGACGTATTGAATCTCGACGCAATTTGAGCGGTCTATGGTCATTAGGAGGCGCTGAACGTTACAATTAACTATCGTTTTTGTGTCGGATTCGAAAATCTAGACTCACAGGAGACGGACCACATGGTGCCCGAGGCAGCAATATCCCCTTGGAGAGAAGTCGGCTGGAGGACATTGTGTTGGATCTCGACGTAATTTGAGTGTTCCATCGTCAATAGGAGGCCCTTAACGTTTCAATTAAATATCAGTTTTGCGTCGGATTGGAAAATCGAGACTGACAGGAACAAGACCATTAGGTGCCAAAGGCAGCAATTGACCCTTGGAGACGAGTCGGCTGGAGGACGATGTATTGAATCGCGACGCAATTTGAGTGTTCCATCGTCATTATTAGACCCTGAACACAATTAACCATCAGTTTTGCGTCGGATTCGAAAATGTAGACTCACAGAAGACGGAGCATAAGGTGCCCGAGACAGTAATAACCGTTTGGAGACAAGTCGGCTGGAGGACGATGTATTGAATCTCGACGCAATTTGAGTGTTCCATCGTCATTAGGAGGTCCTGAACGCTACAATTAACTATCAGTTTTGCGTCGGATTCGAAATTCTAGACTCACAGGAGAAGGACTATATAGTGCCCAAGGCAGCAATATCCCCTTGGAGACAAGTCGGCTGGAGGACGATGTATTGAATCTCGACGCAATTAGAGTGTTCCGTCATTATTAGGAGGCTCTGAACGTTACAATTAGCAGTCCGTTTTGCGTCGGATTCGAATATCTGGACTCACAAGAGAACGAAGATAAGGTGTACGAGGTAGCAGTAGACCCATGGAGACAAGTCGGCTGGAGGACGATGTATTGAATCTCGACGCAGTTTGAGTGTTCCATCGTCATTTGGAGGCCCTGAACGTTACAACTAACTTTCAGTTATGTGTCGGAATCGAAAAAGTAGAATCACAGGAGAACGACTATAAGGTGCCCGATGCAGCAATGGACGCTTGGAGACATGTCGGCTGAAGGACGATGTATTGAATTTCGACGCTATTTCAGTGTTCCATCGTCATTAGGAGGCCCTGAACGTCACAATTAACTATCAGTTTTGCGTCGGATTCGAAAATGTAGACTCAGAGGAGAACGACCATAAGGTGCCTGAGGCAGCAATAGTCCTTTGGAGACAAGTCGGCTGAATGACGATGTATTGAATCTTGATGCAATTTGAGTGTTCCACCGTCATTAGGAGGCTCTGAACGTTACAATAGGCAGTCCGTTTTGAGTCGGATTCGAATATCTGGACCTACAGAAGACGTACCATATGGTGCCCGAGGCAGCAATATCCCCTTGGTGACAAGTCGACTGGAGGACGATGTATTGAATCTCGACGCAATTTGAGTATTCTATCGTCATTAGGAGGCGCTGAACGTTTCAATTAACCGTCAGTTTTGCGTCGGATTCGAAATTCTAGACTCACAGGAGAAGGATTATATGCTGCCCGAGGCAGTAATATCCCCTAGGTGACAAGTCGGTTGGAGGACGATGTACTGAGTCTCGACGCAATTAGAGTGTTCCATCATCATTAAGAGGCTCTGAACGTTACAATTAGCAGTCCGTTTTGCGTTGGATTCGAATATCTGGACTCACAGGAGACGGACCACATGGTGCCCGAGGCAGCAATATCCCATTGGAGACAAGTCGGCGGGTGGACGATGTAGTTAATGTCGACGTAATTTGAGTGTTCCATCGTCATTGGGAGGCCCTGAACGTTACAATTAACTACAGGTTTTGCGTCGTATTCGAAAATCTAGACTCACAGGAGACGGACCACATGGTGCCCGAGGCAGCAATATCCCCTTGGAGAGAAGTCGGCTGGAGGACGATGTATTGGATCTGGAAGCAATTTGAGTGTTCCATCGTCATTTGGAGGCCCTGAACGTTACAACTAATTATCAGTTATGTTTCGGAATCGAAAATGTAGACTCACAGGCGAACGACCATAAGGTGCAGGAGGCAACAATGGACGCTTGGAGACATGTCGGCTGAAGGACGATGTATTGAATTTCGACGCTATTTCAGTGTTCCATCGTCATTAGGAGGCCCTTAACGTTACAATTAAAAATCAGTTTTGCGTCGGATTCGAAAATCCAGACTCACAGGAGCAAGAACATCAGGTGCCAAAGGCAGCAATTGACCCTTGGAGACAAGTCGGCTGGAGGACGTTGCATTGAATCGCGACGCAATTTGAGTGTTCCATCGTCATTAGGAGACCCTGAACACAATTAACCATCAGTTTTGCGTCGCATGCGAAAATCTAGACTCACAGGAGACGGAGCATAAGGTGCCCGAGACAGCAATAACCCTTTGGTGACAAGTCGGCTGGAGGAGGGTGTATTGAATCTCGACGCAATTTGAGTGTTCCATCGTCATTAGGAGGTCCTGAACGTAACAAATAACTATCAGTTTTGCGTCGGATTCGAAATTCTAGACTCACAGGAGAAGGACTATATGGTGCCCAAGGCAGCAATATCCCCTTGGAGACAAGTCGGCTGGAGGACGATGTATTGCATCTCGACGCAATTAGAGTGTTCCGTCATCTTTAGGAGGCTCTGAACGTTACAATTAGCAGTCCGTTTTGCGTCGGATTCGAATATCTGGACTCACAAGAGAACGAAGATAAGGTGAACGAGGTAGCAGTAGACCCATGGAGACAAGTCGGCTGGAGGACGATGTATTGAATCTCGACGCAATTTGAGTGTTCCATCGTCATTTGGAGGCCCTGAACGTTACAACTAACTATCAGTTATGTGTCGGAATCGAAAATGTAGACTCACAGGAGAACGACCATAAGGTGCCCGAGGCAGCAATGGACGCTTGGAGACATGTCGGCTGAAGGACGATGTATTGAATTTCGACGCTATTTCAGTGTTCCATCGTCATTAGGAGGCCCTGAACGTCACAATTAACTATCAGTTTTGCGTCGGATTCGAAAATGTAGACTCAGAGGAGAGCGACCATAAGGTGCCTGAGGCAGCAATAGTCCTTTGGAGACAAGTCGGCTGAATGACGATGTATTGAATCTTGATGCAATTTGACTGTTCCACCGTCATTAGGAGGCTCTGAACGTTACAATTGGCAGTCCATTTGGCGTCGGATTCGAATATCTGGACCTACAGGAGACGGACCATATGGTGCCTGGGGCAGCAATATCCCCTTGGTGACAAGTCGATTGGAGGACGATGTATTGAATCTCGACGCAATTTGAGTGTTCCATCGTCATTAGGAGGCCCTGAACGTTACAATTAACTATCACTTATACGTCGGATCTGAAAATCTAGACTCACAGGAGAACGACCATAAGGTGCCCGAGGCAGCAATTGACCCTTGGAGACAAGTCGGCTGGAGGACGTTGTATTGAATCGCAACGCAATTTGAGTGTTCCATCGTCATTAGGAGGCACTGAACGTTACAATTAACCATCAGTTTTGCGTTGGAAACGAAATTCTAGATTCACAGGAGAAGGACTATATGGTGCACGAGGCAGTAATATCCCTTTGGAGACAAGTCGGCTGGAGGACGACGTATTGAATCTCGACGCAATTAGAGTGTTCCAACGTCATTAGGAGGCCCTGAACGTTACCACTAACAACAGGTTTTGCGTCGGATTCCCAAATCTAGACTCACAGGAGACGGACCATATGGTGCCCGAGGCTGCAATATCCCCTTGGTGACAAGTCGACTGGAGGACGACGTATTGAATCTCGACGCAATTTGAGTGTTCTATCGCCATTAGGAGGCCCTGAATGTTACAATTAACTATTAGTTTTGCGTCGGATTCGATAATCTAGACTCACAGAGGAACGACGATAAGGTGCCCGAGGCAGCAATATCCCCTTGCAGACAAGTCGGCTGGAGGACGATGTTTAGAATCTCGACGCAATTTGAGTGTTCAATCGTCATTAGGAGGCCATGAACTTTACAATTAACTATCAGTTTTGCGTCGGATTCGAAAATCTAGACTCACAGGAGAAGGACCATATGGTGCACGTGGCAGCAATATCCCCTGGTAGACAAGTCGTCTAGAGGACGACGTATTGAATCTCGACGCAATTTGAGTGTTCTATGGTCATTAGGAGGCCTTGAACGTTACAATTAACTATCTGTTTTGCGTCGGATTCGAAATTCTAGACTCACAGGAGAAGGACTATATGGTGCCCAAGGCAGCAATATCCACTTGGAGGCAAGTCGGCCGGAGGACGATGTATTGATTCTCGACGCAATTAGTGTGTTCCATCATCATTAGGAGCCACTGAACGTTACAATTACCAGTCCGTTTTGCGTCGGATTCGTATATCTGGACCTACAGGAGATGGACCATATGGTGCCCGAGGCAGCAATATCCCCTTGGTGACAAGTCGACTGGAGGACGATTTATTGAATCTCGACGCAATTTGAGTGTTCCATCGTCATTAGGAGGCCATGAACGTTTTAATTAACCATCTGTTTTGCGTCGGATTCGAAAATCTAGACTCACAATAGGCGGACCATAAGGTGCACGAGGCAGCAATATCCCCTTGGAGACAAGTCGGCTGGAGGACGATGTATTGAATCTCGACGCAATTAGAGTGTTCCATCATCATTAAGACGCTCTGAACGTTACAATTAACAGTCGGTTTTGCGTCGGATTCGAATATCTGGACTCACTGGAGAACGACCATAAGGTGACCGAGGCAGCTGTAGACCCATGGAGTCAAGTCGGCTGGAGGACGATGTATTGAATCTCGACGCAATTTGAGTGTTGCATCGTCATTAGGAGGCCATGAACGTTACAATTAACTATCAGTTTTGCGTCGGATTCGAAAATCTAGACTCACAGGAGACGGACCATATGGTGCCCAAGGCAGCAATATCCCCTTGGAGTCAAGTCGGCTGGAGGACGATATATTGAATCGCGACGCAATTTGAGTGTTCCATCGTCATTAGGAGGCCCTGCACGTTACAAGTAACCATCAGTTTTGCGTCAGATTCGAAAATCTAGACTCACAGGAGACGGAGCATAAGGTGCCCGAGACAGCAATAAACCTTTGGAGACAAGTCGCCTGGAGGACGATGTATTGAGTCTCGACGCAATTTGAGTGTTCCATCGTCTTTAGGTGGTCCTGAACGTTACAATTAACCATCAGTTTTGCGTCGGATTCGAAAATGTAGACTCAGAGTAGAACGACCAAAAGGTACCCGAGGCAGCAATAGACCGTTGGAGACAAGTCGGCTGAATGACGATGTATTGAATCTTGATGCAATTTCAGTGTTCCATCGTTATTAGGAGGCTCTGAACGTTACAATTGGCAGTCCGTTTTGCGTCGGATTCGAATATCTGGACCTACAGGAGTCGGACCACATGGTGCCCGAGGCAGCAATATCCCCTTGGTGACAAGTCGACTGGATGACGATCTATTGATTCTCGACGCAATTTGAGTGTTCCATCGTCATTAGGAGGCCATGAACGTTACAATTAACCATCTGTCTTGCGTCGGATTCAAAATTCTAGACTCACAGGAGGCGGACCATAAGGTGCACGAGGCAGCAATATCCCCTTGGAGACAAGTCGGCTGGAGGACGATGTATTGCATTCCGACGCAATTTGAGTGTTCTATCGTCATTAGGAGGCGCTGAACGTAACAATTAACTAACAGTTATGCGTCGGATCCGAAAATCTAAACTCACAGGAGAACAACCATAAGGTGCATTAGGCAGCAATTGACCCTTGGAGACAAGTCGGCTGGAGGACGATGTATTTAATGTCGACGTAATTTGAGTGTTCCATCGTCATTAGGAGGCCCTGAACGTTGCAATTAACTACAGGTTTTGCGTCGGATTCGAAAATCTAGACTCACAGGAGACGGACCAAATGGTGCCCGAGGCAGCAATATCCCCTTGGAGACAAGTCAGCTGGAGGACAACGTATTGAATCTCGACGCAATTTGAGTGTTCTATCGCCATTAGGAGGCGCTGAACGTTATAATTAACTATCATTTTTGCGTCGGAATCGAAAATCTAGACTCACAGGAGACGGACCACATGGTGCCCGAGGCAGCAATATCCCGTTGGAGACAAGTCGGCGGGAGGTCGATGTATTGGATCTCGACGCAATTGAGTGTTCCATCGTCATTAGGAGGCACTGAACTTTACAATTAACTACAAGTTTTGCGTCGGATTCGAAAATGTAGACTCACAGGAGACGGATCATATGGTGCCCGAGGCAGCAATATCCCGTTAGAGACAAGTCGGCGGGAGGACGATGTATTGTATCTCGACGCAATTTGAGTGTTCCATCGTCATTAGGAGGCCCATAACGCTACAATTAAATATCAGTTTTGCGTCGGATTCGAAAATCTAGACTCACAGGAGCAAGAACATTAGGTGCCAAGGCAGCAATTGACCCTTGGAGTCAAGTCGGCTGGAGGACGATATATTGAATCGCGACGCAATTTGAGTGTTCCATCGTCATTAGGAGGCCCTGCACGTTACAAGTAACCATCAGTTTTGCGTCAGATTCGAAAATCTAGACTCACAGGAGACGGAGCATAAGGTGCCCGAGACAGCAATAAACCTTTGGAGACAAGTCGGCTGGAGGACGATGTATTGAATCGCGACGCAATTTGAGAGTTCCATCGTCATTAGGAGGCCCTGAACGTTACAATTAACCATCAGTTTTGCGTCGGATTCGAAAATCTAGACTCACGGGAGACGGAGCATCAGGTGGCCGAGACAGCAATAACCCTTTGGAGACAAGTCGCCTGGAGGACGATGTATTGAATCTCGCCGCAATCTGAGTGTTCCATCGTCATTAGGAGGTCCTGAACGATACAATTAACTATCAGTTATGCGTCGGATTCGAAATTCTACACTAACAGGAGAAGGACTATATGGTGCCCAAGGCAGCAATATCCCCTTGGAGACAAGTCGGTTGGAGGACGATGTATTGAATCTCGACGCAATTAGAGTGGTCCATCATCATTAGGAGGCTCTGAACGTTACAATTAGCAGTCCGTCTTGCGCCGGCATCGAATATCTGGACTCACAGGAGAACGAAGATAAGGTAAACGAGGTAGCAGTAGACCCATGGAGACAAGTCGGCTGGAGGTCGATGTATTGAATCTCGACGCAATTTGAGAGTTCCATCGTCATTAGGAGGCCCCGAACGTTACAATTAACCATCAGTTTTGCGTCGGATTCGAAAATGTAGACTCAGAGGAGAACGACCATAAGGTCCCCGAGGCAGCAATAGACCGTTGGAGACAAGTCGGCTGAATGACGATGTATTGAATCTTGATGCAATTTCAGTGTTCCATCGTCATTAGGAGGCTCTGAACGTTACAATTGGCAGTCCGTTTTGCGTCGGATTCGAATATCTGGACCTACACGAGACGGACCACATGGTGCCCGAGGCAGCAATATCCCCTTGGAGACAAGTCAGCTGGAGGACAACGTATTGAATCTCGACGCAATTTGAGTGTTGTATCGCCATTAGGAGGCGCTGAACGTTATAATTAACTATCATTTTTGCGTCGGAATCGAAAATCTAGACTCACAGGAGACGGACCACATGGAGCCCGAGGCAGCAATATCCCGTTGGAGACAAGTCGGCGGGAGGTCGATGTATTGGATCTCGACGCAATTGAGTGTTCCATCGTCATTAGGAGGCCCTGAACTTTACAATTAACTACAAGTTTTGCGTCGGATTCGAAAATGTAGCCTCACAGGAGACTGACCATATGGTGCCCGAGGCAGGAATATCCCCTTGGAGACAAGTCGGCTGGAGGACGATGTATTGTATCTCGACGCAACTTGAGTGTTCCATCGTCATTAGGAGGCCCATAACGTTACAATTAAATATCAGTTTTGCGTCGGATTCGAAAATCTAGACTCACAGGAGACGGAGCATAAGGTGCCCGAGACAGCAATAACCCTTTGGAGACAAGTCGGCTGGAGGACGATGTATTGAATCTCGCCGCAATTTGAGTGTTCCATCGTCATTAGGAGGTCCTGAACGATACAATTAACTATCAGTTATGCGTCGGATTCGAAATTCTAGACTAACAGGAGAAGGACTATACGGTGCCCAAGGCAGCAATATCCCCTTGGAGACAAGTCGGTTGGAGGACGATGTATTGAATCTCGACGCAATTAGAGTGGTCCATCATCATTAGGAGGCTCTGAACGTTACAATTAGCAGTCCGTCTTGCGTCGGCATCGAATATCTGGACTCACAGGAGAACGAAGATAAGGTAAACGAGGTAGCAGTAGACCCATGGAAACAAGTCGGCTGGAGGACGATGTATTTAATGTCGACGTAATTTGAGTGTTCCATCGTCATTAGGAGGCCCTGAACGTTGCAATTAACTACAGGTTTTGCGTCGGATTCGAAAATCTAGACTCACAGGAGACGGACCACATGGTGCCCGAGGCAGCAAATCCCGTTGGAGACAAGTCGGCGGGAGGTAGATGTATTAGATCTCGACGCAATTTGAGTATTCTATCGTCATTAGGAGGCGCTGAACGTTTCAATTAACCGTCAGTTTTGCGTCGGATTCGAAATTCTAGACTCACAGGAGAAGGATTATATGCTGCCCGAGGCAGTAATATCCCCTAGGTGACAAGTCGGTTGGAGGACGATGTACTGAATCTCGACGCAATTAGAGTGTTCCATCATCATTAAGAGGCTCTGAACGTTACAATTAGCAGTCCGTTTTGCTTTGGATTCGAATATCTGGACTCACAGGAGACGGACCACATGGTGCCCGAGGCAGCAATATCCCATTCTAGACAAGTCGGCGGGTGGACGATGTAGTTAATGTCGACTAATTTGAGTGTTCCATCGTCATTCAGAGGCCCTGAACGTTTCAATTAACTACAGGTTTTGCGTCGGATTCGAAAATCTAGACTCACAGGAGACGGACCACATGGTGCCCGAGGCATCAATATTTCCTTGGAGAGAAGTCGGCTGGAGGACGATGTATTGGATCTGGAAGTAATTTGAGTGTTCCATCGTCATTTGGAGGCCCTGAACGTTACAACTAACTATCAGTTATGTTTCGGAATCGAAAATGTAGACTCACAGGCGAACGACCATAAGGTGCAGGAGGCAACAATGGACGCTTGGAGACATGCCGGCTGAAGGACGATGTATTGAATTTCGACGCTATTTCAGTGTTCTATCGTCATTAGGAGGCCCTTAACGTTACAATTAAATATCAGTTTTGCGTCGGATTCGAAAATCCAGACTCACAGGAGCAAGAACATTAGGTGCCAAAGGCAGCAATTGACCCTTGGAGACAAGTCGGCTGGAAGACGTTGCATTGAATCGCGACGCAATTTGAGTGTTTCCATCGTCATTAGGAGACCCTGAACACAATTAACCATCAGTTTTGCGTCGGATGCGAAAATCTAGACTCACAGGAGACGGAGCATAAGGTGCCCGAGACAGCAATAACCCTTTGGAGACAAGTCTTCTGGAGGACGGTGTATTGAATCTCGACGCAATTTGAGTGTTCCATCGTCATTAGGAGGTCCTGTACGTAACAATTAACTATCAGTTTTGCGTCGGATTCGAAATTCTAGACTCACAGGAGAAGGACTATGTGGTGCCCAAGGCAGCAATATCCCCTTGGAGACAAGTCGGCTGGAGGACGATGTTTTGAATCTCGACGCAATTAGAGTGTTCCGTCATCTTTAGGAGGCTCTGAACGTTACAATTAGCAGTCCGTTTTGCGTCGGATTCGAATATCTGGACTCACAAGAGAACGAAGATAAGGTGAACGAGGTAGCAGTAGACCCATGGAGACAAGTCGGCTGGAGGACGATGTATTGAATCTCGACGCAATTTGAGTGTTCCATCGTCATTTGGAGGCCCTGAACGTTACAACTAACTATCAATTATGTGTCGGAATCGAAAATGTAGACTCACAGGAGAACGACCATAAGGTGCCCGAGGCAGCAATGGACGCTTGGAGACATGTCGGCTGAAGGACGATGTATTGAATTTCGACGCTATTTCAGTGTTCCATCGTCATTAGGGGGCCCTGAACGTCACAATTAACTATCAGTTTTGCGTCGGATTCGAAAATGTAGACTCAGAGGAGAGCGACCATAAGGTGCCTGAGGCAGCAATAGTCCTTTGGAGACAAGTTGGCTGAATGACGATGTATTGAATCTTGATGCAATTTGACTGTTCCACCGTCATTAGGAGGCTCTGAACGTTACAATTGGCAGTCCATTTTGCGTCGGATTCGAATATCTGGACCTACAGGAGACGGACCATATGGTGCCTGGGGCAGCAATATCCCCTTGGTGACAAGTCGATTGGAGGACGATGTATTGAATCTCGACGCAATTTGAGTGTTCCATCGTCATTAGGAGGCCCTGAACGTTACAATTAACTATCACTTATGCGTCGGATCTGAAAATCTAGACTCACAGGAGAACGACCATAAGGTGCCCGAGGCAGCAATTGACCCTTGGAGACAAGTCGGCTGGAGGACGTTGTATTGAATCGCAACGCAATTTGAGTGTTCCATCGTCATTAGGAGGCCCTGAACGTTACAATTAACCATCAGTTTTGCGTTGGAAACGAAATTCTAGATTCACAGGAGAAGGACTATATGGTGCACGAGGCAGTAATATCCCTTTGGAGACAAGTTGGCTGGAGGACGACGTATTGAATCTCGACGCAATTAGAGTGTTCCAACGTCATTAGGAGGCCCTGAATGTTACCATTAACAACAGGTTTTGCGTCGGATTCCCAAATCTAGACTCACAGGAGACGGACCATATGGTGCCCGAGGCTGCAATATCCCCTTGGTGACAAGTCGACTGGAGGACGACGTATTGAATCTCGACGCAATTTGAGTGTTCTATCGCCATTAGGAGGCCCTGAATGTTACAATTAACTATTAGTTTTGCGTCGGATTCGATAATCTAGACTCACAGAGGAAGGACGATAAGGTGCCCGAGGCAGCAATATCCCCTTGCAGACAAGTCGGCTGGAGGACGATGTTTTGAATCTCGACGCAATTTGAGTGTTCAATCGTCATTAGGAGGCCATGAACATTACAATTAACTATCAGTTTTGCGTCGGATTCGAAAATCTAGACTCACAGGAGAAGGACCATATGGTGCACGTGGCAGCAATATCCCCTGGTAGACAAGTCGTCTAGAGGACGACGTATTGAATCTCGACAAAATTTGGGTGTTCTATGGTCATTAGGAGGCCTTGATCGATACAATTAACTATCATTTTTGCGTCGGATTCGAAAATCTAAACTCACAGGAGACGGACCACATGGTGCGCGAGGCAGCAATAACCCGTTGGAGACAAGTCGACGGGAGGTCGATGAATTGGATCTCGACGCAATTTAGTGTTCCATCGTGATTAGGTGGCCCTCAACGTTACAATTAACCACAAGTTTTGCGTCGGATTCGAAAATCTAGACTCACAGGAGACGGACCATATGGTGCCCGAGGCAGCAATAGACCATTGGAGACAAGTCGGCTGGAGGACGATGTATTGAATCTCGACGCAATTTGAGTGTTCCATCGTCATTAGGAGGCCCTTTACGTTACAATTAACTATCAGTTTTGCGTCGGATTCGAAAATCTAGACTCACAGGAGCCAGACCATTAGGTGCTTAAGGCAGCAATTGACCCTTGGACACATGTCGGCTGGAGGACGATGTAATGAATCGCGACGCAATTTGAGTGTTCCATCGTCGTTAGGAAGCCCTGAACGTTACAATTAACCATCAGTTTTGCGTCGGATTCGAAAATCTAGACTCACAGGAGACGGAGCATAAGGTGCCCGAGACAGCAATAACCCTTTGGAGACAATTCGGCTGGAGGACGATGTATTGAATCTCGACGCAATTTGAGTGTTCCATCGTCATTAGGTGGTCCTGATCGTTACAAATAACTATCTGTTTTGCGTCGCATTCGAAATTCTAGACTCACAGGAGAAGGACTATATGGTGCCCAAGGCAGCAATATCCACTTGGAGGCAAGTCGGCCGGAGGACGATGTATTGATTCTCGACGCAATTACTGTGTTCCATCATCATTAGGAGGCACTGAACGTTGCAATTACCAGTCCGTTTTGCGTCGGATTCGTATATCTGGACCTACAGGAGATGGACCATATGGTGCCCGAGGCAGCAATATCCCCTTGGTGACAAGTCGACTGGAGGACGATCTATTGAATCTCGACGCAATTTGAGTGTTCCATCGTCATTAGGAGGCCATGAACGTTTTAATTAACCATCTGTTTTGCGTCGGATTCGAAAATCTAGACTCACAATAGGCGGACCATAAGGTGCACGAGGCAGCAATATCCCCTTGGAGACAAGTCGGCTGGAGGACGATGTATTGAATCTCGACGCAATTAGAGTGTTTCATCATCATTAAGACGCTCTGAACGTTACAATTAGCAGTCGGTTTAGCGTCGGATTCGAATATCTGGACTCACTGGAGAACGACCATAAGGTGACCGAGGTAGCTGTAGACCCATGGAGTCAAGTCGGCTGGAGGACGATGTATTGAATCTCGACGCAATTTGAGTGTTCTATCGTCATTAGGTGGCCCTGAACATTACAATTAACTATTAGTTTTGCATCGGATTCGTAAATCTAGACTCACAGAGGAACGACGATAAGGTGCCCGAGGCAGCATTATCCCCTTGCAGACAAGTCGGCTGGAGGACGATGTATTGAATCTCGACGCAATTGGAGTGTTCCATCGTCATTAGGAGGCCATGAACGTTACAATTAACTATCAGTTTTGCGTCGGATTCGAAAATCTAGACTCACAGGAGACGGACCATATGGTGCCCAAGGCAGCAATATCCCCTTGGAGTCAAGTCGGCTGGAGGACGATATATTGAATCGCGACGCAATTTGAGTGTTCCATCGTCATTAGGAGGCCCTGCACGTTACAAGTAACCATCAGTTTTGCGTCAGATTCGAAGATCTAGACTCACAGGAGACGGAGCATAAGGTGCCCGAGACAGCAATAAACCTTTGGAGACAAGTCGCCTGGAGGACGATGTATTGAGTCTCGACGCAATTTGAGTGTTCCATCGTCTTTAGGTGGTCCTGAACGTTACAATTAACTACCTGTTTTGCGTCGGATTCGAAATTCTAGACTCACAGGAGAAGGACTATAAGGTGCCCAAGACAGCAATATCCCCTTGGAGACAAGTCGGCTGGAGGACGATGTATTGTATCTCGACGCAATTTGAATGTTCCTCCGTCATTAGGAGGCCCTTATCGTTACATCTAAATATCAGTTGTGCGTCGGACACGAAAATCTAGACTCACAGGAGCCAGAGCATTCGGTGCCAAAGGCAGCAATTGACCATTGGAGACAAGTCGGCTGGAGGACGATGTATTGAATCGCGACGCAATTTGAGAGTTCCATCGTCATTAGGAGGCCCTGAACATTACAATTAACCATCAGTTTTGCGTCGGATTCGAAAATCTAGACTCACGGGAGACGGAGCATAAGGTGCCCGAGACAGCTATAACCCTTTGGAGACAAGTCGGCTGGAGGACGATGTATTGAATCTCGACGCAATGTGAGAGTTCCATCGTCATTATTAGGCGCTGAACGTTACAAATAACCATCAGTTTTGCGTCGGATTCGAAAATGTAGACTCAGAGTAGAACGACCAAAAGGTGCCCGAGGCAGCAATAGACCGTTGGAGACAAGTCGGGTGAATGACGATGTATTGAATCTTGATGCAATTTCAGTGTTCCATCGTTATTAGGAGGCTCTGAACGTTACAATTGGCAGTCCGTTTTGCGTCGGATTCGAATAACTGGACCTACAGGAGTCGGACCACATGGTGCCCGAGGCAGCAATATCCCCTTGGTGACAAGTCGACTGGATGACGATCTATTGATTCTCGACGCAATTTGAGTGTTCCATCGTCATTAGGTGGCCATGAACGTTACAATTAACCATCTGTCTTGCGTCGGATTCAAAATTCTACACTCACAGGAGGCGGACCATAAGGTGCACGAGGCAGCAAAATCCCGTTGGAGACAAGTCGGCGGGAGGTAGATGTATTGGATCTCGACGCAATTGAGTGTTCCATCGTCATTAGGAGGCCCTGAACTTTACAATTAACTACAAGTTTTGCGTCGGATTCGAAAATGTAGACTCACAGGAGACGGACCATATGGTGCCCGAGGCAGCAATATCCCGTTGGAGACAAGTCGGCGGGAGAACGATGTATATTATCTCGACGCAATTTGAGTGTTCCATCGTCATTAGGAGGCCCATAACGTTACAATTAAATATCAGTTTTGCGTCGGATTCGAAAATCTAGACTCACAGGAGCAAGAGCATTAGGTGCCAAGGCAGCAATTGACCCTTGGAGTCAAGTCGGCTGGAGGACGATATATTGAATCGCGACGCAATTTGAGTGTTCCATCGTCATTAGGAGGCCCTGCACGTTACAAGTAACCATTAGTTTTGCGTCAGATTCGAAAATCTAGACTCACAGGAGACGGAGCATAAGGTGCCCGAGACAGCAATAAACCTTTGGAGACAAGTCGCCTGGAGGACGATGTATTGAGACTCGACGCAATTTGAGTGTTCCATCGTCATTAGGTGGTCCTGAACGTTACAATTAACTACCTGTTTTGCGTCGGATTCGAAATTCTAGACTCACAGGAGAAGGACTATATGTCGCCCAAGGCAGCAATATCCCCTTGGAGACAAGTCGGCTGGAGGACGATGTATTGTATCTCGACGCAATTTGAATGTTCCTTCGTCAATAGGAGGCCCTTATCGTTACATTTAAATATCAGTTGTGCGTCGGACTCGAAAATCTAGACTCACACCAGCCAGACCATTCGGTGCCAAAGGCAGCAATTGACCATTGGAGACAAGTCGGCTGGAGGACGATGTATTGAATCGCGACGCAATTTGAGAGTTCCATCATCATTAGGAGGCCCTGAACGTTACAATTAACCATCAGTTTTGCGTCGGATTCGATAATCTAGACTCACGGGAGACGGAGCATAAGGTGGCCGAGACAGCAATAACCCTTTGGAGACAAGTTGCCTGGAGGACGATGTATCGAATCTCGCCGCAATTTGAGTGTTCCATCGTCATTAGGAGGTCCTGAACGATACAATTAACTATCAGTTATGCGTCGGATTCGAAATTCTAGACTAACAGGAGAAGGACTATATGGTGCCCAAGGCAGCAATATCCCCTTGGAGACAAGTCGGTTGGAGGACGATGTATTGAACCTCGACGCAATTAGAGTGGTCCATCATCATTAGGAGGCTCTGAACGTTACAATTAGCAGTCCGTCTTGCGTCGGCATCGAATATCTGAACTCACAGGAGAACGAAGATAAGGTAAACGAGGTAGCAGTAGACCCATGGAGACAAGTCGGCTGGAGGACGATGTATTGAATCTCGACGCAATTTGAGAGTTCCATGAGTCATTAGGAGGCCCTGAACGTTACAATTAACCATCAGTTTTGCGTCGGATTCGAAAATGTAGACTCAGAGGAGAACGACCATAAGGTGCCCGAGGCAGCAATAGACCGTTGGAGACAAGTCGGCTGAATGACGATCTATTGAATCTTGATGCAATTTCAGTGTTCCATCGTCATTAGGAGGCTTTGAACGTTTCAATTGGCAGTCCGTTTTGCGTCGGATTCGAATATCTGGACCTACACGAGACGGACCACATGGTGCCCGGGGCAGCAATATCCCCTTGGAGACAAGTCAGCTGGAGGACAACGTATTGAATCTCGACGCAATTTGAGTGTTCTATCGCCATTAGGAGGCGCTGAACGTTATAATTAACTAACATTTTTGCGTCGGAATCGAAAATCTAGACTCACAGGAGACGGACCACATGGTGCCCGAGGCAGCAATATCCCGTTGGAGACAAGTCGGCGGGAGGTCGATGTATTGGATCTCGACGCAATTGAGTGTTCCATCGTCATTAGGAGGTCCTGAACGATACAATTAACTATCAGTTATGCGTCGGATTCGAAATTCTAGACTCACAGGAGAAGGACTATATGGTGCCCAAGGCAGCAATATCCCCTTGGAGTCAAGTCGGCTGGAGGACGATGTATTGTATCTCGACGCAATTTGAATGTTCCTTCGTCATTAGGAGGCCCTTACCGTTACATTTAAATATCAGTTGTGCGTCGGACTCGAAAATCTAGACTCACAGGAGCCAGACCATTCGGTGCCAAAGGCAGCAATTGACCATTGGAGACAAGTCGGCTGGAGGACGATGTATTGAATCGCGACGCAATTTGAGAGTTCCGTCGTCATTAGCAGGCCCTGAACGTTACAATTAACCATCAGTTTTCCATCGGATTCGAAAATCTAGACTCACGGGAGACGGAGCATAAGGTGCCCGAGACAGCAATAACCCTTTGGAGACAAGTCGGCTGGAGGACGATGTATTGAATCTCGCCGCAATTTGAGTGTTCCATCGTCATTAGGAGGCCCTTAACGGTACAATTAAATATCAGTTTTGCGTCGGATTCGAAAATCTAGACTCACAGGAGCCAGACCATTCGGTGCCAAAGGCAGCAATTGACCATTGGAGTCAAGTCGGCTGGAGGACGATGTATTGAATCTTGATGCAATTTGAGTGATCCATCGTCATTAGGAGGCTCTGAACGTTACAACTGGCAGTCCGGTTTTGCGTCGCATTCGAATATCTGGACCTACAGGAGACGGACCATATGGTGCCCGTGACAGCAATATCCCCTTGGTGACAAGTCGATTGGTGGACGATGTATTGAATCTCGACGCAATTTGAGTGTTCCATCGTCATTAGGAGGCCATGAACGTTACAATTAACCAACTGCTTTGCGACGGATTCAAAAATCTAGACTCACAGGAGGCGGAACATAAGGTGCACGAGGCAGTAATATCCCCTTGGAGACAAGTCGGCTGGAGGACGATGTATTGAATCTTGATGCAATTTTAGTGATCCATCGTCATTAGGAGGCTCTGAACGTTACAACTGGCAGTCCGGTTTTGCGTCGGATTCGAATATCTGGACCTACAGGAGACGGACCATACGGTGCCCCAGACAGCAATATCCCCTTGGTGACAAGTCGATTGGTGGACGATGTATTGAATCTCGACGCAATTTGAGTGTTTCATCGTCAATAGGAGGCCATGAACGTTACAATTAACCAACTGTTATGCGTCGGATTCGAAAATCTGGACTCACAGGAGGCGGACAATAAGGTGCACGAGGCAGTAATATCCCTTTGGAGACAAGTCGGCTGGAGGACGATGTATTGAATCTCGACGCAATTTGAGTGTTGTATCGTCATTAGGAGGCGCTGAACGTTACAATTAACTATCACTTATGCGTCGGATCCGAAAATCTAGACTCACAGGAGGCGGACAATAAGCTGCGCGAGGCAGCAATATCCCCTTGTAGACAAGTCGGCTGGAGGACGACGTATTGAATCTCGACGCAATTTGAGTATTCTATGGTCATTAGGAATCGCTGAACGTTACAATTAACTATCATTTTTGCGTCGGATTCGAAAATCTAGACTCATAGGAGACGGACCACTTGATGCCCGAGGCAGCAATAACCCGTTGGAGACATGTCGGCGGGAGGTCGATGAATCGGATCTCGACGCAAATGAGTGTTCCATCGTGATTAGGATGCCCTCAACGTTACAATTAACTACAAGTTTTGCGTCGGATTCGAAAATCTAGACTCACAGGAGAAGGACCATATGGTGCCCAAGGCAGCAATATCCCCTTGGAGACAAGTCGGCTGGAGGACTATGTATTGAATCTCGACGCAATTTGAGTGTTCCATCGTCATTAGGAGGCCCTTAACGGTACAATTAAATATCAGTTTTGCGTCGGATTCGAAAATCTAGACTCACAGGAGCCAGACCATTCGGTGCCAAAGGCAGCAATTGACCATTGGAGACAAGTCGGCTGGAGGACGATGTATTGAATCGCGACGCAATTTGAGAGTTCCATCGTCATTAGGAGGCCCTGAGCGTTACAATTAACCATCAGTTTTGGGTCAGTTTCGAAAATCTAGACTCACAGGAGACGGAGCATAAGGTGCCCGAGACTGCAATAAACATTTGGAGACAAGTCGCCTGGAGGACGATGTATTGAGTCTCGACGCAATTTGAGTGTTCCATCGTCATTAGGTGGTCCTGAACGTTACAATTAACTATCTGTTTTGCGTCGGATTCGAAATTCTAGACTCACAGGAGAAGGACTGTATGGTGCCCAAGGCAGCAATATCCCCTTTGAGTCAAGTCGGCTGGAGGACGATGTATTGTATCTCGACGCAATTTGAATGTTCCTTCGTCATTAGGAGGCCCTTATCGTTACATTTAAATATCAGTTGTGCGTCGGACTCGAAAATCTAGACTCACAGGAGCCAGACCATTCGGTGCCAAAGGCAGCAATTGACCATTGGAGACAAGTCGGCTGGATTACGATGTATTGAATCGCGACGCAATTTGAGAGTTCCGTCGTCATTAGGAGGCCCTGAACGTTACAATTAACCATCAGTTTTCCATCGGATTCGAAAATCTAGACTCACGGGAGACGGAGCATAAGGTGCCCGAGACAGCAATAACCCTTTGGAGACAAGTCGGCTGGAGGACGATGTATTGAATCACGCCGCAATTTGAGTGTTCCATCGTCATTAGGAGGTCCTGAACGATACAATTACCCATCAGTTTTGCGTCGGATTCGAAATTCTAGACTCACAGGAGAAGGAATATATGGTGCCCAAGGCAGCAATATCCCCTTGGAGACAAGTCAGCTGGAGGACGATGTATTGAATCTCGCCGCAATTTGAGAGTTCCATCGTCATTAGGAGGCCCTGAACGTTACAATTAACCATCAGTTTTGCGTCGGATTCGAAAATTTAGACTCACGGGAGACGGAGCATAAGGTGCACGAGACAGCAATAACCCTTTGGAGACAAGTCGGCTGAATGACGATGTATTGAATCTTGATGCAATTTGAGTGATCCATCGTCATTAGGAGGCTCTGAACGTTACAACTGGCAGTCCGGTTTTGCGTCGGATTCGAATATCTGGACCTACAGGAGACGGACCATACGGTGCCCGAGACAGCAATATCCCCTTGGTGACAAGTCGATTGGTGGACGATGTATTGAATCTCGACGCAATTTGTGTGTTTCATCGTCAATAGGAGGCCATGAACGTTACAATTAACCAACTGTTATGCGTCGGATTCGAAAATCTGGACTCACAGGAGGCGGACAATAAGGTGCACGAGGCAGTAATATCCCTTTGGAGACAAGTCGGATGGAGGACGATGTATTGAATCTCGACGCAATTTGAGTGTTGTATCGTCATTAGGAGGCGCTGAACGTTACAATTAACTATCACTTATGCGTCGGATCCGAAAATCTAGACTCACAGGAGGCGGACAATAAGCTGCGCGAGGCAGCAATATCCCCTTGTAGACAAGTCGGCTGGAGGACGACGTATTGAATCTCGACGCAATTTGAATATTCTATGGTCATTAGGAATCGCTGAACGTTATAATTAACTATCATTTTTGCGTCGGATTCGAAAATCTAGACTCATAGGAGACGGACCACTTGATGCCCGAGGCAGCAATAACCCGTTGGACACATGTCGGCGGGAGGTCGATGAATCGGATCTCGACGCAAATGAGTGTTCCATCGTGATTAGGATGCCCTCAACGTTACAATTAACTACAAGTTTTGCCTCGGATTCGAAATTCTAGACTCACAGGAGAAGGAATATATGGTGCCCAAGGCAGCAATATCCCCTTGGAGACAAGTCGGCTGGAGGACGATGTATTGAATCTCGACGCAATTAGAGTGGTCCATCATCATTAGGAGGCTCTGAACGTTACAATTAGCAGTCCGTCTTGCGTCGGCATCGAATATCTGGACTCACAGGAGAACGAAGATAAGGTAAACGAGGTAGCAGTAGACCCATGGAGACAAATCGGCTGGAGGACGATGTATTGAATCTCGACGCAATTTGAGAGATCCATCGTCATTAGGAGGCCCTGAATGTTACAATTAACCATCAGTTTTGCGTCGGATTCGAAAATCTAGACTCTCGGGAGACGGAGCATATGGAGCCCGAGACAGCAATAACCCTTTGGAGACTAGTCGGCTGGAGGACGATGTATTGAATCTCGCCGCAATTTGAGAGTTCCATCGTCATTAGGAGGCACTGAACGTTACAATTAACCATCAGTTTTGCGTCGGATTCGAAAATTTAGACTCACGGGAGACGGAGCATAAGGTGCACGAGACAGCAATAACCCTTTGGAGACAAGTCGGCTGAATGACGATGTATTGAATCTTGATGCAATTTGAGTGATCCATCGTCATTAGGAGGCTCTGAACGTTACAACTGGCAGTCCGGTTTTGCGTCGGATTCGAATATCTGGACCCACAGGAGACGGACCATATGGTGCCCGAGACAGCAATATCCCCTTGGTGACAAGTCGATTGGTGGACGATGTATTGAATCTCGACGCAATTTGAGTGTTCCATCGTCATTAGGAGGCCATGAACGTTACAATTAACCAACTGTTTTGCGTCGGATTCGAAAATCTAGACTCACAGGAGGCGGAACATAAGGTGCACGAGGCAGTAATATCCCCTTGGAGACAAGTCGGCTGGAGGACGATGTATTGAATCTTGATGCAATTTTAGTGATCCATCGTCATTAGGAGGCTCTGAACGTTACAACTGGCAGTCCGGTTTTGCGTCGGATTCGAATATCTGGACCCACAGGAGACGGACCATATGGTGCCCGAGACAGCAATATCCCCTTGGTGACAAGTCGATTGGTGGACGATGTATTGAATCTCGACGCAATTTGAGTGTTCCATCGTCATTAGGAGGCCATGAACGTTACAATTAACCAACTGTTTTGCGTCGGATTCGAAAATCTAGACTCACAGGAGGCGGAACATAAGGTGCACGAGGCAGTAATATCCCCTTGTAGACAAGTCGGCTGGAGGACGATGTATTGAATCTCGACGCAATTTGAGTATTCTATCGTCATTAGGAGGCGCTGAACGTTACAATTAACTATCACTTATGCGTCGGATCCGAGAATCTAGACTCACAGGAGGCGGACAATAAGCTGCCCGAGGCAGCAATATCCCCTTGTAGACAAGTCGTCTGGAGGACGACGTATTGAATCTCGACGCAATTTGAGTATTCTATGGTCATTAGGAATCGCTGAACGTTACAATTAACTATCATTTTTGCGTCGGATTTGAAAATCTACACTCATAGGAGACGGACCACTTGGTGCCCGAGGCAGCAATAACACGTTGGAGACAAGTCGGCGGGAGGTCGATGAATCGGATCTCGACGCAAATGAGTGTTCCATCGTGATTAGGATGCCCTCAACGTTACAATTAACTACAAGTTTTGCGTCGGATGCGAAAATCTAGACTCACAGGAGACGGACCATATGGTGCCCGAGGCAGCAATATCCCCTTGGAGACAAGTCGGCTGGAGGACTATGTATTGAATCTCGACGCAATTTGAGGGTTCCATCGTCATTAGGAGGCCCTTAACGGTACAATTAATTATCAGTTTTGCGTCGGATTCGAAAATCTAGACTCTCAGGAGCAAGACCATTAGGTGCCAAAGGCAGCAATTGACCCTTTTGGACATGTCGGCTGGAGGACGATGTATTGATTCACGACGCAATTTGAGCGTGCCATCGTCATTGGGAGGCCCTGAACGTCACAATTAACCATCAGTTTTGCGTCGGATTCGAAAATCTAGACTCACAGGAGACGGAGCATAAGGTGCCCGAGACAGCAATAAACCTTTGGAGACAAGTCGCCTGGAGGACGATGTATTGAATCTCGACGCAATTTGAGTGTTCCATCGTCATAAGATGGTCCTGAACGTTACAATTAACTATCTGTTTTGCGTCGGATTCGAAATTCTAGACTCAAAGGAGAAGGACTATATGGTGCCCAAGGCAGCAATATCCGCTTGGAGACAAGTCGGCTGGAGGACGATGTATTGAATCTCGACGCAATTAGAGTGTTCCATCATCATTAGGGGGCTCTGAACGTTACAATTAGCAGTCCGTTTTGCGTCGGATTCGAAAATCTAGACTCACAGGAGACGGACCATACGGTGCCCGAGGCAGCAATATCCCCTTTGAGAAAAGTCGGCTGGAGGACGATGTATTTAATGTCGACGTAATTTGAGTGTTCCATCGTCATTGGGAGGCCCTGAACGTTACAATTAACTACAGGTTTTGCGTCGGATTCGAATATCTGGACTCACAGGAGAACGAAGATAAGGTGACCGAGGTAGCATTAGACCCATGGAGACAAGTCGGTTGGAGGACGATGTATTGAATCTCCACGCAATTTGAGTGTTCCATCGTCATTGGGACGTCCTGAACGTTACAATCAACTATCAGTTATGTGTCGGAATCCAAAATGTAGACTCACAGCAGAACGACCATAAGGTGCCAGAGTCAGCAATGGACGCTTGGAGACAAGTCGGCTGAAGGCCGATCTATTGAATTTCGACGCTATTTCAGTGTTCCACCGTCATTAGGAGCCCTGAACGTTACAATTAACTATCAGTTTTGCGTCGGATTCGAAAATGTAGACTCAGAGGAGAACGACCATAAGGTGCCCGAGGCAGCAATAGACCGTTGGAGACAAGTCTGCTGAATGACGATGTATTGAATCTTGATGCAATTTCAGTGTTCCATCGTCATTAGGAGGCTCTGAACGTTACAATTGGCAGTCCGTTTTGCGTCGGATTCGAATATCTGGACCTACAGGAGACGGACCACATTGTGCCCGAGGCACCAATATCACCTTGGTGACAAGTCGACTCGAGGACGATCTATTGATTCTCGACGCAATTTGAGTGTTCCATCGTCATTAGGAGGCCATGAACGTTACAATTAACCATATGTTTTGCGTCGGATTCAAAATTCTAGACTCACAGGAGGCGGACCATAAGGTGCACGAGGCAGCAATATCCCCTTGGAGACAAATCAGCTGGAGGACGACGTATGGAATCTCGACGCAATTAGAGTGTTCTATCGTCATTAGGAGGCGCTGAACGTTACAATTAACTATAAGTTTTGCGTCGGATTCGAAAATCTAGACTCACAGGAGGCGGACCATAAGGTGCCCGAGGCAGCAATATCCCCTTGTAGACAAGTCGTCTAGAGGTCGACGTATTGAATCTCGACGCAATTTGAGTGTTCTATGGTCATTAGGAGGCGCTGAACGTTAGAATTAACTATCGTTTTTGCGTCGGATTCGAAAATCTAGACTCACAGGAGACGGACCACATGGTGCCCGAGGCAGCAATATCCCGTTGGAGACAAGTCGGCGGGAGGTCGATGTATTGGATCTCGACGCATTTGAGTATTCCATCGTCATTAGGAGGCCCTGAACATAACAATTAACTATCAGTTTCGCGTCGGATGCGAAAATCTAGACTCACAGGAGACGGACCACATGGTGCCCGAGGCAGCAATATCCCATTGGAGACAAGTCGGCGGGTGGACGATGTATTTAATGTCGACGTAATTTGAGTGTTCCATCGTCATTAGGAGGCCCTGAACGTTACAATTAACTACAACTTTTGCGTCGGATTCGAAAATCTAGACTCACAGGAGACGGACCATCTGGTGCCCGAGGCAGCAATATCCCCTTGGAGACAAGACTGCTGGAGGACGACGTATTGAATCTCGACGCAATTTGAGTGTTCCATCGATATTAGGAGGCCCTGAACGTTACAATTAATTATTAGTTTTGCTTCGGATTCGTAAATCTAGACTCACAGAGGAACGACGATAAGGTGCCCGAGGCAGCAATATCCCCTTGCAGACAAGTCGGCTGGAGGACGATGTATTTAATGTCGACGTAATTTGAGTGTTCCATCGTCATTAGGAGGCTCTGAACGTTACAATTAACAGTCCGTTTTGCGTCGGATTCGAATATCTGGACTCACAGGAGAACGAAGATAAGGTGAACGAGGTAGTAGTAGACCCAAGGAGACAAGTCGGCTGGAGGACGATGTATTGAATCTCGACGCAATTTGAGTGTTCCATCGTCATTAGGAGGCCCTGAAGGTTACAACTAACTATCAGTTATGTGTCGGAATCGAAAATGTAGACTTACAGGAGAACGACCATAAGGTGCCCGAGGCAGCAATGGACGCTTGGAGGCAAGTCGGCTGAAGGACGATGTATTGAATTTCGACGTTATTTCAGTGTTCCATCGTCATTAGGAGGCCCTGAACGTTACAATTAACTATCAGTTTTGCGTCGGATTCGAAAATGTAGACTCAGAGTAGAACGACCATAAGGTGCCCGAGGCAGCAATAGACCGTTGGATACAAGTCGGCTGAATGACGATGTATTGAATCTCGACGCAATTTGAGTGTTCCATCGTCATTAGGAGGCCATGAACGTTACAATTAACCAACTGTTTTGCGTCGGATTCGAGAATCTAGACTCACAGGAGGCGGACCATAAGGTGCACGAGGCAGTAATATCCCCTTGGAGACAAGTCGGCTGGAGGACGATGTATTGAATCTCGACGCAATTTGAGTGTTCTATCGTCATTAGGAGGCGCTGAACGTTACAATTAACTATCACTTATGCGTCGGATACGAAAATCTAGACTCACAGGAGAAAGACTATATGGTGCCCAAGGCAGCAATATCCCGTTGGAGACAAGTCGGCTGGAGGATGACGTATTGAGTCTCGACGCAATTTGAGTGTTCTATGGTCATTAGGAGGCGCTGAACGGTACAATTAACTATCATTTTTGCGTCGGATTCGAAAATGTAGACTCACAGGAGACGGACCACATGGTGCCCGAGGCAGCAATAACCCGTTGGAGACAAGTCGGCGGGAGGTCGATGAATTGGATCTCGACGCACTTGAGTGTTCCATCGTGATTAGGAGGCCCTCAACGTTATAATTAACTACAAGTTTTGCGTCGGATTCGAAAATCTAGACTCACAGGAGACGGAACATATGGTGCCCGAGGCAGCAATATCCCCTTGGAGACAAGTCGGCTGGAGGACGATGTATTGAATCTCGACGCATTTTTAATTGTGTTCCATCGTCATTAGGAGGCCCTTAACGGTACAATTAGATATCTGTTTTGCGTCGGATTCGAAAATCTCGACTCACAGGAGCAAGACCATTAGGTGCCAAAGGCAGCAATTGTCCCTTGGAGACATGTCGGCTGGAGGACGATGTATGGAATCGCGACGCAATTTGAGTGCTCCATCGTCATTAGGAGGCCCTGACGTTACAATTAACCATCTGTTTTGCGTCGGATTCGAAATTCTAGACTCACAGGAGAAGGACTATATGGTGACCAAGGCAGCAATGTCCACTTGGAGACAAGTCGGCTGGAGGACGATGTATTGAATCTCGACGCAATTAGAGTGTTCCATCATCATTAGGAGTCTCTGAACGTCACATTTAGCAGTTCGTTTTGCGTCGGATTCGAATATCTGGACTCACAGGAGAACGAAGATAAGGTTACCGAGGTAGCAGTAGACCCATGGAGACAAGTCGGCTGGAGGACGATGTATTGTATCTCGGCGCAATTAGAGTGTTCCGTCATCATTAGGAGGCTCTGAACGTTACATTTAGCAGTCCGTTTTGCGTCGGATTCGAATATCTGGACTCACAGGAGAACGAAGATAAGGTGACCGAGGTAGTAGTAGACCCATGGAGACAAGTCGGCTGGATGTCGATGTATTGAATCTCGACGCAATTTGTGTGTTCTATCGTCATTAGGAGGCGCTGAACGTTACAATTAACTATCACTTATGCGTCGGATCCAAAAATCTACACTCACAAGAAAACGACCATAAGGTGTTCGAGGCAGCAATTGACCCTTGGAGAGAAGTCGGATGGAGGACTTTGTATTGAATCGCGACGCAATTTGAGTGTTCCGTCGTCATTAGGAGGCCCTGAACGTTACAAATAACCATCAGTTTTGCGTTGGATTCGAAATTCTAGACTCACAGGAGAAGGACTATATGGTGCACGAGGCAGTAAAATCCCCTTGGAGACAAGTCGGCTGGAGGACGATGTATTGAATCTCGACGCAATTAGAGTGTTGCATCATCATTAAGAGGCTCTGAACGTTACAATTAGCATTCCGGTTTGCGTCGGATGCGAATATCTGGACTCACAGGAGACAGACCACATGGTGCCCGAGGCAGCAATATCCCGTTGGAGACAAGTCGGGGGGTGGACGATGTATTTAATGTCGACGTAATTTGAGTGTTCCTTCGTCATTAGGAGGCCCTGAACGTTTCAATTAACTACAAGTTTTGCGTCTGATTCGAAAATCTAGACTCACTAGAGACGGACCATATGGTGCCCGAGGCAGCAATATCCACTTGGAGACAAGTCGGCTGGAGGACGATGTATTGTATCTCGACGCAAATTGAGTGTTTCATCGTCATTAGGAGGCCCTTAACGTTAGAATTAGATATCAGTTTTGCGTCGGATTCGAATATCTAGACTCACAGGAGCAACACCATTAGGTGCCAAAGGCAGCAATTGACCTTTGGAGACAAGTCGGCTGGAGGACGATGTACTGAATAGCGACGCAGTTTGAGAGTTCCATCGTCATTAGGAGGCCCTGAACGTTACAATTAACCGTCAGTTTTGCGTCGGATTCGAAAATCTAGACTCACAGGAGACGGAGCATAAGGTGCCCGAGACAGCAATAACCCTTTCGAGACTAGTCGGCTGGAGGACGATGTATTGAATCTCGACGCAATTTGAGTGTTCCATCGTCATTAGGAGGTCCTGAACGTTACAATTAACTATCAGATTTGCGTCGGATTCGAAAATCTAGACTCATAGGAGGCGGACCATAAGGTGCCCGAGGCAGCAATATCCCCTTGTAGACAAGTCGTCTAGAGGACGACGTATTGAATCTCGACGCAATTTGAGTGTTTTATGGTAATTAGGAGGCGCTGAACGTTACAATTAACAGTCGTTTTTCCGTCGGATTCGAAAATCTAGACTCACAGGAGACTGACCACATGGTGCCCGAGGCAGCAATATCCCGTTGGAGACAAGTCGGCGGGAGATCGACGTATTGGATCTCGACGCAATTGAGTGTTCCATCGTCATTAGGAGGCCCTGAACGTTACAACTAACTATCAGTTATGTGTCGGAATCGAAAATGTAGACTCAGGGTAGAACGACCATAAGGTGCCCGAGGCAGCAATGGACGCTTGGAGACAAGTCGGCTGAAGGACGATCTATTGAATTTCGACGCTATTTTAGTGTTCCATCGTCTTTAGGGGGCCCAGAACATTGCAATTAACTATCACTTATGCGTCGGATCCGAAAATCTAGACTCACAGGAGGCAAACCATAAGCTCCCCGAGGCAGCAATATCCCCTTGTAGACAAGTCGGATGAAGGACGACGTATTGAACCTCGACGCAATTTGAGTGTTCTATGGTCATTAGGAGGCGCTTAACGTTACAATTAACTATCATTTTTGCGTCGGATTGGAAAATCTAGATTCACAGGAGACGGACCACATGGTGCCCGAGGCAGCAATAACCCGTTGGAGACAAGTCTGCGGGAGGTCGATGAATAGGATCTCGACGCAATTGAGTGTTCCATCGTGATTAGGAGGCCCACAACGTTACAATTAACTACAGGATTTGCGTCGGATTCGAAAATGTAGACTCACAGGAGACGGACCATATGGTGCCCGAGGCAGCAATACCCCTTGGATACATGTCGGCTGGAGGACGATGTATTGAATCTCGACGCAATTTGTGTTCCATCGTCATTAGGAGGCCCTTGACGGTACAATTAGATATCAGTTTTGCGTCGGATTCGAAAATCTAGACTCACAGGAGCAAGACCATTAGGTGCCACAGGCAGCAATTGACCCTTGGTGACATAACGGCTGGAGGATGATGTATTGAATCGCGACGCAATGTGAGTGATCCATCGTCATTAGGAGTCCCTGAACGTTACAATTAACCATCAGTTTTGCGTCGGATTCGAAAATCTGGACTCACAGGAGACGGAGCATTAGGTGCCCGAGACAGCAATATCCCCTTGGAGACAATTCGGCTGGAGGACGATGTATTGAGATCGCGAATCAATTTGAGAGTTCCATCGTCATTAGGTGGCCCTCAACATTACAATTAACCATCAGTTTTGCGTCGGATTCGAAAATCTCGACTCACAGGAGACGGAGCATAAGGTGCCCGAGACAGCAATAACCCTTTGGAGACAAGTCGGCTGGAGGACGATGTATTGAATCTCGACGCAATTAGAGTGTTCCGTCATCATTAGGAGGATCTGAACGTTGCAATTGGCAGTCCGTTTTGCGTCGGATTCGAATATCTGGACCTACAGGAGACGGACCACATGGTGCCCGAGGCAGCAATATCCCCTAGGTGACAAGTCGATTGGAGGACGATGTATTGAATCTCGACGCAATTTGAGCGTTCTATCGTCATTAGGAGGCGCTGAACGTTACAATTAACTATCACTTATGCGTCGGATCCGAAAATCTAGACTCACAGGAGGCGGACCATAAGCTGCCCGAGGCAGCAATATCCCTTTGGAGACAATACGGCTGGAGGACGATGTATTGAATCTCGACGCAATTTGAGTTCCATCGTCATTAGGAGGCCCTTGACGGTACAATTAAATATCAGTTTTGCGTCGAATTCAAAAATCTAGACTCACAGGAGCAAGACCATTGGGTGCCAAAGGCAGCAATTGACCCATGGAGTCATGTCGGCTGGAGGACGATGTATTGAATAGCGACGCAATTTGAGTGATCCATCGTCATTAGGAGGCCCTGAACGTTAGAATTAACCATCAGTTTTGCGTCGGATTCGAAAATCTAGACTCACAGGAGACGGAGCATAAGGTGCCCGAGACAGCAATAACCCTTTGGAGACAAGCCGGCTGGAGGACGATGTATTGAATCTCGACGCAATTTGAGTGTTCCATCGTCGTTACGTGGTCCTGATCGTTACAATTAACTATCTGTTTTGCGTGGGATTCGAAATTCTAGACTCACAGGAGAAGGACTATATGGTGCCCAAGGCAGCAATATCCACTTGGAGACAAGTCGGCTGGAGGACGATGTATTGGATCTCGACGCAATTAGAGTGTTCCATCATCATTAGGAGGCTCTGAACGTTACAATTAGCAGTCCGTTTTGCGTCGGATTCGAATATCTGGACTCACAGGAGAACGAAGATAAGGTGACCGAGGTAGCAGTAGACCCATGGAGACAAGTCGGCTGGAGGACGATGTATTGAATCTTGATGCAATTTGAGTGTTCCATCGTCATTAGGAGGCTCTGAACGTTACAATTGGCAGTCCGTTTTGCGTCGGATTCGAATATCTGGACCCACAGGAGACGGACCATATGGTGCCCGAGGCAGCAATATCCCCTTGGTAACAAGTCGATTGGAGGACGATCTATTGAATCTCGACGCAATTAAAGTGTTCCATCATCATTAGGAGGCTCTGAACGTTACAATTAGCAGTCCGTTTTGCGTCGGATTCGAATGTCTGGACTCACAGGAGAACGAAGATAAGGTGACCGAGGTAGCAGTAGACCCATGGAGACAAGTCGGCTGAAGGACGATGAATTGAATTTTGGCGCTATTTCAGTGTTCCATCGTCATTAGGAGGCCCTGAACGTTACAATTAACTATCAGTTTTGCGTCGGATTCGATAATGTAGACTCAGAGGAGAACGACCATAAGGTGCCCGAGGCAGCAATATCCCGTTGGAGACAAGTCGGCGGGAGGTCGATGTATTGGATCTCGACACAAATCAGTGTTCCATCGTCATTAGGAGGCCCTTAAAGTTACAATTAAATATCAGTTTTGCGTCGGATTCGAAAATCTAGATTCACAGGAGCAAGACCATTAGGTGCCAAAGGCAGCAATTGACCCTTGGAGACAAGTCGGCTGGAGGACGATGTATTGAATCTCGACGCAATTTGAGTGTTCCATCGTCATTTGGCGGTCCTGAAAGTTACAATTAACTATCAGTTTTGCGTCGGATTCGAAATTCTAGACTCACAGGAGAAGGACTATATGGTGCCCAAGGCAGCAATATCCCCTTGGAGACAAGTCGGCTGCAGGACAGTGTATTGAATCTCGACGCAATTAGAGTGTTCCGACATCATTAGGAGGCTCTGAACGATACAATTAGAAGTCAGTTTTGCGTCGGATTCGAATATTTGGACTCAAAGGAGAACGACCATAAGGTGACCGAGGTAGCAGTAGACCCATGTAGACAAGTCGGGTGAAGGACGATGTATTAAATTTCGACGCTATTTCAGTGTTCCATCATCATTAGGAGGCCCAGAACGTTACAATTAACTATCAGTTTTGCGCCTGATTAGAAAATGTAGACTCTGAGTAGAACGACATAAGGTGCCCGAGGCAGCAATAGACCGTTGGAGACAAGTCGGTTGAATGACGATGTATTGAATCTTGATGCAATTTGAGTGTTCCATCGATATTAGGAGGTTCTGAACGTTACATTTAGCAGTCCGTTTTGCGTCGGATTCGAATATCTGGACTCACAGGAGAACGAAGATAAGGTCACCGAGGTAGCAGTAGACCCATGGAGACAAGTCGGCTGGAGGATGATGAATTGAATTTCGACGCAATTAGAGTGTTCCATCATCATTAGGAGGCTCTGAACGTTACATTTAGCAGTCCGTTTTGCGTCGGATTCGAATATCTGGACTCACAGGACAACGAAGATAAGGTGGCCGAGGTAGCAGTAGACCCATGGAGACAAGTTGGCTGGAGGACGATGCATTGATTCTCGACGCAATTTCAGTGTTCTATCGTCATTAGGAGGCGCTGAACGTTACAACTAACTATCAGTTTTGCGTCGGATTCGAAAATGTAGACTCAGAGTAGAACGACCATAAGGTGCCCGAGGCAGCAATAGACCGTTTTAGACAAGTCGGCTGAATGACGATGTATTGAATCTTGATGCAATTTGAGTGTTCCATCGTCATTAGGAGGCTCTGAACGTTGCAATTGGCAGTCCGTTTTGCGTCGGATTCGAATATCTGGACCTACAGGAGACGGACCATTTGGTGCCCGAGGCAGCAATATCCCCTTGGTGACAAGTCGATTGGAGGACGATGTACTGAATCTCGACGCAATTTGAGTGTTCTATCGTCATTAGGAGGCGCTGAACGTTACAATTAACTATCACTTATGCGTCGGATCCGAAAATCTAGACTCACAGGAGGCGGACCATAAGCTGCCCGAGGCAGCAATATCCCTTTGGAGACAATACGGCTGGAGGACGATGTATTGAATATCGACGCAATTTGTGTTCCATCGTCATTAGGAGGCCCTTGACGGTACAATTAAATATCAGTTTTGCGTCGGATTCGAAAATCTAGACTCACAGGAGAAGGAGCATAAGGTGCCCCAGACAGCAATAACCCTTTGGAGACAAGCCGGCTGGAGGACGATGTATTGAATCTCGACGCAATTTGAGTGTTCCATCGTCGTTAGGTGGTCCTGATCGTTACAATTAACTATCTGTTTTGCGTGGGATTCGAAATTGTAGACTCACAGGAGAAGGACTATATGGTGCCCAAGGCAACAATATCCACTTGGAGACAAGTCGGCTGGAGGACGATGTATTGAATCTCGACGCAATTAGAGTGCCCATCATCATTAGGAGGCTCTGAACGTTACAATTAGCAGTCCGTTTTGCGTCGGATTCGAATATCTGGACTCACAGGAGAACGAAGATAAGGTGACCGAGGTAGCAGTAGACCCATGGAGACAAGTCGGCTGGAGGACGATGTATTGAATCTCGACGCAATTTGAGTGTTCCATCGTCATTAACAGGCCCTGAACGTTACAATTAACTATGAATTATGTGTCGGAATCCAAAATGTAGACTCAGAGGATAACGACCATAAGGTGCCCGATGCAGCAATAGATCGTTGGAGACAAGTCGGCTGTATGAGGATGTATTGAATCTTGATGCTATTTGAGTGTTCCATCGTCATTAGGAGGCTCTGAACGTTACAATTGGCAGTCCGTTTGGCGTCGGATTCGAATATCTGGACCTACAGGAGACGGACCATATGGTGCCCGAGGCAGCAATATCCCCTTGGTGACAAGTCGATTGGAGGACGATCTATTGAATATCGACGCAATTAGAGTGTTCCATCATCATTAGGAGGCTCTGAACGTTACAATTAGCAGTCCGTTTTGCGTCGGATTCGAATATCTGGACTCACAGGAGAACGAAGATAATGTGACCGAGATAGCAGTAGACCCATGGAGACAAGTCGGCTGAAGGACGATGTATTGAATTTTGACGCTATTTCAGTGTTCCATCGTCATTAGGAGGCCCTGAACGTTACAATTAACTATCAGTTTTGCGTCGGATTCGATAATGTAGACTCAGAGGAGAACGACCATAAGGTGCCCGAGGCAGCAATAGACCGTTAGAGAAAAGTTGGCTGAATGACGATGTATTGAATCTTGATGCAATTTGTGTGTTCCATCGTCATATGGTGCCCGAGGCAGCAATATCCCCTTGGTGACAAGTCGATTGGAGGACGATGTATTGAGATCTCGACGCGATTTGAGTGTTCCATCGTCATTAGGAGGCCATGAACGTTACAATTAACCATCGGTTTTGCGTCGGATTCGAAAATCTAGACTCACAGGAGACGGAGCATAAGGTGACCGAGACAGCAATAACCCTTTGGAGACTAGTTGGCTGGAGGACGATGTATTGAATCTCGACGCAATTAGAGTGTTCCATCATCATTAGCAGGCTCTGAACGTTACAATTAGCAGTCCGTTTTTGTCGGATTCGAATATCTGGACCTACAGGAGACGGACCATATGGTGCCCGAGGCAGCAATATTACCTTGGTGACAAGTCGATTGGAGGACGATCTATTGAATCTCGACGCAATTTGAGTGTTCCATCGTCATTTGGAGGCCATGAACGTTACAATTAACCATCAGTTTTGCGTCGGATTCGAAAACCTAGACTCACAGGAGACGGAGCATAAGGTGCCCGAGACAGCAATAACCCTTTGGAGACTAGTCGGCTGGAGGACGATGTATTGAATCTCGACGCAATTAGAGTGTTCCATCATCATTAGCAGGCTCTGAACGTTACAATTAGCAGTCCGTTTTGCGTCGGATTCGAATATCTGGACTCACAGGAGAACGAAGATAAGGTGACCGAGGTAGCAGTAGACCCATGGAGACAAGTCGGCTGGCGGACGATGTATTGAATCTCGACGCAATTTGCGTGTTCCATCGTCATTAACAGGCCCTGAACGTTACAATTAACTATGGATTATGTGTCGGAATCCAAAATGTAGACTCAGAGGAGAACGACCATAAGGTGCCCGATGCAGCAATAGACCGTTGGAGACAAGTCGGCTGTATGACGATGTATTGAATCTTGATGCAATTTGAGTGTTCCATCGTCATTAGGAGGCTCTGAACGTTACAATTGGCAGTCCGTTTTGCGTCGGATTCGAATATCTGGACCCACAGGAGACGGACCATATGGTGCCCGAGGCAGCAATATCCCCTTGGTAACAAGTCGATTGGAGAACGATCTATTGAATCTCGACGCAATTAGAGTGTTCCATCATCATTAGGAGGCTCTGAACGTTACAATTAGCAGTCCGTTTTGCGTCGGATTCGAATATCTGGACTCACAGGAGAACGAAGATAAGGTGACCGAGGTAGCAGTAGACCCATGGAGACAAGTCGGCTGAAGGACGATGTATTGAATTTTGGCGCTATTTCAGTGTTCCATCGTCATTAGGAGGCCCTGAACGTTACAATTAACTATCAGTTTTGCGTCGGATTCGATAATGTAGACTCAGAGGAGAACGACCATAAGGTGCCCGAGCAGCAATATCCCGTTGGAGACAAGTCGGCGGGAGGTCGATGTATTGGATCTCGACACAAATCAGTGTTCCATCGTCATTAGGAGGCCCTTAAAGTTACAATTAAATATCAGTTTTGCGTCGGATTCGAAAATCTAGATTCACAGGAGCAAGACCATTAGGTGCCAAAGGCAGCAATTGACCCTTGGAGACAAGTCGGCTGGAGGACGATGTATTGAATCTCGACGCAATTTGAGTGTTCCATCGTCATTAGGCGGTCCTGAAAGTTACAATTAACTATCAGTTTTGCGTCGGATTCGAAATTCTAGACTCACAGGAGAAGGACTATATGGTGCCCAAGGCAGCAATATCCCCTTGGAGACAAGTCGGCTGCAGGACAGTGTATTGAATCTCGACGCAATTAGAGTGTTCCGACATCATTAGGAGGCTCTGAACGATACAATTAGCAGTCAGTTTTGCGTCGGATTCGAATATTTGGACTCAAAGGAGAACGACCATAAGGTGACCGAGGTAGCAGTAGACCCATGTAGACAAGTCGGGTGAAGGACGATGTATTAAATTTCGACGCTATTTCAGTGTTCCATCATCATTAGGAGGCCCAGAACGTTACAATTAACTATCAGTTTTGCGCCTGATTAGAAAATGTAGACTCTGAGTAGAACGACATAAGGTGCCCGAGGCAGCAATAGACCGTTGGAGACAAGTCGGTTGAATGACGATGTATTGAATCTTGATGCAATTTGAGTGTTCCATCGATATTAGGAGGTTCTGAACGTTACATTTAGCAGTCCGTTTTGCGTCGGATTCGAATATCTGGACTCACAGGAGAACGAAGATAAGGTCACCGAGGTAGCAGTAGACCCATGGAGACAAGTCGGCTGGAGGATGATGAATTGAATTTCGACGCAATTAGAGTGTTCCATCATCATTAGGAGGCTCTGAACGTTACATTTAGCAGTCCGTTTTGCGTCGGATTCGAATATCTGGACTCACAGGACAACGAAGATAAGGTGGCCGAGGTAGCAGTAGACCCATGGAGACAAGTTGGCTGGAGGACGATGCATTGATTCTCGACGCAATTTCAGTGTTCTATCGTCATTAGGAGGCGCTGAACGTTACAACTAACTATCAGTTTTGCGTCGGATTCGAAAATGTAGACTCAGAGTAGAACGACCATAAGGTGCCCGAGGCAGCAATAGACCGTTTTAGACAAGTCGGCTGAATGACGATGTATTGAATCTTGATGCAATTTGAGTGTTCCATCGTCATTAGGAGGCTCTGAACGTTGCAATTGGCAGTCCGTTTTGCGTCGGATTCGAATATCTGGACCTACAGGAGACGGACCATTTGGTGCCCGAGGCAGCAATATCCCCTTGGTGACAAGTCGATTGGAGGACGATGTACTGAATCTCGACGCAATTTGAGTGTTCTATCGTCATTAGGAGGCGCTGAACGTTACAATTAACTATCACTTATGCGTCGGATCCGAAAATCTAGACTCACAGGAGGCGGACCATAAGCTGCCCGAGGCAGCAATATCCCTTTGGAGACAATACGGCTGGAGGACGATGTATTGAATATCGACGCAATTTGTGTTCCATCGTCATTAGGAGGCCCTTGACGGTACAATTAAATATCAGTTTTGCGTCGGATTCGAAAATCTAGACTCACAGGAGAAGGAGCATAAGGTGCCCCAGACAGCAATAACCCTTTGGAGACAAGCCGGCTGGAGGACGATGTATTGAATCTCGACGCAATTTGAGTGTTCCATCGTCGTTAGGTGGTCCTGATCGTTACAATTAACTATCTGTTTTGCGTGGGATTCGAAATTGTAGACTCACAGGAGAAGGACTATATGGTGCCCAAGGCAACAATATCCACTTGGAGACAAGTCGGCTGGAGGACGATGTATTGAATCTCGACGCAATTAGAGTGCCCATCATCATTAGGAGGCTCTGAACGTTACAATTAGCAGTCCGTTTTGCGTCGGATTCGAATATCTGGACTCACAGGAGAACGAAGATAAGGTGACCGAGGTAGCAGTAGACCCATGGAGACAAGTCGGCTGGAGGACGATGTATTGAATCTCGACGCAATTTGAGTGTTCCATCGTCATTAACAGGCCCTGAACGTTACAATTAACTATGAATTATGTGTCGGAATCCAAAATGTAGACTCAGAGGATAACGACCATAAGGTGCCCGATGCAGCAATAGATCGTTGGAGACAAGTCGGCTGTATGAGGATGTATTGAATCTTGATGCTATTTGAGTGTTCCATCGTCATTAGGAGGCTCTGAACGTTACAATTGGCAGTCCGTTTGGCGTCGGATTCGAATATCTGGACCTACAGGAGACGGACCATATGGTGCCCGAGGCAGCAATATCCCCTTGGTGACAAGTCGATTGGAGGACGATCTATTGAATATCGACGCAATTAGAGTGTTCCATCATCATTAGGAGGCTCTGAACGTTACAATTAGCAGTCCGTTTTGCGTCGGATTCGAATATCTGGACTCACAGGAGAACGAAGATAATGTGACCGAGATAGCAGTAGACCCATGGAGACAAGTCGGCTGAAGGACGATGTATTGAATTTTGACGCTATTTCAGTGTTCCATCGTCATTAGGAGGCCCTGAACGTTACAATTAACTATCAGTTTTGCGTCGGATTCGATAATGTAGACTCAGAGGAGAACGACCATAAGGTGCCCGAGGCAGCAATAGACCGTTAGAGAAAAGTTGGCTGAATGACGATGTATTGAATCTTGATGCAATTTGTGTGTTCCATCGTCATATGGTGCCCGAGGCAGCAATATCCCCTTGGTGACAAGTCGATTGGAGGACGATGTATTGAGATCTCGACGCGATTTGAGTGTTCCATCGTCATTAGGAGGCCATGAACGTTACAATTAACCATCGGTTTTGCGTCGGATTCGAAAATCTAGACTCACAGGAGACGGAGCATAAGGTGACCGAGACAGCAATAACCCTTTGGAGACTAGTTGGCTGGAGGACGATGTATTGAATCTCGACGCAATTAGAGTGTTCCATCATCATTAGCAGGCTCTGAACGTTACAATTAGCAGTCCGTTTTTGTCGGATTCGAATATCTGGACCTACAGGAGACGGACCATATGGTGCCCGAGGCAGCAATATTACCTTGGTGACAAGTCGATTGGAGGACGATCTATTGAATCTCGACGCAATTTGAGTGTTCCATCGTCATTTGGAGGCCATGAACGTTACAATTAACCATCAGTTTTGCGTCGGATTCGAAAACCTAGACTCACAGGAGACGGAGCATAAGGTGCCCGAGACAGCAATAACCCTTTGGAGACTAGTCGGCTGGAGGACGATGTATTGAATCTCGACGCAATTAGAGTGTTCCATCATCATTAGCAGGCTCTGAACGTTACAATTAGCAGTCCGTTTTGCGTCGGATTCGAATATCTGGACTCACAGGAGAACGAAGATAAGGTGACCGAGGTAGCAGTAGACCCATGGAGACAAGTCGGCTGGCGGACGATGTATTGAATCTCGACGCAATTTGCGTGTTCCATCGTCATTAACAGGCCCTGAACGTTACAATTAACTATGGATTATGTGTCGGAATCCAAAATGTAGACTCAGAGGAGAACGACCATAAGGTGCCCGATGCAGCAATAGACCGTTGGAGACAAGTCGGCTGTATGACGATGTATTGAATCTTGATGCAATTTGAGTGTTCCATCGTCATTAGGAGGCTCTGAACGTTACAATTGGCAGTCCGTTTTGCGTCGGATTCGAATATCTGGACCCACAGGAGACGGACCATATGGTGCCCGAGGCAGCAATATCCCCTTGGTAACAAGTCGATTGGAGAACGATCTATTGAATCTCGACGCAATTAGAGTGTTCCATCATCATTAGGAGGCTCTGAACGTTACAATTAGCAGTCCGTTTTGCGTCGGATTCGAATATCTGGACTCACAGGAGAACGAAGATAAGGTGACCGAGGTAGCAGTAGACCCATGGAGACAAGTCGGCTGAAGGACGATGTATTGAATTTTGGCGCTATTTCAGTGTTCCATCGTCATTAGGAGGCCCTGAACGTTACAATTAACTATCAGTTTTGCGTCGGATTCGATAATGTAGACTCAGAGGAGAACGACCATAAGGTGCCCGAGCAGCAATATCCCGTTGGAGACAAGTCGGCGGGAGGTCGATGTATTGGATCTCGACACAAATCAGTGTTCCATCGTCATTAGGAGGCCCTTAAAGTTACAATTAAATATCAGTTTTGCGTCGGATTCGAAAATCTAGATTCACAGGAGCAAGACCATTAGGTGCCAAAGGCAGCAATTGACCCTTGGAGACAAGTCGGCTGGAGGACGATGTATTGAATCTCGACGCAATTTGAGTGTTCCATCGTCATTAGGCGGTCCTGAAAGTTACAATTAACTATCAGTTTTGCGTCGGATTCGAAATTCTAGACTCACAGGAGAAGGACTATATGGTGCCCAAGGCAGCAATATCCCCTTGGAGACAAGTCGGCTGCAGGACAGTGTATTGAATCTCGACGCAATTAGAGTGTTCCGACATCATTAGGAGGCTCTGAACGATACAATTAGCAGTCAGTTTTGCGTCGGATTCGAATATTTGGACTCAAAGGAGAACGACCATAAGGTGACCGAGGTAGCAGTAGACCCATGTAGACAAGTCGGGTGAAGGACGATGTATTAAATTTCGACGCTATTTCAGTGTTCCATCATCATTAGGAGGCCCAGAACGTTACAATTAACTATCAGTTTTGCGCCTGATTAGAAAATGTAGACTCTGAGTAGAACGACATAAGGTGCCCGAGGCAGCAATAGACCGTTGGAGACAAGTCGGTTGAATGACGATGTATTGAATCTTGATGCAATTTGAGTGTTCCATCGATATTAGGAGGTTCTGAACGTTACATTTAGCAGTCCGTTTTGCGTCGGATTCGAATATCTGGACTCACAGGAGAACGAAGATAAGGTCACCGAGGTAGCAGTAGACCCATGGAGACAAGTCGGCTGGAGGATGATGAATTGAATTTCGACGCAATTAGAGTGTTCCATCATCATTAGGAGGCTCTGAACGTTACATTTAGCAGTCCGTTTTGCGTCGGATTCGAATATCTGGACTCACAGGACAACGAAGATAAGGTGGCCGAGGTAGCAGTAGACCCATGGAGACAAGTTGGCTGGAGGACGATGCATTGATTCTCGACGCAATTTGAGTGTTCTATCGTCATTAGGAGGAGCTGAACGTTACAACTAACTATCAGTTTTGCGTCGGATTCGAAAATGTAGACTCAGAGTAGAACGACCATAAGGTGCCCGAGGCAGCAATAGACCGTTTTAGACAAGTCGGCTGAATGACGATGTATTGAATCTTGATGCAATTTGAGTGTTCCATCGTCATTAGGAGGCTCTGAACGTTGCAATTGGCAGTCCGTTTTGCGTCGGATTCGAATATCTGGACCTACAGGAGACGGACCATTTGGTGCCCGAGGCAGCAATATCCCCTTGGTGACAAGTCGATTGGAGGACGATGTACTGAATCTCGACGCAATTTGAGTGTTCCATCGTCATTAGGAGGCGCTGAACGTTACAATTAACTATCACTTATGCGTCGGATCCGAAAATCTAGACTCACAGGAGGCGGACCATAAGCTGCCCGAGGCAGCAATATCCCTTTGGAGACAATACGGCTGGAGGACGATGTATTGAATATCGACGCAATTTGTGTTCCATCGTCATTAGGAGGCCCTTGACGGTACAATTAAATATCAGTTTTGCGTCGGATTCGAAAATCTAGACTCACAGGAGAAGGAGCATAAGGTGCGCGAGACAGCAATAACCCTTTGGAGACAAGCCGGCTGGAGGACGATGTATTGAATCTCGACGCAATTTGAGTGTTCCATCGTCGTTAGGTGGTCCTGATCGTTACAATTAACTATCTGTTTTGCGTGGGATTCGAAATTGTAGACTCACAGGAGAAGGACTATATGGTGCCCAAGGCAGCAATATCCACTTGGAGACAAGTCGGCTGGAGGACGATGTATTGAATCTCGACGCAATTAGAGTGCTCATCATCATTAGGAGGCTCTGAACGTTACAATTAGCAGTCCGTTTTGCGTCGGATTCGAATATCTGGACTCACAGGAGAACGAAGATAAGGTGACCGAGGTAGCAGTAGACCCATGGAGACAAGTCGGCTGGAGGACGATGTATTGAATCTCGACGCAATTTGAGTGTTCCATCGTCATTAACAGGCCCTGAACGTTACAATTAGCTATGAATTATGTGTCGGAATCCAAAATGTAGACTCAGAGGATAACGACCATAAGGTGCCCGATGCAGCAATAGATCGTTGGAGACAAGTCGGCTGTATGAGGATGTATTGAATCTTGATGCTATTTGAGTGTTCCATCGTCATTAGGAGGCTCTGAACGTTACAATTGGCAGTCCGTTTGGCGTCGGATTCGAATATCTGGACCTACAGGAGACGGACCATATGGTGCCCGAGGCAGCAATATCCCCTTGGTGACAAGTCGATTGGAGGACGATCTATTGAATATCGACGCAATTAGAGTGTTCCATCATCATTAGGAGGCTCTGAACGTTACAATTAGCAGTCCGTTTTGCGTCGGATTCGAATATCTGGACTCACAGGAGAACGAAGATAATGTGACCGAGATAGCAGTAGACCCATGGAGACAAGTCGGCTGAAGGACGATGTATTGAATTTTGACGCTATTTCAGTGTTCCATCGTCATTAGGAGGCCCTGAACGTTACAATTAACTATCAGTTTTGCGTCGGATTCGATAATGTAGACTCAGAGGAGAACGACCATAAGGTGCCCGAGGCAGCAATAGACCGTTAGAGAAAAGTTGGCTGAATGACGATGTATTGAATCTTGATGCAATTTGTGTGTTCCATCGTCATATGGTGCCCCAGGCAGCAATATCCCCTTGGTGACAAGTCGATTGGAGGACGATGTATTGAGATCTCGACGCGATTTGAGTGTTCCATCGTCATTAGGAGGCCATGAACGTTACAATTAACCATCGGTTTTGCGTCGGATTCGAAAATCTAGACTCACAGGAGACGGAGCATAAGGTGACCGAGACAGCAATAACCCTTTGGAGACTAGTCGGCTGGAGGACGATGTATTGAATCTCGACGCAATTAGAGTGTTCCATCATCATTAGCAGGCTCTGAACGTTACAATTAGCAGTCCGTTTTTGTCGGATTCGAATATCTGGACCTACAGGAGACGGACCATATGGTGCCCGAGGCAGCAATATTACCTTGGTGACAAGTCGATTGGAGGACGATCTATTGAATCTCGACGCAATTTGAGTGTTCCATCGTCATTTGGAGGCCATGAACGTTACAATTAACCATCAGTTTTGCGTCGGATTCGAAAATCTAGACTCACAGGAGACGGAGCATAAGGTGCCCGAGACAGCAATAACCCTTTGGAGACTAGTCGGCTGGAGGACGATGTATTGAACCTCGACGCAATTTGAGTGTTCCATCGTCATTAGGAGGTCCTCAACGTTACATTTAACTATCAGTTTTGCGTCGGATTCGAAAATCTAGACTCATAGGAGGCGGACCATAAGGTGCCCGAGGCAGCAATATCCCCTTGTAGACAAGTCGTCTAGAGGACGACGTATTGAATCTCGACGCAATTTGAGTGTTCTATGGTCATTAGGAGGCGCTGAACGTTAGAATTAACTATCGTTTTTGCGTCGGATTCGAAAATCTAGACTCACAGGAGACGGACCACATGGTGCCCGAGGCAGCAATATCCCGTTGGAGACAAGTCGGCGGGAGGTCGATGTATTGGATCTCGACACAATTCAGTGTTCCATCGTCATTAGGAGGCCCATAACGTTACAATTAAATACCAGTTTTGCGTCGGATTCGAAAATCTAGATTCACAGGAGCAAGACCATTAGGTACCAAAGGCAGCTATTGACCCTTTGAGACAAGTCGGCTGGACGACGATGCGTTGAATCTCGACGCAATTTGAGTGTTCCACCGTCATTAGGAGGTCCTGAACGTTACAATTAACTATCAGTTTTGCGTCGGATTCGAAATTCTAGACTCACAGGAGAAGGACTATATAGTGCCCAAGGCAGCAATATCCCCTTGGAGACATGTCGGCTGGAGGACGATGTATTGAATCTCGACGCAATTAGAGTGTTCCGTCATCAATAGGAGGCTCTGAACGTTACAATTAGCAGTCCGTTTTGCGTCAGATTCGAATATCTGGACTCACAGGAGAACGAAGATAAGGTGAACGAGGTAGCAGTAGACCCATGGAGACAAGTCGGCTGGAGGACGATGTATTGAATTTCGACGCAATTTGAGTGTTCCATCGTCATTAGGAGACTATGAACGTTACAATTAACCTACTGTTTTGCGTCGGATTCGAAAATCTAGACTCACAGGAGGCGGACCATAAGGTGCACGAGGCAGCAATATCCCCTTGGAGACAAGTAGGCTGGAGGACGATGTATTGAATCTCGACGCAATTTGAGTGTTCTATCGTCATTAGGAGGCGCTGAACGTTACAATTAACTATCACTTATGCGTCGGATCCGAAAATCTAGACTCACAGGAGAACGACCATAAGGTGCCCGAGGCAGCAATTGACCCTTGGAGAGAAGTCGGCTGGAGGACGTTGTATTGAATCGCGACACAATTTGAGTGTTCCATCGTCATTAAGAGGCGCTGAACGTTAAAATTAACCATCAGTTTTGCGTTGGATTCGAAAATCTAGACTCACAGGAGAAGGACTATATGGTGCCCGAGGCAGTAATATCCCATTGGAGACAAGTAGGCTGGAAGACGATGTATTGAATCTCGACGCAATTAGAGTGTTCCATCATCATTAAGAGGCTCTGAACGTTACAATTAGCAGACCGTTTTGCGTCGGATTCGAATATCTGGACTCACAGGAGAACGACCATAAGGTGACCGAGGTAGCAGCAGACCCTTGTAGACAAGTCGGCTGGAGGACGATGTATTGAATCTCGACGCAATTTGAGTGTTCTATCGTCATTAGGAGGCCCTGAACATTACAATTAAGTATCAGTTTCGCGTCGGATTCGAAAATCTAGACTCACAGGAGCAAGACCATTAGGTGCCACAGGCAGCAATTGACCCTTGGAGACAAGTCGGCTGGAGGACGATGCATTGAATCGCGACGCAATTTGAGTGTTCCATCGTCATTAGGAGGCATTGAACGTTAAAATTAACCATCAGTTTTGTGTCGGAATCGAAAATCTAGACTCACAGGAGACGGAGCATAAGGTGACGGAGACAGCAATATCCCTTTGGAGACAAGTAGGCTGAATCTCGACGCAATTTGAGTGTTTTATCATCATAAGGAGGCCCTGAACGTTACAATTAACTATGAGTTATGTGTCGGATTCGAAATTATAGACTCATAGGAGAACGACCATAAGGTGCCCGAGTCAGCAATGGACACTTGGAGACAAGTCGGCTGAAGGACGATGTATTGAATCTCGACACTATTTCAGTGTTCCATGGTCATTAGGAAGCCCTGAACGTTGCAATTAACTATCAGTTTGCGTCGGATTCGAAAATGTAGACTCAGAGGTGAACGACCATAAGGTGCCCGAGGCAGCAATAGACCGTTGGAGACAAGTCAGCTGAATGACGATGTATTGAATCTAGATTCAATTTGAGTGTTCCATCGTCATTAGGAGGCTCTGAACGTTACAATTAGCAGTCCGTTTTGCGTCGGATTCGAATATCTGGACCTACAGGAGACGGACCATATGGTGCCCGAGGCAGCAATATCCCCTTGGAGACAAGTCGGCTGGAGGACGCTGTGTTGAGATCGCGACGCAATTTGAGAGTTCCATATTCATTAGGAGGCCCTGAACGTCACAATTGGCAGTCCGTTTTGCGTCGGATTCGAATATGTGGACCTACAGGAGGCGGACCATAAGGTGCCCGAGGCAGTAATATCCCTTTGGAGACAAGTCGGCTGGAGGACGATGTATTGAATCTCGACGCAGTTTGAGTGTTCCTTTGTCATTAGGAGGCCCTGAACGTTACAATTAACTATCACTTTTGCGTCGGATTCGAAAATCTAGACTCACAGGAGACGGAGCATAAGGTGCCCGAGACAGCAGTAACCCTTTGGAGACAGGTCGGCTGGAGGACGATGTATTGAGTCTCGACGCAATTTGAGTGTTCCATCGTCATTAGGAGGTCGTGAACGTTGCAATTAACCATCAGTTTTGCGTCGGATTCGAAATTCTAGACTCACAGGAGAATGACTATATGGTGCCCAAGGCAGCAATATCACCTTGGAGACAAGTCGGCTGGAGGACGATGTATTGAATCTCGACGCAATTAGAGTGTTCCATCATCATTAGGAGGCTCTGAACGTTAGAATTAGCAGTCCGTTTTGCGTCGGATTCTTATATCTGGACTCACAGGAGAACGAAGATAATGTGAACGAGGTAGCAGTAGACCCATGGAGACAAGTCGGTTGGAGGACGATGTATTGAATCTCCACGCAATTTGAGTGTTCCATTGTCATTAGGCGGCCCCGAACGTTACAACTAACTATCAGTTATGTGTCGGAATCGAAAATGTAGACTCACAGGAGAACGACCATAAGGTGCCCGAGGCAGCAATGGACGCTTGGAGACAAGTCGACTGAAGGACGATGTATTGAATTTCGACGCTATTTCATTGTTCCATCGTCATTAGGAGGCCCTAAACGTTACAATTAACTATCAGTTTTGCGTCGTATTCGAAAATGTAGACTCAGAGGAGAACAACCATAAGGTGCCCGAGGCAGCAATAGACCGTTGGAGACAAGTCGGCTGAATGACGATGTATTGAATCTTGATGCAATTTGAGTGTTCCATCGTCATTAGGATTCTCTGAACGTTACAATTGGCAGTCCGTTTTGCGTCGGATTCGAATATCTGGACCTACAGGAGACGGACCATATGGTGCACGAGGCAGCCATATCCCCTTGGTGACAAGTCGACTGGAGGGCGATCTATTGAATCTCGACGCAATTTGAGTGTTCCATCGTCATTTATAGGCCATGAACGTTATAATTAACCATCTGTTTTGCGTCGGATTCGAAAATCTAGACTCACAGGATAACGACCATAAGGTGCCCGAAGCAGCAATTGACCCTTGGAGACAAGTCGGCTGGATGACGATGTATTGGATCACGACGCAATTTGAGTGTTCCATCGTCATTAGGAGGCCCTGGACATTACAATTAACTATCAGCTCGCGTCGGATTCGAAAATCTACACTCCCAGGAGACGGACCACATGGTGCCCGAGGCAGCAATATCCCATTGTAGGCAAGTCAGCTGGAGGACGATGTATTGAATCTCGACGCAATTTGAGTGTTCCATCGTCATTAGAAGGCCATGAACGTTACAATTAACTATCAGTTTTGCGTCGGATTCGAAAATCTAGACTCACAGGAGGCGGACCATAAGGTGCCCGAGGCAGCAATATCCCCTTGTAGTCAAGTCGTCTAGAGGACGACGTATTGAATCTCGACGCAATTTGAGTGTTCCATCGTCACTAGGAGGCCCTGAACGTTACAACTAACTATCAGTTATGTGTCGGAATCAAAAATGTAGACTCAGAGGAGAACGACCATAAGGTGCCCGAGGCAGCAAAAGACCGTTGGAGACAAGTCGGCTGAATGACGATGTATTCAATCTCGATGCAATTTGTGTGTTCCATCGTCATTAGGAGGCCCTGAATGTTACAATTGGCGATCCAATTTGCGTCGGATTCGAATATCTGGACCTACAGGAGACGGACCATATGGTGCCAGAGGCAGCAATTTCCCCTTGGTGACAAGTCGATTGGAGGACGATGTATTGAGATCTCGACGCAATTTGAATGTTCCATCGTCATTAAGAGGCCCTGAACGTTACAATTAACTATCAATTATGTGTCGGAATGGAAAATGTAGACTCAGAGGAGAACGACCATAAGGTGCCCGATGCAGCAATAGACCGTTGGAGACAAGTCGGCTGTATGACGATGTATTGAATCTTGATGCAATTTGAGTGTTAAATCGTCATTTGGAGGCTCTGAACGTTACAATTGGCAGTCCGTTTTGCGTCGGATTCGAATATCTGGACCTACAGGAGACGGACCATATGGTGCCCGAGGCAGCAATATCCCCTTGGTGACAAGTCGATTGGAGGACGATCTATTGAATCTCGACGCAATTTGAGTGTTCCATCGTCATTAGGAGGTCCTGAACGCTACATTTAACTATCAGTTTTGCGTCGGATTCGAAAATCTAGACTCTTAGGAGGCGGACCATAAGGTGCCCGAGGCAGCAATATCCCCTTGTAGACAAGTCGTCTAGAGGACGACGTATTGAATCTCGACGCAATTTGAGTGTCCTATGGTCATTAGGAGGCGCTGAACGTTACAATTAACTATCGTTTTTGCGTCTGATTCGAAAATCTAGACTCACAGGAGACGGACCACATGGTGCCCGAGGCAGCAATATCCCGTTGGAGACAAGTCGGCGGGAGGTCGATGTATTGGATCTCGACGCAATTGAGTGATCCATCGTCATTAGGAGGCCCTTAACGTTACAATTAAATATCAGTTTTGCGTCGGATTCGAAAATCTAGATTAACAGGAGCAAGACCATTAGGTGCCAAAGGCAGCAATTGACCCTTGGAGACAAGTCGGCTGGAGGACGATGTATTGAATCTCGACGCAATTTGAGTGTTCCATCGTCATTAGGCGGTCCTGAACGTTACAATTAACTATCAGTTTTGCGTCGGATTCGAAATTCTAGACTCACAGGAGAAGAACTATATGGTGCCCAAGGCAGCAATATCCCCTTGTAGACAAGTCGGCTGGAGGACAGTGTATTGAATCTCGACGCAATTAGAGTGTTACGACATCATTAGGAGGCTCTGAATTATACAATTAGCAGTCAGTTTTGCGTCGGATTCGAATATTTGGACTCACAGGAGAACGAAGATAAGGTGAACGATGTAGCAGTAGACCCATGGAGACAAGTCGGCAGGAGGACGATGTATTGAATTTCGACGCAATTTGAGTGTTCCATCGGCATTAGGAGGCCTTGAACGTTACAACTAACTATCAGTTATGTGTCGGAATCGAAAATGTAGACTCACAGGAGGACGACCATAAGGTGAACGAGGGAGCAATGGACGCTCGGAGACAAGTCGGCTGAAGGACGATGTATTGAATTTCGACGCTATTTCAGTGTTCCATCGTCATTAGGAGGCCCTGAATATTACAATTAACTATCAGCTTTGCGTCGGATTCGAAAATGTAGACTCAGAGGAGAACGACCATAAAGTGCCCGAGGCAGCAATAGAGCGTTGGAGACAAGTCGGCTGAATGACGATGTACTGAATCTTGATGCAATTTGTGTGTTCCATCATCATTAGGAGGCTCTGAATGTTACAACTGGCAATCCATTTTGCGTCGGATTCGACTATCTGGACCTACAGGAGACGGACCATATGGTGCCCGAGGCAGCAATATCCCCTTGGTGACAAGTCGATTGGAGGACGATGTATTGAATCTCGACGCAATAATTGCGTTCCATCGTCATTAGGAGGCCATGAACGTTACAATTAACCTACTGTTTTGCGTCGGATTCGAAAATCTAGACTCACAGGAGACGGACCATAAGGTGCACGAGGCAGCAATTTCCCTTTGGAGACAAGTCTGCTGGAGGACGGTGTATTGAATCTCGACACAATTTGAGTGTTCTATCGTCATTAGGAGGCGCTGAACGTTACAATTAACTATCACTTATGCGTCGGATTCGAAAATCTAGACTCACAGGAGACGGACCATAAGGTGCCCGAGGCAGCAGTATCCACTTGGAGCCAAGTAGGCTGGAGGACTACATATTGAATATCGACGCAACTTAAGTGTTCTATCGCCATTAGGGGGCCCTGATCGTTACAATTAACTATTAGGGTTGCGTCGGATTCGAAAATTTAGACTCACAGGAGGCGGACCATAAGGTGCCCGAGGCAGTAATATCCCCTTGGAGACAAGTCGGCTGGAGGACGATGTATTGAATATCGACGCAATTTGAGTGTTCCTTTGTCATTAGGAGGCCCTGATCGTTACAATTAACTATCACTTTTGCGGCGGATTCGAAAATCTAGACTCACAGGAGACGGACCACATGGTGCCCGAGGCAGCAATATCCCGTTGGAGACAAGTCGGTTGGAGGACGATGTATTGAATCTCGACGCAATTTGAGTGTTCCATCGTCATTAGGAGGCCCTTAACGTTTCAATTAAATATCAGTTTTGCGTCAGATCCGAAAATCTTGACTCACAGGAACAAGACCATTAGGTGCCAAAGGCAGCAATTGACCCATGGAGACAAGTCGGCTGGAGGACGATGTATCGAATCGCGACACAATTTGAGTGTTCCATCGACATTAGGAGGCGCTGAACGTTACAATTAACTATCACTTATGCGTCGGATCCGAAAATCTAGACTCACAGGAGAACGACCATAAGGTGCCCGAGGCAGCAATTGATCCTTGGAGACAAGTCGGCTGGAGGACGTTGTATCGAATCGCGACACAATTTGAGTGTTCCATCGTCATTAGGAGGCCCTGAAAGTTACAATTACCCATCAGTTTTGCGTTGGATTCGAAATTCTAGACTCACAGGAGAAGGACGATATGGTGCCCGAGGCAGTAATATCCCATTGGAGACATGTCGGTTGGAGGACGATGTATTGAATCTCGACGCAATTAGAGTGTTCCATCATCATTAAGAGGCTCTGAACGTTACAATTAGCAGACCGTTTTGCGTCGGATTCGAATATCTGGACTCACAGGAGAACGACCATAAGGTGACCGAGGTAGCAGTAGACCCATGTAGACAAGTCGGCTGGAGGACGATGTATTGAATCTCGATGCAATTTGAGTGTTCCGTCGTCATTAGGAGGCGCTGAACATTACAATTAACTATCAGTTTCGCGTCGGATTCGAAAATCTGGACTCACGGGAGACGGACCACATGGTGCCCGAGGCAGCAATATCCCATTGGGGACAAGTCGGCGGGTGAACGATGTATTTAATGTCGACGTAATTTGAGTATTCCATCGTCATTAGGAGACCCTGAACGTTACAATTAACTACAGGTTTTGCGTCGGATTCGAAAATCTAGACTCACAGGAGACGGACCATTAGGTGCCCTTGGCAGCAGTATCCACTTGGAGCCAAGTAGGCTGGAGGACTACATATTGAATATCGACGCAACTTAAGTCTTCTATCGTCATTAGGAGGCGCTGAACATTACAATTAACTATCAGTTTCGCGTCGGATTCGAAAATCTGGACTCACGGGAGACGGACCACATGGTGCCCGAGGCAGCAATATCCCATTGGGGACAAGTCGGCGGGTGAACGATGTATCTAATGTCGACGTAATTTGAGTATTCCATCGTCATTAGGAGACCCTGAACGTTACAATTAACTACAGGTTTTGCGTCGTATTCGAAAATCTAGACTCACAGGAGACGGACCACATGGTGCCCGAGGCAGCAATATCCCGTTGGAGACAAGTCGGTTGGAGGACGATGTATTGAATCTCGACGCAATTTGAGTGTTCCATCGTCATTAGGAGGCCCTTAACGTTTCAATTAAATATCAGTTTTGCGTCAGATCCGAAAATCTAGACTCACAGGAACAGGACCATTAGGTGCCAAAGGCAGCAATTGACCCATGGAGACAAGTCGGCTGGAGGACGATGTATTGAATCTCGACGCAATTTGAGTGTTCCATCGTCATTAAGAGGCCCTGAAAGTTACAATTAACTATCAATTATGTGTCGGAATCGAAAATGTAGACTCAGAGGAAAACGACCATAAGGTGCCCGATGCAACAATAGACCGTTGGAGACAAGTCGGCTATATGACGATGTATTGAATCTTGATGCAATTAGAGTGTTCCATCGTCATTAGGAGGCTCTGAACGTTGCAATTGGCAGTCCGTTTTGCGTCGGATTCGAATATCTGGACCTACAGGAGACGGACCATATGTTGCCCGAGGCAGCAATATCCCCTTGGAGACAAGTCGGCTGGAGGACGATGTATTGAGATCGCGACGCAATTTGAGAGTTCCATCGTCATTAGGAGGCCCTGAACATTACAATTAACCATCAGTTTTGCGTCGGATTCGAAAATCTAGACTCATAGGTGGCGGACCATAAGGTGCCCAAGGCAGCAATATCCCCTTGTAGACATGTCGTCTAGAGGACGACGTATTGAATCTAGACGCAATGTGAGTGTTCTATGGTCATTAGGAGGCGCTCAACGTTACAATTAACTATCGTTTTTGCGTCGGATTCGAACATCTAGACTCACAGGAGACGGACCACATGGTGCCCGAGGCAGCAATATCCCCTTGGTGACAAGTCGATTGGAGGACGATGTATTGAATCTCGACGCAATATTTGTGTTCCATCGTCATTAGGAGGCCATGATCGTTACAATTAACCTACTATTTTGCGTCGGATTCGAAAATCTAGACTCACAGGAGGCGGACCATAAGGTGCACGAGGCAGCAGTATCCCTTTGGAGACAAGTCGGCTGGAGGACGATGTATTGAATCTCGACACAATTTGAGTGTTCTATCTTCATTAGGAGGCGCTGAACGTTACAATTAACTATCCCTTATGCGTCGGATCCGAAAATCTAGACTCACAGGAGAACGACCATAAGGTGCCCGAGGCAGCAATTGAACCTTGGAGACAAGTCGGCTGGAGGACGTTGTATTGTATCACGACACAATTTGAGTGTTCCATCGTCATTAGGAGGCCCTGAACGTTACATTTAACCATCAGTTTTGCGTTGGATTCGAAATTCTAGACTCACTGGAGAAGGACTATGTGGTGCCCGTAGCAGTAATATCCCATTGGAGACAAAGTCGGCTGGAGGACGATGTATTGAGATCGCGACGCAATTTGAGAGTTCCTTCATCATTAGGAGGCTCTGAACGTTAGAATTAGCAGTCCGTTTTGCGTCGGATTCTTATATCTGGACTCACAGGAGAACGAAGATAAGGTGAACGAGGTAGCAGTAGACCCATGGAGACAAGTCGGCTGGAGGACGATGTATTGAATCTCGACGCAATTTGAGTGTTCCATCGTCATTAGGAGGCCCTGAACGTTACAACTAACTATCAGTTATGTGTCGGTATCGAAAATGTAGACTCACAGGAGAACGACCATAAGCTGCCCGAGGCAGCAATGGACGCTTGGAGACAAGTCAGCTGAAGGATGATGTATTGAATTTCGACGCTATTTCAGTGTTCCATCGTCATTAGGAGGCCCTGAACGTTACAAATAACTATCAGTTTTGCGACGGATTCGAAAATGTAGACTCAGAGGAGAACGACCATAAGGTGCCCGAGGCAGCAATAGACCGTTGGAGACAAGTCGGCTGAATGACGACGTATTGAATCTCGACGCAATTGAGTGTTCCATCGTCATGAGGAGGCCCTGAACGTTACAATTAACTATCAGTTATGTGTCCGATTCCAAAATATAGACTCATAGGAGAACGACCATAAGGTGCCCGAGTCAGCAATGTACGCTTGGAGACAAGTCGGCTGAAGGACGATGTATTGAATCTCGACGTTATTTCAGTGTTCCGTCGTCATTAGGAAGCCCTGTACGTTACAACTAACTATCAGTTATGTGTCGGAATCGAAAATGTAGTCTCACAGGTGAATGACCATAAGGTGCCCGAGGCAGCAATGGACGCTTGGAGACAAGTCTGCTGAAGGACGGTGTTTCGAATTTCGACGCTATTTATGTGTTCCATCGTCATTAGGAGGCCCTGAACGTTACAATTAGCAGTCCGTTTTGCGTCGGATTCGAATATCTGGACCTACAGGAGACGGACCATATGGTGCCCGAGGCAGCAATATCCCCTTTCTAGACAAAGTCGGCTGGAGGACGATGTATTGAGATCGCGACGCAATTTGAGAGTTCCATCGTCATTAGGAGGCCCTGAACGTTACAATTAACCATCAGTTTTCGTCGGATTCGAAAATCTAGACTCACAGGAGATGGAGCATAAGTTGCCCGAGACAGCAACAACCCTTTGGAAACAAGTCGATTGGAGGACGATGTATTGAATCTCGACGCAATATTTGTGTTCCATCGTCATTAGGAGGCCATGAACGTTACAATTATCCTACTATTTTGCGTCGGATTCGAAAATCTAGACTCACAGGAGGCGGACCATAAGGTGCACGAGGCAGAAATATCCCTTTGGAGACAAGTCGGCTGGAGGACGATGTATTGAATCTCGACACAATTTGAGTGTTCTATCTTCATTAGGAGGCGCTGAACGTTACAATTAACTATCACTTATGCGTCGGATCCGAAAATCTAGACTCACAGGAGAACGACCATAAGGTGCCCGAGGCAGCAATTGACCCTTGGAGACAAGTCGGCTGGAGGACGTTGTATTGAATCGCGACACAATTTGAGTGTTCCATCGTCATTAGGAGGCCCTGAACGTTACATTTAACCATCAGTTTTGCGTTGGATTCGAAATTCTAGACTCACTGGAGAAGGACTATATGGTGCCCGTAGCAGTAATATCCCATTGGAGACAAAGTCGGCTGGAGGACGATGTATTGAGATCGCGACGCAATTTGAGAGTTCCTTCATCATTAGGAGGCTCTGAACGTTAGAATTAGCAGTCCGTTTTGCGTCGGATTCTTATATCTGGACTCACAGAAGAACGAAGATAAGGTGAACTAGGTAGCAAAAGACCCATGGAGACAAGTCGGCTGGAGGACGATGTATTGAATTTCGACGCAATTTGAGTGTTCCATCGACATTAGGAGGCCCTGAACGTTACAACTAACTATCAGTTATGTGTCGGTATCGAAAATGTAGACTCACAGGAGAACGACCATAAGGTGCCCGAGGCAGCAATGGACGCTTGGAGACAAGTCGGCTGAAGGACGATGTATTGAATTTCGACGCTATTTCAGTGTTCCATCGTCATTAGGAGGCCCTGAACGTTACAACTGGCAGTCGGTTTTGCGTCGGATTCGAATATCTGGACCCACAGGTGACGGAACATATGGTGCACGAGGCAGCCATATCCCCTTGGTGCCAAGTCGACTGGAGGGCGATCTATTGAATCTCGACGCAATTTGAGTGTTCTATCGTCATTAGGAGGCCATGAACGTTATAATTTACCATCTGTTTTGCGTCGGATTCGAAAATCTAGACTCACAGGATAACGACAATAAAGTGCCCGAAGCAGCAATTGACCCTTGGAGACAAGTCGGCTGGAGGTCGACGTATTGGATCACGACGCAATTTGAGTGTTCCATCGACATTAGGAGGCCATGAACGTTACAATTAACTATCAGTTTCGCGTCGGATTCGAAAATCTACACTCACAGGAGACGGACCACATGGTGCCCGAGGCAGCAATATCCCCTTGGAGACAAAGTCGGCTGGAGGACGATGTATTGAGACCGCGACGCAATTTGAGAGTTCCATCGTCATTAGGAGGCCCTGAACGTTACAATTAACCATCAGTTTTCGTCGGATTCGAAAATCTAGACTCACAGGAGACGGAGCATAAGGTGCCCGAGACAGCAACAACCCTTTGGAAACAAGTCGGCTGGAGGACGATGTATTGAATCTCGACGCATTTAGAAAGTTCCATCATCATTAGGAGGCTCTGAACGTTAGAATTAGCAGTCCGGTTTGCGTCGGATTCGAATATCTGGACTTACAGGAGAACGAAGATAAGGTGAACGAGGTAGCAGTAGACCCATGGAGACAAGTCGGCTGGAGGACGATGTATTGAAACTCGACGCAATTTGAGTGTTCCATCGTCATTAGGAGGCCCTGAACGTTACAACTAACTATCAGTTATGTGTCGAAATCGAAAAAGTAGACTCACAGGAGAACGACCATAAGGTGCCCGAGACAGCTATGGACGCTTGGAGACAAGTCGGCTGAAGGACGATGTAATGAAATTCGACGCCATTTCAGTGTTCCATCGTCATTAGGAGGCCCTGAACGTTACAATTAACTATCAGTTTTGCGCCGGATTCGAAAATGTAGACTCAGAGTAGAACGACCATAAGGTGCCCGAGGCAGCAATAGACCGTTGGAGACTAGTCGGCTGAATGACGATGTATTGAATCTTGATGCAATTTGAGTGTTCCATCGTCATTAGGAGGCTCTGAACGTTACAATTGGCAGTCCGTTTTGCGTCGGATTCGAATATCTGGACCTACAGGAGACGGACCATATGGTGCCCGAGGCAGCAATATCCCCTTGGTGACAAGTCGATTGGAGGACGATGTATTGAATTTCGACGCAATTTGAGTGTTCCATCGTCATTAGGAGGCCATGAACGTTACAATTAACCGACTGTCTTGCGTCGGATTCGAAAATCTAGACTCACAGGAGGCGGACCATAAGGTGCACGAGGCAGTAATATCCCCTTGGAGCCATGTCGGCTGGAGGACGATGTATTGAATCTCGACGCAATTTGAGTGTTCTATCGTCATTAGGAGGCGCTGAACGTTGCAATTAACTATCACTTAAGCGTCGGATCCGAAAATCTAGATTCACAGGAGGCGGACCACAAGCTGCCCGAGGCAGCAATATCCCATTGTAGACAAGTCGGCTGGAGGACGACGTATTGAATCTCGACGCAATTTGAGTGTTCTATCGTCATTAGGAGGCGCTGAAAGTTACAATTAACTATCAGTTATGCGTCGGATCCGAAAATCTAGACTCACAGGACAACGATCATAAGGTGCCCGAGGCAGCAATGGACGCTTGGAGACAAGTCGGCTGGAGGACGATGTATTGAATCTCGACGCAATTTGAGTTTTCCTTTGTCATTAGGAGGCCTTGAACGTTACAATTAACTGTCACTTTTGCGTCGGATTCGAAAATCTATACTCACAGGAGACGGACCACATGGTGCCCGAGGCAGCAATATCCCGTTGTAGACAAGTCGGCTGGAGGACGATGTATTGAATCTCGACGCAATTTGAGTGTTCCATCGTCATTAGGAGGCCTTTAACGTTTCAATTAAATATCAGTTTTGCGTCGGATTCGAAAATCTAGACTCACAGGAGCAAGATCATTAGGTGCCAAAAAGCAGCAATTGACCCTTGAAGACAAGTCGGCTGGAGGCCGATGTATTGAATCGCGACGCAATTTGAGTGTTCCATCGTCATTAGGAAGCCCTGAATCTTACAATTAACCATCAGTTTTGCGTCGGATTCGAAAATCTAGACTCACAGGAGCAAGACCATTAGGTGCCAAAGGCAGCAATTGACCCATGGAGACAAGTCGGCTGGAGGACGATGCATTGAATCGCGACGAAATTTGAGTGTTCCATCGTCATTAGGAGGCGCTGAACGTTACAATTAACCATCAGTTTTGAGTCGGATTCGAAAATCTAGACTCACAGGAGACGGAGCATAAGGTGACGGAGACAGCAATATCCCTTTCTAGACAAGTAGGCTGAATCTTGACGCAATTTGAGTGTTCCATCGTCATCAGGAGGTCCTGAACGTTACAATTAGCTATCAGTTTTGCGTCGGATTCGAAATTCTAGACTCACAGGAGAAGGACAATATGGTGCCCAAGGCAGCAATATCCCCTTGGAGACAAGTCAGCCGGAGGAAGATGTATTGAATCTCGACGCCATTTGAGTGTTCCATCGTCATGAGGAGGCCCTGAACGTTACAATTAACTATCAGTTATGTGTCGGATTCGAAGATATAGACTCCTAGGAGAACGACCATAAGGTGCCCGAGTCAGCAATGGACGCTTGGAGACAATTCGGCTTAAGGACGATTTATTGAATCTCGACGCTATTTCAGTGTTCCATCGTCATTAGGAAACCCTGAACGTTACAACTAACTATCAGCTATGTGTCGGAATCGAAAATATAGACTCACAGGAGAACGACCATAAGGTGCCCGAGGCAGCAATGGACGCTTGCAGACAAGTCGGCTGAAGGACGATGTATTGAATTTCGAAGCTATTTCAGTGTTCCATTGTCATTAGGAGGCCCTGATTGTTACAATTAGCGGTCCGTTTTGCGTCGGATTCGAATATCTGGACCTACAGGAGAAGGACCATATGGTGTCCGAGGCAGCAATATCCCCTTGGAGACAAGTCGGCTGGAGGACGATGTATTGAGATCGCGACGCAATTTGAGAGTTCCATCGTCATTAGGAGGCCCTGAACGTTACAATTAACCATCAGCTTTGCGTCGGATTCGAAAATCTAGACTCACAGGAGACGGAGCATAAGGTGCCCGAGACAGCAATAACCCTTTGGAGACAAGTCGGCTGGAGAACGATGTATTGAATTTCGACGCTATTTCAGTGTTCCATCGTCATTAGGAGGCCCTGAACGTTACAATTAACTATCAGTTTTGTGTCGGATTCGAAAATGTAGACTCACAGAGGAACGACAATAATGTGCATGAGGCAGCAATAGACCGTTGGAGACAAGTCGGCTGAATGACGATGTATTGAATCTTGATGCAATGTGAGTGTTCCATCGTCATTAGGAGGCTCTGAACGTTACAATTGGCAGTCCGTTTGGCGTCGAATTCGAATATCTGTACCTACAGCAGACGGACCATATGGTGCCCGAGGCAGCAATATCCCCTTGGTGACAAGTCGACTGGAGGACGATCTGTTGAATCTCGACGCAATTTTAATGTTCCATCGTCATTAGGAGGCCCTGAACGTTACAATTAACTACAGGTTTTGCGTCGGATTCGAAAATATAGACTCACAGATGACGGACCATATGGTGCCCGAGGCAGCAATATCCCCTTGGAGACTAGTCAGCTGGAGGACGACGTATTGAATCTCGACGCAATTTGAGTGTTCTATCGCCATTAGGAGGCCCTGAACATTACAATTAACCATCAGTTTTGCGTCGGATTCGAAAATGTAGACTCACAGGGGACGGAGCATAAGGTGCCCGAGGCAGCATTATCCCCTTGGAGACAAGTCGGCTGGAGGACGATGTATTGAGATCGCGACGCAATTTGAGAGTTCCATCGTCATTAGGAGGCCCTGAACATTACAATTAACCATCAGTTTTGCGTCGGATTCGAAAATGTAGACTCACAGGAGACGGAGCATAAGGTGCCCGAGACAGCAATAACCCTTTGGAGACAAGTCGGCTGGAGGACGATGTATTGAATCTCGTTGCAATGTGAGTGTTCCATCGTCATTAAGAGGTCCTGAACGTTACAATTAACTATCAGTTTTGCGTCGGATTCGAATATCTGGACTCACAGGAGAACGAAGATAAGGTGAACGAGGTTGCAGTAGACCCATGGAGACAAGTCGGCTGGAGGACGATGTATTGAATCTCGACGCAAATTGAGTGTTCCATCGTCATTATGTGGCCCTGAACGTTACTACTAACTATCAGTTATGTGTCGGAATCAAAAATGTAGACACACAGGAGAACGACAATAAGGTGCCCGAATCAGCAATGGACGCTTGGAGACAAGTTGGCTGAAGAACGATGTATTGAATTTCGACGCTATTTCAGTGTTCCATCGTCATTTGGAAGCCCTGAACGTTACAATTAACTATCAGTTTTGCGCCGGATTCGAAAACGTAGACTCAGGGTAGAACGACCATAAGGTGCCCGAGGCAGCAATAGACCGTTGGAGACAAGTCGCCTGAATGACGATGTATTGAATCTTGTTGCAATTTGAGTGTTCCATCGTCATTATGAGGCCACGAACGTTACAATTAAACAACTGTTTTGCGTCGGATTCGAAAATCAAGACTCACAGGAGGCGGACCATAAGGTGCACGAGGCAGTAATATCCCCTTGGAGACAAATCGGCTGGAGGACGATGTATTGAATCTCGGCCCAATTTGAGTGTTCTATCGTCATTAGGAGGCGCTGAACGTTACAATTAACTGTCACTTATGCGTCGGATCCGGAAATCTAGACTCACAGGACAACGACCATAAGGTGCCCGAGGCAGCAATAGACCCTTGGAGACAAGTCGGCTGGAGGACGATGTATTGAATCTCGACGCAATTTGAGTGTTCCTTTGTCATTAGGAGGCCCTGAACGTTACAATTAACTATCACTTTTGCGTCGGATTCGAAAATCTAGACTCACAGGAGACGGACCACATGGTGCCTGAGGCAGCAATATCCCGTTGGAGACAAGTCGGCTGGAGGACGATGAATTGAATCTCGACGCAATTTGAGTGTTCCATCGTCATTATGAGGCCCTTAACGTTTCAACTGAATATCAGTTTTGCGTCGGATTCGAAAATCTAGTTTCACAGGAGCAAGACTATTAGGTGCCAAAGGCAGCAATTGACCCTTGGAGACAAGTCGGCTGGAGGACGATCTATTGAATCGCGACGCAATTTGAGTGTTCCATCGTCATTAGGAGGCCCTGAATGTTACAATTAACCATCAGTTTTGCGTCGTATTCGAAAATCTAGACTCACAGGAGCAAGACCATTAGGTGCCAGAGGCAGCAATTGACCCTTGGAGACATGTCGGCTGGAGGACGATGCATTGAATCGCGACGCTTTTTGAGTGTTCCATCGTCAATAGGAGGCGCTGAACGTTACAATTAACCATCAGTTTTGCGTCGGATTCGAAAATCTAGACTCACAGGAGACGGAGCATAAGGTGACGGAGACAGCAATATCCCTTTGGAGACAAGTAGGCTTAATCTCGACGCAATTTGAGTGTTCCATCGTCATCAGGATGTCCTGAACGTTACAATTAACTATCAGTTTTGCGAAGGATTCGAAATTCTAGACTAACAGGAGAAGGACTATATGGTGCCCAAGGCAGCAATATCCCCTTGGAGACAAGTCAGCTGGAGGACGATGTATTGTATCTCGAACCAATTTGAGTGTTCCATCGTCATGAGGAGGCCCTGAACGTTACAATTAACTATCAGTTTTGCGTCGGATTCGAAATTCGCGACTCACAGGAGAAGGACTATATCGTGCCCAAGGCAGCAATATCCCCTTGGAGACAAGTCGGCTGGAGGACGATGTATTGAATCTCGACGCAATTTCAGTGTTCCATCGTCATTAGGAGGCCATGAACGTTACAATTAACCATCAGTTTTGCGTCGGATTCGAAAATCTAGACTCGCAGGAGAACGACCATAAGGTGAGCGAGGTAGCAATAGACCCGTGGAGACAAGTCGGCTGGAGGACGACGTATTGAATCTCGACGCAATTTGAGTGTTCCATCGTCATTAGGAGGCCATGAACGATACATTTAACTATCAGTTTTGCGTCGAATTCGAAAATCTAGACTCACAGGAGGCGAACCGTAAACTGCCCGAGAAAGCAAGATCCCCTTGTAGACAAGTCGTCTGGAGGACGACGTATTGAATCTCGACGCAATTTGAGTGTTCTATCATCATTAGGAGGCGCTGGACGTTACAATTAACTATCAGTTATGCGTCGGATTTGAAAATGTAGACTCGCAGGACAACGATCAAATGGTGCCGAGGCAGCAATAGACCCTTGGAGACAAGACGGCTGGAGGACGATGTATTGAATCTCGACGCAATTTGAGTGTTCCTTCGTCATTAAGAGGCCCTGAACGTTACAATAATTATCACTTTTGCGTCGGATTCGAAAATCTAGACTCATAGGAGACGGACCACATGGTGCCCGAGGCAGCAATATTTCGTTGGAGACAAGTCGACGGGAGGTCGATGTATTGGATCTCGACGCAATTTGAGTGTTCCATCGTCATTTGGAGCCCTGAACGTTACAATTAACTACAAGTTTTGCGTCGGATTCGAAAATCTAGACTCACAGGAGACGGACCATACGGTGCCCGAGGCAGCAATATCCCCTTGGAGACAAGTCGGCTGGAGGACGATGAATTGCATCTCGACGCAATTTGAGTGTTCCATCGTCATTAGGAGGCCCTGAACGTTACAATTAAATATCAGTTTCGCGTCGGAATCTAAAATCTAGACTCACAGGGGCAAGACCATTAGGTGCCAAAGGAAGCAATTGACCCTCTGAGACAAGTCTCCTGGAGGACGATATATTGAATCGCGACGCAATTTGAGTGTTCCATCGTCATTAGGAGGCACTGAACGTATCAATTAAAAATCAGTTTAGGGTCGGATTCGTAAATCTAGACTCACAGGAGCAAGACCATTAGGTGCCAAAGGCAGCAATGGACCCTTGGAGACAAGTCGGCTGGAGGACGATGTATTGAATCGCGACGCTATTAGAGTGTACCACCATCATTAGGAGGCTGTGAACGTTACAATTAGCAGTCCGTTTTGCGTCGGATTCGAATATCTGGCCTCACAGGAGAACGAAGATAAGGTGAACGAAGTAGCAGTAGACCCATGGAGACAAGTCGGCTGGAGGACGATGTATTGAATCTCGACGCAATTTGAGTGTTCCATCGTCATTAGGAGGCCCTGAACGTTACAACTAACTAACAGTTATGTGTCGGAATCGAAAATGTAGACTCACAGGAGAACGACCATAAGGTGCCCGAGGCAGCAATGGACGCTTGGAGACAAATCGGCTGAAGGACGATCTATTGAATTTCGCCGCTATTTCAGTGTTCCGTCGTCATTAGGAGGCCCTGAACGTTACAATTAACTATCAGTTTTTCGTCGGATTCGAAAATGTAGACTCAGAGTAGAACGACCATAATGTGCCCGAGGCAGCAATAGACCGTTTTAGACAAGACGGCTGAATGACGATGTATTGAATTTTGATGCAATTTGAGTGTTCCATCGCCATTAGGAGGCTCTGAACGTTACAATTGGCAGTCCGTTTTGCGTCGGATTCGAATATCTGGACCTACAGGTGACGGACCATATGGTGCCCGAGGCAGCAATATCCCCTTGGTGACAAGTCGATTGGAGGACGATGTATTGAAACTCGAAGCAATTTGAGTGTTCCATCGTCATTCGTAGGCCATGAACGTTACAATTAACCAACTGTTTTGCGTCGTATTCGAAAATCTAGACTCACAGGAGGCGTACCGTAAGGTGCACAAGGCAGTAATATCCCCTTGGAGACAAATCGGCTGGAGGACGATGTATTGAATCTCGACGCAATTTGAGTGTTCTATCGTCATTAGGAGGCGCTGAACGTTGCAATTAACTATCACTTATGCGTCGGATCCGAAAATCTAGACTCACAGGAGGCGGACCATAAGCTGCCCGAGGCAGCAATATCCCTTTGTAGACAAGTCGGCTGGAGGACGGCGTATTGAATCTCGACGCAAGTTAAGTGTTCTATGGTCATTAGGAGGCGCTGAACGTTACAATTAACTGTCATTTTTGCGTCGGATTCGAAAATCTGGACTCACGGGAGACGGACCACATGGTGCCCGAGGTAGCAATATCCCATTGGAGACAAGTCGGCGGGTGGACGATGTATTTAATGTCGACGTAATTTGAGTATTCCATCGTCATCAGGAGGCCCTGAGCTATACAATTAACTACAGATTTTGCGTCGGATTCGAAATTGTAGACTCACAGGTCAATGACTATATGGTGTCCAAGGCAGCAATATCCCCTTGGAGACAAGTCGGCTGGAGGACGATGTATTGAATCTCGAAGCAATTAGAGTGTTCCATCATCATTAGGAGGCTCTGAACGTTACATTTAGCAGTCCGTTTTGCGTCGGATTCGAATATCTGGACCCACAGGAGAACGACCATAAGGTGTCCGAGGTAGCAGTAGACCCACGTAGACAAGTCGGCTGGAGGACGATGTATTGAATCGCGACGCAATTTGAGTGTTCCATCATCATTAGGGGGCCCTGAACATTACAATTAACTATGAGTTTCGCGACGGATTCGAAAATCTGGACTCACAGGAGACGGACCACATGGTGCTCTAGGCAGCAATATCCCATTGGAGACAAGTCGGCGGGTGGACGATGTATTTAATGTCGACGTAATTTGAGTGTTCCATCGTCATTAGGGGGCCCTGAACGTTTCAATTAACTATAGGTTTTGCGTCGGATTCGAAAATCTAGATTCACAGGAGACGGACCATATGGTGACCGAGGCAGCAATATCCCCTTGGAGACAAGTCAGCTGGAGGACTACGTATTGAATCTCGACGCAATTTGAGTGTTCTATCGCCATTAGGAGGCCCTGAACGTTACAATTAACTATTAGTTTTGCGTCGGATTAGAAAATCTAGACTCACAGGAGACGGACCACATGGTGCCCGAGGCAGCAATATCCCGTTGGAGACAAGTCGGCGAGAGGTCGATGTATTGAATCTCGACGCAATTGAGTGTTCCATGGTCATTAGGTGGCCCTGAACGTTACAATTAGCTACAAGTTTTGCGTCGGATTCGAAAATCTAGACTCACAGGAGACGGACCATATGGTGCCCGAGGCCGCAATATCCCCTTGGCGACAAGTCGGCTGGAGGACGATGTATTGTATCTCGACGCAATTTGAGTGTTCCATCGTCATTAGGAGGCCCTTAAAGTTACAATTAAATATCAGTTTTGCGTCGGATTCGAAAATCTAGACTCACAGGAGTAAGACCATTAGGAGCCAAAGGCAGCAATTGACCCTTGGAGACAAGTCGGCTGGACGACGATGTATTGAATCGCGAAGCTATTAGAGTGTTCCATCAACATTAGGAGGCTGTGAACGTTACAATTAGCAGTCCGTTTTGCGACGGATTCGAATATCTGGCCTCACAGGAGAACGAAGATAAGGTGAACGAGGTAGCAGTAGACCCATGGAGTCAAGTCGGCTGGAGGACGATGTATTGAATCTCGACGCAATTTGATTGTTCCATCGTCATTAGGAGGCCCTGAACGTTACAACTAACAAGCAGTTATGTGTCGGAATCGAAATTGTAGACTCACAGGAGGACGACCATAAGGTGCCCGAGGCAGCAATGGACGCTTGGAGACAAGTCAGCTGAAGGACGATCTATTGAATTTCGACGCTATTTCAGTGTTCCATCGTCATTAGGAGGCCCTGAAGGTTACAATTACTATCAGTTTTGCGTCGGATTCGAAAATGTAGACTCAGAGTAGAACGACCATAAGGTGCCCGAGGCAGCAATATCCCCTTGGAGACAAATCGCCTGGAGGACGATGTATTGAATCTCGACGCAATTTGACTGTTCCATCGTCATTAGGTGGTCCTGAACGTTACAATTAACTATCTGTTTTGCGTCGGATTCGAAATTCTAGACTCACAGGAGAAGGACTATATGGTGCCCAAGGCAGCAATATCCGCTTGGAGATAAGTCGGCTGGAGGACGATGTATAGGATCTCGACGCAATTAGAGTGTTCCATCATCATTAGGGGGCTCTGAACGTTACAATTAGCAGTCTGTTTTGCGTCGGATTCGAATATCTGGACTCACAGGAGAACGAAGATAAGGTGACCGAGGTAGAAGTAGACCCATGGTGACAAGTCGGCTGGAGGACGATGTGTTGAATCTCCACGCAATTTGAGTGTTCCATCGTCATTAGGAGGCCCTGAACGTTGCAATTGTCTATCAGTTATGTGTCGGAATCGAAAGTGTAGACTCAAAGGAGAACGACCATAAGGTGCCCGAGGCAGCAATAGACCGTTAGAGAAAAGTTGGCTGAATGACGATGTATTGAATCTTGATGCAATTTGTGTGTTCCATCGTCATTAGGAGGCTCTGAATGTTACAATTGGCAATCCATTTTGCGCCGGATTCGAATATCTGGACCTACAGGAGACGGACCATATGGTGCCCGAGGCAGCAGTATCCCCTTGGTGACAACTCGATTGGAGGACGATGTATTGAGATCTCGACGCAATTTGAGTGTTCCATCGTCATCAGGAGGCCATGAACGTTACAATTAACCATCAGTTTTGCGTCGGATTCGAAAATCTAGACTCACAGGAGACGGAGCATAAGGTGCCCGAGACAGCAATAACCCTTTGGAGACTAGTCGGCTGGAGGACGATGTATTGAATCTCGACGCAATTAGAGTGTTCCATCATCATTAGCAGGCTCTGAACGTTACAATTAGCAGTCCGTTTTTGTCGGATTCGAATAGCTGGACCTACAGGAGACGGACCATTTGGTGCCCGAGGCATCAATATTACCTTGGTGACAAGTCGATTGGAGGACGATCTATTGAATCTCGACGCAATTTGAGTGTTCCATCGTCATTAGGAGGCCATGAACGTTACAATTAACCATCAGTTTTGCGTCGGATTCGAAAATCTAGACTCACAGGAGACGGAGCATAAGGTGCCCGAGACAGCAATAACCCTTTGGAGACTAGTCGGCTGGAGGACGATGTATTGAATCTCGACGCAATTTGAGTGTTCCATCGTCATTAGGAGGTCCTGAACGCTACATTTAACTATCAGTTTTGCGTCGGATTCGAAAATCTAGACTCATAGGAGGCGGACCATAAGGTGCCCGAGGCAGCAATATCCCCTTGTATACAAGTCGTCTAGAGGACAACGTATTGAATCTCGACGCAATTTGAGTGTTCTATGGTCATTAGGAGACGCTGAACGTTACAATTAACTATCGTTTTTGCGTCGGATTCGAAAATCTAGACTCACAGGAGACGGACCACATGGTGCCCGAGGCAGCAATACCCCGTTGGAGACAAGTCGGCGGGAGGTCGATGTATTGGATCTCGACACAATTCAGTGTTCCATCGTCATTAGGAGGCCCTTAACGTTACAATTAAATATCAGTTTTGCGTCGGATTCGAAAATCTAGATTCACAGGAGCAAGACCATTACGTGCCAAAGGCAGCAATTGACCCTTGGAGACAAGTCGGCTGGACGACGATGCATTGAATCTCGACGCAATTTGAGTGTTGCATCGTCATTAGGAGGTCCTGAACGTTACAATTAACTATCAGTTTTGCGTCGGATTCGAAATTCTAGACTCACAGGAGAAGGACTATATGGTGCCCAAGGCAGCAATATCCCCTTGGAGACAAGTCGGCTGGAGGACGATGTATTGAATCTCGACGCAATTAGAGTGTTCCGTCATCAATAGGAGGCTCTGAACGTTACAATTAGCAGTCCGTTTTGCGTCAGATTCGAATATCTGGACTCACAGGAGAACGAAGATAAGGTGAACGAGGTAGCAGTAGACCCATTGAGACAAGTCGGCTGGAGGACGATGTATTGAATTTCGACGCAATTTGAGTGATCCATCGTCATTAGGAGGCCCTGAACGTTACAACTAACTATTAGTTATGTGTCGGAATTGAAAATGTAGACTCACAGGAGGACGACCATAAGGTGCCCGAGGCATTAATGGAGGCTCGGAGACAAGTCGGCTGAAGGACGATGTATTGAGTTTTGACGCTATTTCAGTGTTCCATCGTCATTAGGAGGCCCAGAACGTTACAATTAACTATCAGTTTTTCGTCGGATTCGAAAATGTAGTCTCAGAGGAGAACGACCATAAGGTGCCCGATGCAGCAATAGACCGTTGGAGACAAGTCGGCTGTATGACGATGTATTGAATCTTGATGCAATTTGAGTGGTCAATCGTCATTAGGAGGCTCTGAACGTTACAATTGGCAGTCCGTTTTGCGTCGGATTCGAATATCTGGACCTACAGGAGACGGACCATATGGTGCCCGAGGCAGCAATATCCCCTTGGTGACAAGTCGATTGGAGGACGATCTATTGAATCTCGACGCAATTTGAGTGTTTCATCGTCATTAGGAGGCCATGAACGTTACAATTAACCTACTGTTTTGCGTCGGATTCGAAAATCTAGACTCACAGGAGGCGGACCATAAGGTGCACGAGGCAGCAATATCCCCTTGGAGACAAGTCGGCTGGAGGACGATGTATTGAATCTCGACGCAATTAGTTTGTTCCATCATCATTAGGAGGCTCTGAACATTACAATTAGCAGTCCGTTTTGTGTCGGATTCGAATATCTGGACTCACAGGAGAACGAAGATAAGGTGACCGAGGTAGCAGTAGACCCATGGAGACAAGTCGGCTGGAGGACGATGTATTGAATCTCGACGCAATTTGAGTGTTCCATCGTCATTAAGAGGCCCTGAACGTTACAATTAACTATCAATTATGTGTCGGAATCGAAAATGTAGACTCAGAGGAGAACGACCATAAGGTGCCCGATGCAGCAATAGACCGTTGGAGACAAGTCGGCTGTAAGACGATGTATTGAATCTTGATGCAATTTGAGTGTTCCATCGTCATTAGGAGGCTCTGAACGTTACAATTGGCAGTCCGTTTTGCGTCGGATTCGAATATCTGGACCTACAGGAGACGGACCATATGGTGCCCGAGGCAGCAATATCCCCTTGGTGACAAGTCGATTGGAGGACGATGTATTGAATCTCGACGCAATTTGAGTGTTCCATCGTCATTAGGTGGCCCTTAACGTTTCAATTAAATGTCAGTTTTGCGTCAGATTCGAAAATCTAGTCTCACAGGAACAAGACCATTAGGTGCCAAAGGCAGCAATTGACCCTTGGAGACAAGTCGGCTGGAGGACGATGTAATGAATCGCGACGCAATTTGAGTATTCCATCGTCATTAGGAGGCCCTGAATGTTACAATTAACTATCAGTTTTGCGTCGGATTCGAAAATCTAGACTCACAGGAGCAAGAAAATTAGGTGCCAAAGGCAGCAATTGACCCTGGGAGACAAGTCGGCTGGAGGACGATGCATTGAATCGCAACGCAATTTGAGTGTTCCATCGTCATTAGGAGGCGCTGAACGTTACAATTAACCATCAGTTTAGCGTCGGATTCGAAATTCTAGACTCACAGGAGAAGGACTATATGGTGCCCAAGGCAGTAGCATCCCCTTGGAGACAAATCCGCTGGAGGACGATGTATTGAATCTCGACGCAATTTGAGTGTTCCATCGTCATGAGGAGGCCCTGAACGTTACAATTAACTGTCAGTTATGTGTCCGATTAAAAATATAGACTCATAGGAGAACGACCATAAGGTGCCCGAGTCAGCAATGGACGCTTGGAGACAAGTCGGCTGAAGGACGATGTATTGAATCTCGACGCTATTTCAGTGTTCCATCGTCATTAGGAAGCCCTGAACGTTACAATTAACTATCAGTTTGCGTCGGATTGGAAAATGTAGACTCAGAGGAGAACGGCCATAAGGTGCCCGAGGCAGCAATAGACCTTTGGAGACAAGTCAGCTGAATGACGATGTATTGAATCTTGATACAATTTGAGTGTTCCATCGTCATTAGAAGGCTCTGAACGTTACAATTAGCTGTCCGTTTTGCGTCGGATTCGAATATCTGGACCTACAGGAGACGGACCATATGGTGCCCGAGGCAGCAATATCCCCTTGGAGACAAGTCGGCTGGAGGACGATGTATTGAATCTCGAAGCAATTTGAGTGTTCCTTTGTCATTAGGAGGCCCTGAACGTTACAATTAACTATCACTTTTGCGTCGGATTCGAAAATCTAGACTCACAGGAGACGGAGCATAAGGTGCCCGAGACAGCAATAACCATTTGGAGACAAGTCGGCTGGAGGACGATGTATTGAATCTCGACGCAATTTGAGTGTTCCATCGTCATTAGGAGGTCGTGAACGTTACAATTAACTATCAGTTTTGCGTCGGATTCGAAATTCTAGACTCACAGGAGAATGACTATATGGTGCCCAAGGCAGCAATATCACCTTGGAGACATGTCGGCTGGAGGACGATGTATTGAATCTCGACGCAATTGGAGTGTTCCATCATCATTAGGAGGCTCTGAACGTTAGAATTAGCAGTCCGTTTTGCGTCGGATTCTTGTATCTGGACTCACAGGAGAACGAAGATAAGGTGACCGAGGTAGCAGTAGACCCATGTAGACAAGTCGGCTGGAGGACGATGTATTGAATCTCGACGCAATTTGAGTGTTCCGTCGTCATTAGGGGGCCCTGAACATTACAATTAACTATCAGTTTCGCGTCGGATTCGAAAATCTGGTCTCACAGGAGACGGACCACATAGTGCCCTAGGCAGATTTATCCCATTGGAGACAAGTCGGCGGGTGGACGATGTATTTAATGTCGACGTAATTTGAGTATTCCATCGTCATTAGGAGGCCCTGAACGTTACAATTAAATACAGGTTTTGCGTCGCATTCGAAAATCTAGACTCACAGGAGACGGACCATAAGGTGCCCGAGCAGCAATATCCCCTTGGAGCCAAGTAGACTGGAGGACTACATATTGAATCTCGACGCAATATTAGTGTTCTATCGCCATTAGGAGGCCCTGAACGTTACAATTAACTCTTAGTGTTGCGTCGGATTCGAAAATCTAGACTCACAGGAGACGGAGCATAAGGTGCCGGAGACAGCAGTAACCCTTTTGTGACTAGTCGGCTGGAGGACGATGTATTGAATCTCGACGCAATTAGAATGTTCCATCGTCATTAGGAGGTCCTGAACGTAACAATTAACTATCAGTTTTGGGTCGGATTCGAAATTCTAGACTCACAGGAGAATGACTATATGGTGCAGAAGGCAGCAATATCCCCTTGGAGACAAGTCGGCTGGAGGACGATGTATTGAATCTCGACGCAATTAGAGTGTTCCATCGTCATTAGGAGGCTCTGAACGTTAGAATTAGCAGTCCGATTTGCGTCGGATTTGAATATCTGGACTCACAGGAGATCGAAGATAAGGTGAACGAGGTAGCAGTAGACCAATGGAGACAAGGCGGCTGGAGGACGATGTATTGAATCTCGACGCAATTTGAGTGTTCCATCGTCATTAGGAGGCCCTGAACGTTACAACTAACTATCAGTTATGTGTCGGAATCGAAAATGTAGGCTCGCAGGAGAACGACCATAAGGTGCCCGAGGCAGCAATGAACGCTTGGAGACAAGTCGGCTGAAGGACGATGTATTGAATTTCGACGCTATTTCAGTGTTCCATCGTCATTAGGAGGCCCTGAACGTTACAATTAACTATCAGTTTTGCGCCGGATTCGATAATGTAGACTCAGAGTAGAACGACCATAAGGTGCCCAAGGCAGCAATAGACCGTTGGAGACAAGTCGGCTGAATGACGATGTATTGAATCCTGATGCAATTTGAGTGTTCCATCGTCATTAGGAGGCTCGGCACGTTACAATTGGCAGTCCGTTTTGCGTCGGATTCGAAAATCTTCACCTACAGGAGACGGACCATATGGTGCCCGAGGCAGCAATATCCCCTTGGTGACAAGTCGATTGGAGGACGATGTATTGAATCTCGACGCAATTTGAGTGTTCTATCGTCATTAGGAGGCGCTGAACGTTACAATTAACTATCAGTTATGCGTCGGATCCGAAAATCTAGACTCACAGGACAACGACCATAAGGTGCCCGAGGCAGCAACAGACCCTTGGAGACAAGTCGGCTGGAGGACGATGTATTGAATCTCGACGCAATTTGAGTGTTCCTTTGACATTAGGAAGCCCCGAACGTTACAATTAATTATCACTTTTGCGTCGGATTCAAAAATCTAGACACACAGGAGACGGTCCACATGGTGCCCGAGGCAGCAATATCCCGCTGAAGACAAGTCGGCTGGAGGACGATGTATTGAATCTTGACGCTATTTGAGTGTTCCATCGTTATTAGGAGGCCCTTAACGTTTCAATTAAATATCAGTTTTGCGTCGGATTCGAAAATCTAGACTCACAGGAGGAAGACCATTAGGTGCCAAAGGCAGCAATTGACCCTTGGAGACGAGTCGGCTGGAAGACGATATATTGAATCGCGACGCAATTTGAGTTTTCCATCGTCATTAGAAGGCCCTGAATGTTACAATTAACCACCAGTTTGGCGTCGGATTCGAAAATCTAGACTCACAGGAGCAAGACCATTAGGTGCCAAAGGCAGCAATTGAGCCTTGGAGACAAGTCGGCTGGAGGACGATGCATTGAATCGCGACGCAATCTGAGTGTTCCACCGTCATTAGGAGGCGCTGAACGTTACAATTAACCATCAGTTTTGCGTCGGATTCTAAAATCTAGTCTCACAGGAGACGGAGCATAAGGTGACGGAGACAGCAATATCCATTTGGAGACAAGTAGGCTGAATCTCGACGCAATTTGAGTGTTCCATCGTCATCAGGAGGTCCTGAACGTTACAATTAACTATCAGTTTTGCGTCGGATTCGAAATTCTAGACTCACAGGAGAATGACTATATAGTGCCCAAGGCAGCAATATCACCTTGGAGACAAGTCGGCTGGAGGACGATGTATTGAATCTCGACGCAATTAGAGTGTTCCATCATCATTAGGAGGCTCTGAACGTTAGAATTAGCAGTCCGTTTTGCGTCGGATTCGAATATCTGGACTCACAGGAGAACGAAGATAAGGTGAACGAGGTAGCAGTAGACCCATGGAGTCATGTCGGCTGGAGGACGATGTATTGAATCTCAACGCAATTTGAGTGTTCCATCGTCATTCGTAGGCCATGAACGTTACAATTAACCAACTGTTTTGCGTCGTATTCGAAAATCTAGACTCACAGGAGGCGTACCGTAAGGTGCACAAGGCAGTAATATCCCCTAGGAGACAAATCGGCTGGAGGACGATGTATTGAATCTCGACGCAATTTGAGTGTTCTATCGTCATTAGGAGGCGCTGAACGTTACAATTAACTATCACTTATGCGTCGGATCCGAAAATCTAGACTCACAGGAGGCGGACCATAAGCTGCCCGAGGCAGCAATATCCCTTTGTAGACAAGTCGGCTGGAGGACGGCGTATTGAATCTCGACGCAAGTTAAGTGTTCTATGGTCATTAGGAGGCGCTGAACGTTACAATTAACTGTCATTTTTGCGTCGGATTCGAAAATCTGGACTCACGGGAGACGGACCACATGGTGCCCGAGGTAGCAATATCCCATTGGAGACAAGTCGGCGGGTGGACGATGTATTTAATGTCGACGTAATTTGAGTATTCCATCGTCATCAGGAGGCCCTGAGCTATACAATTAACTACAGATTTTGCGTCGGATTCGAAATTGTAGACTCACAGGACAATGACAATATGGTGTCCAAGGCAGCAATATCCCCTTGGAGACAAGTCGGCTGGAGGACGATGTATTGAATCTCGAAGCAATTAGAGTGTTCCATCATCATTAGGAGGCTCTGAACGTTACATTTAGCAGTCCGTTTTGCGTCGGATTCGAATATCTGGACCCACAGGAGAACGACCATAAGGTGTCCGAGGTAGCAGTAGACCCACGTAGACAAGTCGGCTGGAGGACGATGTATTGAATCGCGACGCAATTTGAGTGTTCCATCATCATTAGGGGGCCCTGAACATTACAATTAACTATGAGTTTCGCGACGGATTCGAAAATCTGGACTCACAGGAGACGGACCACATGGTGCTCTAGGCAGCAATATCCCATTGGAGACAAGTCGGCGGGTGGACGATGTATTTAATGTCGACGTAATTTGAGTGTTCCATCGTCATTAGGGGGCCCTGAACGTTTCAATTAACTATAGGTTTTGCGTCGGATTCGAAAATCTAGATTCACAGGAGACGGACCATATGGTGACCGAGGCAGCAATATCCCCTTGGAGACAAGTCAGCTGGAGGACTACGTATTGAATCTCGACGCAATTTGAGTGTTCTATCGCCATTAGGAGGCCCTGAACGTTACAATTAACTATTAGTTTTGCGTCGGATTAGAAAATCTAGACTCACAGGAGACGGACCACATGGTGCCCGAGGCAGCAATATCCCGTTGGAGACAAGTCGGCGAGAGGTCGATGTATTGAATCTCGACGCAATTGAGTGTTCCATCGTCATTAGGTGGCCCTGAACGTTACAATTAGCTACAAGTTTTGCGTCGGATTCGAAAATCTAGACTCACAGGAGACGGACCATATGGTGCCCGAGGCCGCAATATCCCCTTGGCGACAAGTCGGCTGGAGGACGATGTATTGTATCTCGACGCAATTTGAGTGTTCCATCGTCATTAGGAGGCCCTTAAAGTTACAATTAAATATCAGTTTTGCGTCGGATTCGAAAATCTAGACTCACAGGAGTAAGACCATTAGGAGCCAAAGGCAGCAATTGACCCTTGGAGACAAGTCGGCTGGACGACGATGTATTGAATCGCGAAGCTATTAGAGTGTTCCATCAACATTAGGAGGCTGTGAACGTTACAATTAGCAGTCCGTTTTGCGACGGATTCGAATATCTGGCCTCACAGGAGAACGAAGATAAGGTGAACGAGGTAGCAGTAGACCCATGGAGACAAGTCGGCTGGAGGACGATGTATTGAATCTCGACGCAATTTGATTGTTCCATCGTCATTAGGAGGCCCTGAACGTTACAACTAACTAGCAGTTATGTGTCGGAATCGAAATTGTAGACTCACAGGAGGACGACCATAAGGTGCCCGAGGCAGCAATGGACGCTTGGAGACAAGTCAGCTGAAGGACGATCTATTGAATTTCGACGCTATTTCAGTGTTCCATCGTCATTAGGAGGCCCTGAAGGTTACAATTAACTATCAGTTTTGCGTCGGATTCGAAAATGTAGACTCAGAGTAGAACGACCATAAGGTGCCCGAGGCAGCAATATCCCCTTGGAGACAAATCGCCTGGAGGACGATGTATTGAATCTCGACGCAATTTGACTGTTCCATCGTCATTAGGTGGTCATGAACGTTACAATTAACTATCTGTTTTGCGTCGGATTCGAAATTCTAGACTCACAGGAGAAGGACTATATGGTGCCCAAGGCAGCAATATCCGCTTGGAGATAAGTCGGCTGGAGGACGATGTATAGGATCTCGACGCAATTAGAGTGTTCCATCATCATTAGGGGGCTCTGAACGTTACAATTAGCAGTCTGTTTTGCGTCGGATTCGAATATCTGGACTCACAGGAGAACGAAGATAAGGTGACCGAGGTAGAAGTAGACCCATGGTGACAAGTCGGCTGGAGGACGATGTGTTGAATCTCCACGCAATTTGAGTGTTCCATCGTCATTAGGAGGCCCTGAACGTTGCAATTGTCTATCAGTTATGTGTCGGAATCGAAAGTGTAGACTCAAAGGAGAACGACCATAAGGTGCCCGAGGCAGCAATAGACCGTTAGAGAAAAGTTGGCTGAATGACGATGTATTGAATCTTGATGCAATTTGTGTGTTCCATCGTCATTAGGAGGCTCTGAATGTTACAATTGGCAATCCATTTTGCGCCGGATTCGAATATCTGGACCTACAGGAGACGGACCATATGGTGCCCGAGGCAGCAGTATCCCCTTGGTGACAACTCGATTGGAGGACGATGTATTGAGATCTCGACGCAATTTGAGTGTTCCATCGTCATCAGGAGGCCATGAACGTTACAATTAACCATCAGTTTTGCGTCGGATTCGAAAATCTAGACTCACAGGAGACGGAGCATAAGGTGCCCGAGACAGCAATAACCCTTTGGAGACTAGTCGGCTGGAGGACGATGTATTGAATCTCGACGCAATTAGAGTGTTCCATCATCATTAGCAGGCTCTGAACGTTACAATTAGCAGTCCGTTTTTGTCGGATTCGAATAGCTGGACCTACAGGAGACGGACCATTTGGTGCCCGAGGCATCAATATTACCTTGGTGACAAGTCGATTGGAGGACGATCTATTGAATCTCGACGCAATTTGAGTGTTCCATCGTCATTAGGAGGCCATGAACGTTACAATTAACCATCAGTTTTGCGTCGGATTCGAAAATCTAGACTCACAGGAGACGGAGCATAAGGTGCCCGAGACAGCAATAACCCTTTGGAGACTAGTCGGCTGGAGGACGATGTATTGAATCTCGACGCAATTTGAGTGTTCCATCGTCATTAGGAGGTCCTGAACGCTACATTTAACTATCAGTTTTGCGTCGGATTCGAAAATCTAGACTCATAGGAGGCGGACCATAAGGTGCCCGAGGCAGCAATATCCCCTTGTATACAAGTCGTCTAGAGGACAACGTATTGAATCTCGACGCAATTTGAGTGTTCTATGGTCATTAGGAGGCGCTGAACGTTACAATTAACTATCGTTTTTGCGTCGGATTCGAAAATCTAGACTCACAGGAGACGGACCACATGGTGCCCGAGGCAGCAATACCCCGTTGGAGACAAGTCGGCGGGAGGTCGATGTATTGGATCTCGACACAATTCAGTGTTCCATCGTCATTAGGAGGCCCTTAACGTTACAATTAAATATCAGTTTTGCGTCGGATTCGAAAATCTAGATTCACAGGAGCAAGACCATTACGTGCCAAAGGCAGCAATTGACCCTTGGAGACAAGTCGGCTGGACGACGATGCATTGAATCTCGACGCAATTTGAGTGTTGCATCGTCATTAGGAGGTCCTGAACGTTACAATTAACTATCAGTTTTGCGTCGGATTCGAAATTCTAGACTCACAGGAGAAGGACTATATGGTGCCCAAGGCAGCAATATCCCCTTGGAGACAAGTCGGCTGGAGGACGATGTATTGAATCTCGACGCAATTAGAGTGTTCCGTCATCAATAGGAGGCTCTGAACGTTACAATTAGCAGTCCGTTTTGCGTCAGATTCGAATATCTGGACTCACAGGAGAACGAAGATAAGGTGAACGAGGTAGCAGTAGACCCATTGAGACAAGTCGGCTGGAGGACGATGTATTGAATTTCGACGCAATTTGAGTGATCCATCGTCATTAGGAGGCCCTGAACGTTACAACTAACTATTAGTTATGTGTCGGAATTGAAAATGTAGACTCACAGGAGGACGACCATAAGGTGCCCGAGGCATTAATGGAGGCTCGGAGACAAGTCGGCTGAAGGACGATGTATTGAGTTTTGACGCTATTTCAGTGTTCCATCGTCATTAGGAGGCCCAGAACGTTACAATTAACTATCAGTTTTTCGTCGGATACGAAAATGTAGTCTCAGAGGAGAACGACCATAAGGTGCCCGATGCAGCAATAGACCGTTGGAGACAAGTCGGCTGTATGACGATGTATTGAATCTTGATGCAATTTGAGTGGTCAATCGTCATTAGGAGGCTCTGAACGTTACAATTGGCAGTCCGTTTTGCGTCGGATTCGAATATCTGGACCTACAGGAGACGGACCATATGGTGCCCGAGGCAGCAATATCCCCTTGGTGACAAGTCGATTGGAGGACGATCTATTGAATCTCGACGCAATTTGAGTGTTTCATCGTCATTAGGAGGCCATGAACGTTACAATTAACCTACTGTTTTGCGTCGGATTCGAAAATCTAGACTCACAGGAGGCGGACCATAAGGTGCACGAGGCAGCAATATCCCCTTGGAGACAAGTCGGCTGGAGGACGATGTATTGAATCTCGACGCAATTAGTTTGTTCCATCATCATTAGGAGGCTCTGAACATTACAATTAGCAGTCCGTTTTGTGTCGGATTCGAATATCTGGACTCACAGGAGAACGAAGATAAGGTGACCGAGGTAGCAGTAGACCCATGGAGACAAGTCGGCTGGAGGACGATGTATTGAATCTCGACGCAATTTGAGTGTTCCATCGTCATTAAGAGGCCCTGAACGTTACAATTAACTATCAATTATGTGTCGGAATCGAAAATGTAGACTCAGAGGAGAACGACCATAAGGTGCCCGATGCAGCAATAGACCGTTGGAGACAAGTCGGCTGTATGACGATGTATTGAATCTTGATGCAATTTGAGTGTTCCATCGTCATTAGGAGGCTCTGAACGTTACAATTGGCAGTCCGTTTTGCGTCGGATTCGAATATCTGGACCTACAGGAGACGGACCATATGGTGCCCGAGGCAGCAATATCCCCTTGGTGACAATTCGATTGGAGGACGATGTATTGAATCTCGACGCAATTTGAGTGTTCCATCGTCATTAGGTGGCCCTTAACGTTTCAATTAAATGTCAGTTTTGCGTCAGATTCGAAAATCTAGTCTCACAGGAACAAGACCATTAGGTGCCAAAGGCAGCAATTGACCCTTGGAGACAAGTCGGCTGGAGGACGATGTAATGAATCGCGACGCAATTTGAGTATTCCATCGTCATTAGGAGGCCCTGAATGTTACAATTAACTATCAGTTTTGCGTCGGATTCGAAAATCTAGACTCACAGGAGCAAGAAAATTAGGTGCCAAAGGCAGCAATTGACCCTGGGAGACAAGTCGGCTGGAGGACGATGCATTGAATCGCAACGCAATTTGAGTGTTCCATCGTCATTAGGAGGCGCTGAACGTTACAATTAACCATCAGTTTAGCGTCGGATTCGAAATTCTAGACTCACAGGAGAAGGACTATACGGTGCCCAAGGCAGTAGCATCCCCTTGGAGACAAATCCGCTGGAGGACGATGTATTGAATCTCGACGCAATTTGAGTGTTCCATCGTCATGAGGAGGCCCTGAACGTTACAATTAACTATCAGTTATGTGTCCGATTAAAAATATAGACTCATAGGAGAACGACCATAAGGTGCCCGAGTCAGCAATGGACGCTTGGAGACAAGTCGGCTGAAGGACGATGTATTGAATCTCGACGCTATTTCAGTGTTCCATCGTCATTAGGAAGCCCTGAACATTACAATTAACTATCAGTTTGCGTCGGATTGGAAAATGTAGACTCAGAGGAGAACGACCATAAGGTGCCCGAGGCAGCAATAGACCTTTGGAGACAAGTCAGCTGAATGACGATGTATTGAATCTTGATACAATTTGAGTGTTCCATCGTCATTAGAAGGCTCTGAACGTTACAATTAGCTGTCCGTTTTGCGTCGGATTCGAATATCTGGACCTACAGGAGACGGACCATATGGTGCCCGAGGCAGCAATATCCCCTTGGAGACAAGTCGGCTGGAGGACGATGTATTGAATCTCGAAGCAATTTGAGTGTTCCTTTGTCATTAGGAGGCCCTGAACGTTACAATTAACTATCACTTTTGCGTCGGATTCGAAAATCTGGTCTCACAGGAGACGGACCACATAGTGCCCTAGGCAGATTTATCCCATTGGATACAAGTCGGCGGGTGGACGATGTATTTAATGTCGACGTAATTTGAGTATTCCATCGTCATTAGGAGGCCCTGAACGTTACAATTAAATACAGGTTTTGCGTCGCATTCGAAAATCTAGACTCACAGGAGACGGACCATAAGGTGCCCGAGCAGCAATATCCCCTTGGAGCCAAGTAGACTGGAGGACTACATATTGAATCTCGACGCAATATTAGTGTTCTATCGCCATTAGGAGGCCCTGAACGTTACAATTAACTCTTAGTGTTGCGTCGGATTCGAAAATCTAGACTCACAGGAGACGGAGCATAAGGTGCCGGAGACAGCAGTAACCCTTTTGTGACTAGTCGGCTGGAGGACGATGTATTGAATCTCGACGCAATTAGAATGTTCCATCGTCATTAGGAGGTCCTGAACGTAACAATTAACTATCAGTTTTGGGTCGGATTCGAAATTCTAGACTCACAGGAGAATGACTATATGGTGCAGAAGGCAGCAATATCCCCTTGGAGACAAGTCGGCTGGAGGACGATGTATTGAATCTCGACGCAATTAGAGTGTTCCATCGTCATTAGGAGGCTCTGAACGTTAGAATTAGCAGTCCGATTTGCGTCGGATTTGAATATCTGGACTCACAGGAGATCGAAGATAAGGTGAACGAGGTAGCAGTAGACCAATGGAGACAAGGCGGCTGGAGGACGATGTATTGAATCTCGACGCAATTTGAGTGTTCCATCGTCATTAGGAGGCCCTGAACGTTACAACTAACTATCAGTTATGTGTCGGAATCGAAAATGTAGGCTCGCAGGAGAACGACCATAAGGTGCCCGAGGCAGCAATGAACGCTTGGAGACAAGTCGGCTGAAGGACGATGTATTGAATTTCGACGCTATTTCAGTGTTCCATCGTCATTAGGAGGCCCTGAACGTTACAATTAACTATCAGTTTTGCGCCGGATTCGATAATGTAGACTCAGAGTAGAACGACCATAAGGTGCCCAAGGCAGCAATAGACCGTTGGAGACAAGTCGGCTGAATGACGATGTATTGAATCCTGATGCAATTTGAGTGTTCCATCGTCATTAGGAGGCTCGGCACGTTACAATTGGCAGTCCGTTTTGCGTCGGATTCGAAAATCTTCACCTACAGGAGACGGACCATATGGTGCCCGAGGCAGCAATATCCCCTTGGTGACAAGTCGATTGGAGGACGATGTATTGAATCTCGACGCAATTTGAGTGTTCTATCGTCATTAGGAGGCGCTGAACGTTACAATTAACTATCAGTTATGCGTCGGATCCGAAAATCTAGACTCACAGGACAACGACCATAAGGTGCCCGAGGCAGCAACAGACCCTTGGAGACAAGTCGGCTGGAGGACGATGTATTGAATCTCGACGCAATTTGAGTGTTCCTTTGACATTAGGAAGCCCCGAACGTTACAATTAATTATCACTTTTGCGTCGGATTCAAAAATCTAGACACACAGGAGACGGTCCACATGGTGCCCGAGGCAGCAATATCCCGCTGAAGACAAGTCGGCTGGAGGACGATGTATTGAATCTTGACGCTATTTGAGTGTTCCATCGTTATTAGGAGGCCCTTAACGTTTCAATTAAATATCAGTTTTGCGTCGGATTCGAAAATCTAGACTCACAGGAGGAAGACCATTAGGTGCCAAAGGCAGCAATTGACCCTTGGAGACGAGTCGGCTGGAAGACGATATATTGAATCGCGACGCAATTTGAGTTTTCCATCGTCATTAGGAGGCCCTGAATGTTACAATTAACCACCAGTTTGGCGTCGGATTCGAAAATCTAGACTCACAGGAGCAAGACCATTAGGTGCCAAAGGCAGCAATTGAGCCTTGGAGACAAGTCGGCTGGAGGACGATGCATTGAATCGCGACGCAATCTGAGTGTTCCACCGTCATTAGGAGGCGCTGAACGTTACAATTAACCATCAGTTTTGCGTCGGATTCTAAAATCTAGACTCACAGGAGACGGAGCATAAGGTGACGGAGACAGCAATATCCCTTTGGAGACAAGTAGGCTGAATCTCGACGCAATTTGAGTGTTCCATCGTCATCAGGAGGTCCTGAACGTTACAATTAACTATCAGTTTTGCGTCGGATTCGAAATTCTAGACTCACAGGAGAATGACTATATAGTGCCCAAGGCAGCAATATCACCTTGGAGACAAGTCGGCTGGAGGACGATGTATTGAATCTCGACGCAATTAGAGTGTTCCATCATCATTAGGAGGCTCTGAACGTTAGAATTAGCAGTCCGTTTTGCGTCGGATTCGAATATCTGGACTCACAGGAGAACGAAGATAAGGTGAACGAGGTAGCAGTAGACCCATGGAGTCATGTCGGCTGGAGGACGATGTATTGAATCTCGACGCAATTTGAGTGTTCCATCGTCATTAGGAGGCCCTGAACGTTACAACTAACTATCAGTTATGTGTCGAAATCGAAAAAGTAGACTCACAGGAGAACGACCATAAGGTTCCCGAGGCAGCAATGGACGCTTGGAGACAAGTCGGCTGAAGGACGATGTATTGAAATTCGACGCTATTTCAGTGTTCCATCGTCATTAGGAGGCCCTGAACGTTACAATTAACTATCAGTTTTGCGCCGGATTTGAAAATGTAGACTCAGAGTAGAACGACCATAAGGTACCCGAGGCAGCAATAGACCGTTGGAGACAAGTCGGTTGAATGACGTTGTATTGAATCCTGATGCAATTTGAGTGTTCCATCGTCATTAGGAGGCTCGGCACGTTACAATTGGCAGTCCGTTTTGCGTCGGATTCGAATATCTGTACCAACAGGAGACGGACCATATGGTGCCCGAGGCAGCCATATCCACTTGGTGACAAGTCGATTGGAGGACGATGTATTGAATTTCGACGCAATTTGAGTGTTCCATCGTCATTAGGAGGCCCTGAACGTTACAATTAACTATCACTTTTGCGTCGGATTCGAAAATCTAGACTCACAGGAGACGGACCACATGGTGCCTGAGGCAGCAATATGCCGTTGGAGACAAGTCGACGGGAGGTCGATGTATTGGATCTCGACGCAATTTGAGTGTTCCATCGTCATTAGGAGGCCCCGAACGTTACAATTAACTACAAGTTTTGCGTCGGATTCGAAAATCTAGACTCACAGGAGACGGACCATATGGTGCCCGAGGCAGCAATATCCCCTTGGAGACAAGTCGGCTGGAGGACGATGTATTGAATCTCGACGCAATTTGAGTGTTCCCTCGTCATTAGGAGGCCCTGAACGTTACAATTAAATGTCGGTTTTGGGTCGGATTCGAAAATCTAGACTCACAGGAGCAAGACCATTAGGTGCCAAAGGCAGCAATTGACCCTTGGAGACAAGACGGCTGGAGGACGATGTATTGAATCGCGACGCAATTTGAGTGTTCCATTGTCATTAGGAGGCTTTGAACGTTACAATTAACCATCAGTTTTGCGTCGGTTTCGAAAATCTAGACTCACAGGAGAAAGACCATTAGGTGCCAAAGGCAGAAATTGACCCTTGGAGATAAGTCTGCTGGAGGACGATGTATTGAATCGCGTCGCAAATTGAGTGTTCCATCGTCATTAGGAGGCCCTGAACGTTACAATTAACCATCAGTTTTGCGTCGGATTCGAAAATCTAGACTCACAGGAGACGGAGCATAAGGTGCCCGAGACAGCAATATCCCTTTGGAGACAAGTAGGCTGGAGGACGATGTATTAAATCTCGACGCAATTTTAGTGTTCCATCGTCATTAGGAGGTCCTGAACGTTACAATTAACTATCAGTTTTGCGGCGGACTCGAAATTCTAGACTCACAGGAGAAGGACTATATGGTGCCCAAGGCAGCAATATCCCCATGGAGACAAGTCGGCTGGAGGACGATGTATTGAATCTCGACGCAATTTGAGTGTTCCATCGTCATTAGGAGGCCCTGAACGTTACAATTAACTATTAGTTATGTGTCGCATTCGAAAATTTAGACTCAGAGGAGAACGACCATAAGGTGCCCGAGGCAGCAATAGACTGATGGAGACAAGTCTTCTGAATGACGATGTATTGAATCTTGATGCAATTTGAGTGTTCCATCGTCATTAGGAGGCTCTGAACGTTACAATTGGCAGTCCGTTTTGCGTCGGATTCGAATATCTGGACCTACAGGAGACGGACCATATATTGCCCGAGGCAGCAATATGCCCTTGGAGACAAGTCGGCTGGATGACGATGTATTGAATCTCGACGCAATTTGAGTGTCCCATCGTCATTAGGAGGCCATGATCGGTACAATTAACCATCAGTTTTGCGTCGGATTCGAAAATCTAGACTCACAGGAGAACGACCATAAGGTGAGCGCGGTAGCAATAGACCCATGGAGACAAGTCGACGGGAGGTCGATGTATTGGATCTCGACGCAATTTGAGTGTTTCATCGTCATTAGGAGGCCCGAACGTTACAATTAACTATCAGTTTTGCGTCGGATTCGAAAATCTAGACTCACAGGAGCAAGACCATTAGTTGCCAAAGGCAGCAATTGACCCTTGGAGACAAGTCGGCTGGAGGACGATGTATTGAATCGCGACGCAATTTGAGTGTTCCATCGTCTTTAGGAGGCCCTGAACATTACAATTAACTATGAGTTTCGCGTCGGATTCAAAAATGTAGACTTACAGGAGAACGACGATATGTGCCGAGGCAGCAATATCCCCTTGGAGACAAGTCGGCTGGAGGACGATGTATTGAATCTCGACGCAATTTGAGGGTTCCATCGACATTAGGAGGCCCTGAACGTTTCAATTAACTATCACTTTTGCGTCGCATTCGAAAATCTAGATTCACAGGAGACGGACCACATGGTGTCCAAGGCAGCAATATCCCGCTGGAGACAAGTCGACGGGAGGTCGATGTATTGGATCTCGACGCAATTTGAGTGTTCCATCGTCATTAGGTGGCCCCGAACGTTACAATTAACTACAAGTTTTGCGTCGGATCCGAAAATCTAGACTCACAGGAGACGGACCACATGGTGCCCGAGGCAGCAATATCCCCTTGGAGATAAGTCGGCTGGAGGACGATGTATTGAATCTCGACGCAATTTGAGTGTTCCATCGTCATTAGGAGGCCCTGAACGTTACAATTAAATATCAGTTTTGCGTCGGATTCGAAAATCTAGACTCACAGGAGCAAGACCATTAGGTGCCAAAGGCAGCAATTGACACTTGGAGACAAGACGGCTGGAGGGCGATGTATTGAATCTCGACGCAATTTGAGTGTTCCATCGTCATTAGGAGGCCCTGAACGTTACAATTAACTATCAGTTTCGCGTCGGATTCGAAAATCTAGGCTCACAGGAGAACGACGATATGTGCCCGAGGCAGCAATATCTACTTGGAGACAAGTCAGCTGGAGGACGATGTATTTAATCTCGTCGCAATTTGAGTGTTCCATCGTCATTAGGAGGCCATGAACGTTACAACTAACCATCAGTTTTGCTTCGGATTCGAAAAACTAGACTCACAGGAGAACGACCATACGGTGAGCGAGGTAGCAATATCCCGTTAGAGACAAGTCGGCGGGAGGTCGACGTATTGGATCTCGACGCAATTGAGTGTTCCATCGTGATTCGGAAACCCTCAACGTTACAATTAACTATCTTTTTTGCGTCGGATTCGATAATCTGCACTCACAGGAGACGGACCACATGGTGCCCCAGGCTGCAATATCCCCTTGGAGACAAGTCGGCTGGAGGACGACGTATTGATTCTCGCCGCAATTTGAGTGTTCTGTCGTCATTAGAAGGCCATGAACGTTACAATTAACTATCTTTTTTGCGTCGGATTCGAAAATCTAGACTCACAGGAGGCGGACCATAAGGAGCCCGAGGCAGCAAAATCCCCTTGTGGACAAGTCGGCTGGAGGACGATGTATTGAATGTCGACGCAAATTGAGTGTTCTATCGTCATTAGGAGGCGCTGAACGTTACAATTAACTGTCAGTTATGCGTCGGATCCGAAAATCTAGACTCAGATGAGAACGACCTTAAGGTGCCCGAGGCAGCAATAGACCCTTGGAGACAAGTCGGGGGGAGGACGATGTATTGGATCTCGACGCAATTTGAGTGTTACATCGTCAATAGGAGGTCCTAAACGACGCAATTTGAGGGTACCATCGTCATTAGGAGGCCCTTAACGTTACAATTAAATATAAGTTTTGCGTCGGATTCGAAAATCTAGACTCACAGGTGCAAGATCATTAGGTGCCAAAGGCCGCAATTGACAATTGGAGACAAATCGGCTGGAGGACGATGTATTGAATCGCGACGCAATTTGAGTGTTCCATTGTCATCAGGAGGCCCCGAACGTTACAATTAACTATCAGTTTTGCGTCGGATTCGAAAATTTAGACCATAAGGTGCCCGAGGCAGCAATAGACTGTTGGAGACAAGTCTTCTGAAAGACGATGTATCGAATCTTGATGCAATTTGAGTGTTCCATCGTCATTAGGAGGATCTGAACGTTACAATTAGCAGTCCGTTTTGCGTAGGATTCGAATAGCTGGACCTACAGGAGACGGACCATATGGTGCCCGAGGCAGCAATATCCCCTTGGAGACAAGTCGGCTTGAGGACGATGTATTGAATCTCCACGCAATTTGAGTGTTCCATCGTCATTAGGAGGCCATGAACGTTACAATTAACCATCAGTTCTGCGACGGATTCGAAAATCTAGACTCACAGGAGAACGACCATAAGGTGAGCGAGGTAGCAAGAGACCCATGGAGACAAGTCGGCTGGAGGACGATGTATTGAATATCGTCGCTATTTGAGTGTTCCATCGACATTAGGAGGCCCTGAACGTTACAATTATCTATCAGTTTCGCGTCGGATTCGAAAACCTAGAATCACAGGAGAGGGATCACATGGTGCCCGAGGCAGCAATATCCCGTTGGAGACAAGTCGGCGGGTCGACGAAGTATTGAATGTCGACGTAATTTGAGTGTTCCATCGTTATTAGGAGGCCCTGAACGTTACAATTAACTACAGGTTTTGCGTCGGATTCGAAAATCTAGACTCACAGGAGAGGGACAACATGGTGCCCGAGGCAGCAATATCCCGTTGGAGACAAGTCGGCGGGTGACGAAGTATTGAATCTCGACGCAATTTGAGTGTTCCATCGTCATTAGGAGGCGCTGAACGTTACAATTAACTATCACTTTTGCGTCGGATTCGAAAATCTAGACTCACAGGAGACGGGCCACATGGTGCCCGAGGCAGCAATATCCCGTTGAAGACAAGTCGACGGGAGGCCGATGTATTGGATCTCGACGCAATTTGAGTGTTCCATCGTCATTAGGATGCCCCGAACGTTACGATTAACTACAAGTTTTGCGTCGGATTCGAAAATCTAGACTCACAGGAGACGGACCATATTGTGCCCGAGGCAGCTATATTCCCTTGGAGACAAGTCGGCTGGAGGACGATGTATTGAATCTCGACGCAATTTGAGTGTTCCATCGTCATTAGGAGGCACTGAACGTTACAATTAAATATCAGTTTTGCGTCGGATTCGAAAATCTAGACTCACAGGAGACGGACCATAAGGTGCTCGAGGCAGCAATAGACTTGGAGACAAGTCTTCTGTATGACGATGTATTGAATCTTGATGCAATTTGAGTGCTCCATCGTCATTAGGAGGCTCGGAACGTTACAATTAGCAGTCCGTTTTGCGTCGGATTCGAATATCTGGACCTACAGGAGACGGACCATACGGCGTCCGAGGCAGCAATATCCCCTTGAAGACAAGTCGGCTGGAGGACGATGTAGTGAACCTCGACGCAATTTGAGTGTTCCTTCGACATTAGGAGGCCCTGAACGTTACAATTAACTATCATTTTTGCGTCATATTCGAAAATCTAGACTCACAGGAGACGGACCACATGGTGCCCGAGGCAGCAATTGATCCTTGGAGACAAGTCGGCTGGAGGACGATGTATTGAATCTCGACGCAATTTGAGTGTTCCTTCGACATTAGGAGGCCCTAAACGTTACAATTAACTGTCATTTTTGCGTCGGATTCGAAAATCTAGACTCACAGGAGACGGACCACATGGTGCCCGAGGCAGCAATAGACTTGGAGACAAGTCTTCTGTACGACGATGTATTGAATCTTGATGCAATTTGAGTGTTCCATCGTCGTTAGGAGGCTCTGAACGTTACAATATGCTGTCCGTTTTGCGTCGGATTCGAATATCTGGACCTACAGGAGACGGACAATATGGTGCCCGAGGCAGCAATATCCCCTTGGAGACAAGTCGGCTGGAGGACGATGTATTGAATCTCGACGCAATTTGAGTGTTCCTTCGACATTAGGAGGCCCTGAACGTTACAATTAACTATCATTTTTGCGTCATATTCGAAAATCTAGACTCACAGGAGACGGACCACATGGTGCCCGAGGCAGCAATAGATCCTTGGAGAGAAGTCGGCTGGAGGACGATGCATTGAATCTCGACGCAATTTGAGTGTTCCTTCGACATCAGGAGGCCGAGAACGTTACAATTAACTATCTTTTTTGCGTCGGATTCGATAATCAGCACTCACAGGAGACGGACCACATGGTGCCCGAGGCACCAATATCCCGTTGGAGATAAGTCGGCGGGTGGACGATGTATTGAATCTCGACGCAATTTGAGTGTTCCATCATCATTAGGGGGCTCTGAAAGTTACAATTAGCAGTCCGTTTTGCGTCGGATTCGAGTATCTGGACTTACAGGAGAACGAAGATAAGGTGACCAAGGAAGCAGTAGACCCATGGAGACAAGTCGGCTGGAGGACGATGTATTGAATCTCGACGCAATGTAAATGTTCCATCGACATTAGGAGGCCCTGAACGTTACAATTAACTATCAGTTATGTGTCGGAATCGAAAATGTAGTCTCACAGGAAAACGACCATAAGGTGCACGAGGCAGCAATGGACGCTTGGAGACAAGACGGCGGGTGGACGATGTAATGAATCTCGACGCTATTTCAGTGTTCCATCGTCATTAGGAGGCCCTGAACATTACAATTAACTATCAGTTTAGCGTCGGATTCTAAAATCTACACTCACAGGAGAACGACCATAAGGTGCCCGAGGGTACAATAGACATCTGGAGACAAGTCGCCTGGTGGACGATGTATTGAATCTCGACGCAATTTGAGTGTTCCATCGTCATTACTAGGCCCTGAACGTTTCAATTGACTATCAGTTTTGCGTCGGATTCGAAATTCTAGACTCACAGGAGTCGGACCATATGGTGACCGAGGCAGCATTAGACCCTTGGGGTCAAGTCGGCTGGAGGACGATGTATTGAATCTCGACGCAATTTGAGTGTTCCATCGTAATTAGGAGGCGCTGAACGTTACAATTAACTATCATTTGTGCGTCGGATTCGAAAATCTAGACTCACAGGAGGCGGACCACATGGTGCCCAAAGCTGCAATACCCCGTTGGAGACAAGTCGGCGGGTAGACGATGTATTGAATCTCGACGTAATTTGAGTGTTCCATCGTCATTAGGAGGCCCTGAACGTTACAATTAACTACAAGTTTTGCGTCGGATTCGAAAATTTTGACTCAGAGGAGAACGACAATAAGGTGCCCGAGACAGCAATAGTCCTTAGGAGACAAGTCTTCTGAATGACGATGTATTGAATCTTGATGCAATTTGAGTGTTCCATCGTCATTAGGAGGCTCTGAACGTTACAATTAGCAGTCCGTTTTGCGTCGGATTCGAATATCTGGACCTACAGGAGACGGACCATATGGTGCCCAAAACAGCAATGTTCCCTTGGAGACAAGTCGGATGGAGGACGATGTATTGAATATCGACGCAATTTGAGTGTTCCATCGTCATTAGGAGGCACTGAACGTTACAATTAACTATCAGTTTCGCGTCGGATTCGAAAATCTAGACTAACAGGAGGCGGACCATAAGGTGCCCGAGGCAGCAATATCCCCTTGTAGACAAGTTGGCCGGAGGAAGATGTATTGAATCTCGACGCAATTTGAATGTTCTATCGTCTTTAGGAGGCGCTGAACGTTACAATTAACTATTAGTTATGCGTCTGATCCGAAAATCTAGACTCTCAGGAGAACGACCATAAGGTGCCCGAGGCAGCAATGGACTGTTGGATACAAGTCTTCTGAATGACGATGTATTGAATCTTGATGCAATTTGAGTGTTCCATCGTCATTAGGAGGCCATGAACGTTACTATTAACTATCAGTTTTGCGCTGGATTCGAAAATCTAGACTAACAGGAGGCGGACCATAAAGTTACCGAGGCAGCAATATCCCCTTGTAGACAAGTCGGCTGGAGGACGATGTATTGAATCTCGACGCAATTTGAGTGTTCCATCGTCATTAGGAGGCGCTGAACGTTAAGATTAACTATCATATTTGCGTCGGATTCGAAAATCTAGACTCACAGGAGACGGAACACATGGTGCCCGAGGCAGCAATATCCCGTTGGAGACAAGTCGTCGGGAGGTCGATGTACTGGATCTCGACGCAATTTGAGTGCTCCATCGTCATTAGGAGGCCATGAACGTTACAATTAACTATCAGTGATGCGTCGGATCCGAAGATCTAGACTCACAGGAGAACGACGATATGTGCCCGAGGCAGCAATATCCCCTTGGAGACAAGTCGGCAGGAGGACGATGTATTGAATCTGGACGCAATTAGAGTGTTCCATCATCATTAGGAGGCTCTGAACGTTGTAATTAGCAGTCCGTTTTGCGTCGGATTCGAATATCTGGACTCACAGGAGAACGACCATAAGGTGACCGAGGCAGCAGTAGACCCATGGAGACAAGTCGGCTGGAGGGCGGTGTATTGAATCTCGACGCAATTTGAGTGTTCCAACGTCATTAGGAGGCCCTGATTGTTGCAATTAACTATCAGTTTCGCGTCGGATTCGAAAATCTAGACTCACAGGAGACGGACCACATGGTGCTCGAGGCAGCAATATCCCGTTGGAGACAAGTCGGCGGGTGGACGATGTACTGGATCTCGACGCAATTTGAGTGCTCCATCGTCATTAGGAGGCCATGAACGTTACAATTAACTATCAGTGATGCGTCGGATCCGAAGATCTAGACTCACAGGAGAACGACCATAAGCTGCACAAGGCAGCAATAGACCCTTGGAGACAAGTCGGCTGGAGGACGATGTATTGAATCTCGACGCAATTTGAGTGTTCCATCGTCATTAGGAGGCGCTGAACGTTAAGATTAACCATCATATTTGCGTCGGATTCGAAAATCTAGACTCACAGGAGACGGAACACATGGTGCCCGAGGCAGCAATATCCCGTTGGAGACAAGTCGTCGGGAGGTCGATGTACTGGATCTCGACGCAATTTGAGTGCTCCATCGTCATTAGGAGGCCCGAACGTTACAATTAACTATCAGTTTTGCGTCGGATTCGAAAATCTAGACTCACAGGAGCAAGACCATTAGTTGCCAAAGGCAGCAATTGACCCTTGGAGACAAGTCGGCTGGAGGACGATGTATTGAATCGCGACGCAATTTGAGTGTTCCATCGTCTTTAGGAGGCCCTGAACATTACAATTAACTATGAGTTTCGCGTCGGATTCAAAAATGTAGACTTACAGGAGAACGACGATATGTGCCGAGGCAGCAATATCCCCTTGGAGACAAGTCGGCTGGAGGACGATGTATTGAATCTCGACGCAATTTGAGGGTTCCATCGACATTAGGAGGCCCTGAACGTTTCAATTAACTATCACTTTTGCGTCGCAATCGAAAATCTAGATTCACAGGAGACGGACCACATGGTGTCCAAGGCAGCAATATCCCGCTGGAGACAAGTCGACGGGAGGTCGATGTATTGGATCTCGACGCAATTTGAGTGTTCCATCGTCATTAGGTGGCCCCGAACGTTACAATTAACTACAAGTTTTGCGTCGGATCCGAAAATCTAGACTCACAGGAGACGGACCACATGGTGCCCGAGGCAGCAATATCCCCTTGGAGATAAGTCGGCTGGAGGACGATGTATTGAATCTCGACGCAATTTGAGTGTTCCATCGTCATTAGGAGGCCCTGAACGTTACAATTAAATATCAGTTTTGCGTCGGATTCGAAAATCTAGACTCACAGGAGCAAGACCATTAGGTGCCAAAGGCAGCAATTGACACTTGGAGACAAGACGGCTGGAGGGCGATGTATTGAATCTCGACGCAATTTGAGTGTTCCATCGTCATTAGGAGGCCCTGAACGTTACAATTAACTATCAGTTTCGCGTCGGATTCGAAAATCTAGGCTCACAGGAGAACGACGATATGTGCCCGAGGCAGCAATATCTACTTGGAGACAAGTCAGCTGGAGGACGATGTATTTAATCTCGTCGCAATTTGAGTGTTCCATCGTCATTAGGAGGCCATGAACGTTACAACTAACCATCAGTTTTGCTTCGGATTCGAAAAACTAGACTCACAGGAGAACGACCATACGGTGAGCGAGGTAGCAATATCCCGTTAGAGACAAGTCGGCGGGAGGTCGACGTATTGGATCTCGACGCAATTGAGTGTTCCATCGTGATTCGGAAACCCTCAACGTTACAATTAACTATCTTTTTTGCGTCGGATTCGATAATCTGCACTCACAGGAGACGGACCACATGGTGCCCCAGGCTGCAATATCCCCTTGGAGACAAGTCGGCTGGAGGACGACGTATTGATTCTCGCCGCAATTTGAGTGTTCTGTCGTCATTAGAAGGCCATGAACGTTACAATTAACTATCTTTTTTGCGTCGGATTCGAAAATCTAGACTCACAGGAGGCGGACCATAAGGAGCCCGAGGCAGCAAAATCCCCTTGTGGACAAGTCGGCTGGAGGACGATGTATTGAATGTCGACGCAAATTGAGTGTTCTATCGTCATTAGGAGGCGCTGAACGTTACAATTAACTGTCAGTTATGCGTCGGATCCGAAAATCTAGACTCAGATGAGAACGACCTTAAGGTGCCCGAGGCAGCAATAGACCCTTGGAGACAAGTCGGGGGGAGGACGATGTATTGGATCTCGACGCAATTTGAGTGTTACATCGTCAATAGGAGGTCCTAAACGACGCAATTTGAGGGTACCATCGTCATTAGGAGGCCCTTAACGTTACAATTAAATATAAGTTTTGCGTCGGATTCGAAAATCTAGACTCACAGGTGCAAGATCATTAGGTGCCAAAGGCCGCAATTGACAATTGGAGACAAATCGGCTGGAGGACGATGTATTGAATCGCGACGCAATTTGAGTGTTCCATTGTCATCAGGAGGCCCCGAACGTTACAATTAACTATCAGTTTTGCGTCGGATTCGAAAATTTAGACCATAAGGTGCCCGAGGCAGCAATAGACTGTTGGAGACAAGTCTTCTGAAAGACGATGTATCGAATCTTGATGCAATTTGAGTGTTCCATCGTCATTAGGAGGATCTGAACGTTACAATTAGCAGTCCGTTTTGCGTAGGATTCGAATAGCTGGACCTACAGGAGACGGACCATATGGTGCCCGAGGCAGCAATATCCCCTTGGAGACAAGTTGGCTTGAGGACGATGTATTGAATCTCCACGCAATTTGAGTGTTCCATCGTCATTAGGAGGCCATGAACGTTACAATTAACCATCAGTTCTGCGACGGATTCGAAAATCTAGACTCACAGGAGAACGACCATAAGGTGAGCGAGGTAGCAAGAGACCCATGGAGACAAGTCGGCTGGAGGACGATGTATTGAATATCGTCGCTATTTGAGTGTTCCATCGACATTAGGAGGCCCTGAACGTTACAATTATCTATCAGTTTCGCGTCGGATTCGAAAACCTAGAATCACAGGAGAGGGATCACATGGTGCCCGAGGCAGCAATATCCCGTTGGAGACAAGTCGGCGGGTCGACGAAGTATTGAATGTCGACGTAATTTGAGTGTTCCATCGTTATTAGGAGGCCCTGAACGTTACAATTAACTACAGGTTTTGCGTCGGATTCGAAAATCTAGACTCACAGGAGAGGGACAACATGGTGCCCGAGGCAGCAATATCCCGTTGGAGACAAGTCGGCGGGTGACGAAGTATTGAATCTCGACGCAATTTGAGTGTTCCATCGTCATTAGGAGGCGCTGAACGTTACAATTAACTATCACTTTTGCGTCGGATTCGAAAATCTAGACTCACAGGAGACGGGCCACATGGTGCCCGAGGCAGCAATATCCCGTTGAAGACAAGTCGACGGGAGGCCGATGTATTGGATCTCGACGCAATTTGAGTGTTCCATCGTCATTAGGATGCCCCGAACGTTACGATTAACTACAAGTTTTGCGTCGGATTCGAAAATCTAGACTCACAGGAGACGGACCATATTGTGCCCGAGGCAGCTATATTCCCTTGGAGACAAGTCGGCTGGAGGACGATGTATTGAATCTCGACGCAATTTGAGTGTTCCATCGTCATTAGGAGGCACTGAACGTTACAATTAAATATCAGTTTTGCGTCGGATTCGAAAATCTAGACTCACAGGAGACGGACCATAAGGTGCTCGAGGCAGCAATAGACTTGGAGACAAGTCTTCTGTATGACGATGTATTGAATCTTGATGCAATTTGAGTGCTCCATCGTCATTAGGAGGCTCGGAACGTTACAATTAGCAGTCCGTTTTGCGTCGGATTCGAATATCTGGACCTACAGGAGACGGACCATACGGCGTCCGAGGCAGCAATATCCCCTTGAAGACAAGTCGGCTGGAGGACGATGTAGTGAACCTCGACGCAATTTGAGTGTTCCTTCGACATTAGGAGGCCCTGAACGTTACAATTAACTATCATTTTTGCGTCATATTCGAAAATCTAGACTCACAGGAGACGGACCACATGGTGCCCGAGGCAGCAATTGATCCTTGGAGACAAGTCGGCTGGAGGACGATGTATTGAATCTCGACGCAATTTGAGTGTTCCTTCGACATTAGGAGGCCCTAAACGTTACAATTAACTGTCATTTTTGCGTCGGATTCGAAAATCTAGACTCACAGGAGACGGACCACATGGTGCCCGAGGCAGCAATAGACTTGGAGACAAGTCTTCTGTACGACGATGTATTGAATCTTGATGCAATTTGAGTGTTCCATCGTCGTTAGGAGGCTCTGAACGTTACAATATGCTGTCCGTTTTGCGTCGGATTCGAATATCTGGACCTACAGGAGACGGACAATATGGTGCCCGAGGCAGCAATATCCCCTTGGAGACAAGTCGGCTGGAGGACGATGTATTGAATCTCGACGCAATTTGAGTGTTCCTTCGACATTAGGAGGCCCTGAACGTTACAATTAACTATCATTTTTGCGTCATATTCGAAAATCTAGACTCACAGGAGACGGACCACATGGTGCCCGAGGCAGCAATAGATCCTTGGAGAGAAGTCGGCTGGAGGACGATGCATTGAATCTCGACGCAATTTGAGTGTTCCTTCGACATCAGGAGGCCGAGAACGTTACAATTAACTATCTTTTTTGCGTCGGATTCGATAATCAGCACTCACAGGAGACGGACCACATGGTGCCCGAGGCACCAATATCCCGTTGGAGATAAGTCGGCGGGTGGACGATGTATTGAATCTCGACGCAATTTGAGTGTTCCATCATCATTAGGGGGCTCTGAAAGTTACAATTAGCAGTCCGTTTTGCGTCGGATTCGAGTATCTGGACTTACAGGAGAACGAAGATAAGGTGACCAAGGAAGCAGTAGACCCATGGAGACAAGTCGGCTGGAGGACGATGTATTGAATCTCGACGCAATGTAAATGTTCCATCGACATTAGGAGGCCCTGAACGTTACAATTAACTATCAGTTATGTGTCGGAATCGAAAATGTAGTCTCACAGGAAAACGACCATAAGGTGCACGAGGCAGCAATGGACGCTTGGAGACAAGACGGCGGGTGGACGATGTAATGAATCTCGACGCTATTTCAGTGTTCCATCGTCATTAGGAGGCCCTGAACATTACAATTAACTATCAGTTTAGCGTCGGATTCTAAAATCTACACTCACAGGAGAACGACCATAAGGTGCCCGAGGGTACAATAGACATCTGGAGACAAGTCGCCTGGTGGACGATGTATTGAATCTCGACGCAATTTGAGTGTTCCATCGTCATTACTAGGCCCTGAACGTTTCAATTGACTATCAGTTTTGCGTCGGATTCGAAATTCTAGACTCACAGGAGTCGGACCATATGGTGACCGAGGCAGCATTAGACCCTTGGGGTCAAGTCGGCTGGAGGACGATGTATTGAATCTCGACGCAATTTGAGTGTTCCATCGTAATTAGGAGGCGCTGAACGTTACAATTAACTATCATTTGTGCGTCGGATTCGAAAATCTAGACTCACAGGAGGCGGACCACATGGTGCCCAAAGCTGCAATACCCCGTTGGAGACAAGTCGGCGGGTAGACGATGTATTGAATCTCGACGTAATTTGAGTGTTCCATCGTCATTAGGAGGCCCTGAACGTTACAATTAACTACAAGTTTTGCGTCGGATTCGAAAATTTTGACTCAGAGGAGAACGACAATAAGGTGCCCGAGACAGCAATAGTCCTTAGGAGACAAGTCTTCTGAATGACGATGTATTGAATCTTGATGCAATTTGAGTGTTCCATCGTCATTAGGAGGCTCTGAACGTTACAATTAGCAGTCCGTTTTGCGTCGGATTCGAATATCTGGACCTACAGGAGACGGACCATATGGTGCCCAAAACAGCAATGTTCCCTTGGAGACAAGTCGGATGGAGGACGATGTATTGAATATCGACGCAATTTGAGTGTTCCATCGTCATTAGGAGGCACTGAACGTTACAATTAACTACCAGTTTCGCGTCGGATTCGAAAATCTAGACTAACAGGAGGCGGACCATAAGGTGCCCGAGGCAGCAATATCCCCTTGTAGACAAGTTGGCCGGAGGAAGATGTATTGAATCTCGACGCAATTTGAATGTTCTATCGTCTTTAGGAGGCGCTGAACGTTACAATTAACTATTAGTTATGCGTCTGATCCGAAAATCTAGACTCTCAGGAGAACGACCATAAGGTGCCCGAGGCAGCAATGGACTGTTGGATACAAGTCTTCTGAATGACGATGTATTGAATCTTGATGCAATTTGAGTGTTCCATCGTCATTAGGAGGCCATGAACGTTACTATTAACTATCAGTTTTGCGCTGGATTCGAAAATCTAGACTAACAGGAGGCGGACCATAAAGTTACCGAGGCAGCAATATCCCCTTGAAGACAAGTCGGCTGGAGGACGATGTAGTGAACCTCGACGCAATTTGAGTGTTCCTTCGACATTAGGAGGCCCTGAACGTTACAATTAACTATCATTTTTGCGTCATATTCGAAAATCTAGACTCACAGGAGACGGACCACATGGTGCTCGAGGCAGCAATATCCCGTTGGAGACAAGTCGGCGGGTGGACGATGTACTGGATCTCGACGCAATTTGAGTGCTCCATCGTCATTAGGAGGCCATGAACGTTACAATTAACTATCAGTGATGCGTCGGATCCGAAGATCTAGACTCACAGGAGAACGACCATAAGCTGCACAAGGCAGCAATAGACCCTTGGAGACAAGTCGGCTGGAGGACGATGTATTGAATCTCGACGCAATTTGAGTGTTCCATCGTCATTAGGAGGCGCTGAACGTTAAGATTAACCATCATATTTGCGTCGGATTCGAAAATCTAGACTCACAGGAGACGGAACACATGGTGCCCGAGGCAGCAATATCCCGTTGGAGACAAGTCGTCGGGAGGTCGATGTACTGGATCTCGACGCAATTTGAGTGCTCCATCGTCATTAGGAGGCCATGAACGTTACAATTAACTATCAGTGATGCGTCGGATCCGAAGATCTAGACTCACAGGAGAACGACGATATGTGCCCGAGGCAGCAATATCCCCTTGGAGACAAGTCGGCAGGAGGACGATGTATTGAATCTGGACGCAATTAGAGTGTTCCATCATCATTAGGAGGCTCTGAACGTTGTAATTAGCAGTCCGTTTTGCGTCGGATTCGAATATCTGGACTCACAGGAGAACGACCATAAGGTGACCGAGGCAGCAGTAGACCCATGGAGACAAGTCGGCTGGAGGGCGGTGTATTGAATCTCGACGCAATTTGAGTGTTCCAACGTCATTAGGAGGCCCTGATTGTTGCAATTAACTATCAGTTTCGCGTCGGATTCGAAAATCTAGACTCACAGGAGACGGACCACATGGTGCTCGAGGCAGCAATATCCCGTTGGAGACAAGTCGGCGGGTGGACGATGTACTGGATCTCGACGCAATTTGAGTGCTCCATTGTCATTAGGAGGCCATGAACGTTACAATTAACTATCAGTGATGCGTCGGATCCGAAGATCTAGACTCACAGGAGAACGACCATAAGCTGCACAAGGCAGCAATAGACCCTTGGAGACAAGTCGGCTGGAGGACGATGTATTGAATCTCGACGCAATTTAAGTGTTCCTTCGTCATTAGGAGTCTCTGAACGTTACAATTAACAATCGTTTTTGTGTCGGAATCGAAAATCTAGACTCACAGGAGACGGACCACAGGGTGCCCGAGGCAGCGATACCCCCTTGGAGACCAGTCGGCTGGAGAACGACGTATTGAATCTCGACGCAATTTGAGTATTCTATCGTCATTAGGAGGCCCTGAACGTTACAATTAGCTATTAGTTTAGCGACGGATTCGAAAATCTAGACTCACAGAGGAACGACGATAAGGTGCCCGAGGCAGCAATATCCCCTAGCACACAAGTCGGCTGGAGGACGATGTATTGAATCTCGACGCAAATTGAGTGTTCCATCGTCATTAGGAGGCCATGAACGTTACAATTAACTATCAGTTTTGCGTAGGATTCGAAAATCTAGACTCGCAGGAGGCAGCAATATCCCCTTGTGGACAAGGCGGCTGGAGGACGATGTATTGAATCTCGACGCAATTTGAGTGTTCTATCGTCATTAGGAGGCGCTGAACGTTACAATTAACTATCAGTTATGCGTCGGATCCGAAAATCTAGACTCACATGAGAACGACCATAAGGTGCCCGAGGCAGCAATAGACCCTTGGAGACAAGACGGCGGGAGGACGATGTATTGGATCTCGACGCAATTTGACTGTTCCATCGTCATTAGGAGGCCCTGAACATTGCAATTAACTATCAGTTTTACGTCGGATTCGAAAATCTAGACTCGCAGAGGAACGACGATAAGCTGCCCGAGGCAGCAATATCCCCTTGCAGACAAGTCGGCTGGAGGAGGATGTATTGAATCTCGACGCAATTTCAGTGTTCCATCGTCATTAGGAGGCCCTGAAAGTTACAATTAACTATCAGTTTCGCGCCGAATTCGAAAATCTACACTCACAGGAGAACGACCATAAGGTGCCCGAGGGTACAAAAGACATCGGGAGACAAGTCGCCTGGTGGACGATGTATTGCATCTCGAAGCAATTTGAGTGTTCCATCGTCATTACTAGGCCCTGAACGTTACAATTAACTATCATTTGTACGTCGGATTCGAAAATTTAGACTCACAGGAGATGGACCACATGGTGCCCGAGGCAGCAATATCCCGTTGGAGACAAGTCGGCGGGTAGACGATGTAATGAACTTCGACGTAATTTGAGTGTCCCATCGTCATTAGGAGGCCCTGAACGTTACAAGTAACTACAAGTTTTGTGTCGGATTCGAAAATCTAGACTCACTGGAGACGCACCATATGGTGCCCGAGGCAGCAATGGACGCTTGGAGATAAGTCGGCTGGAGGACGATGTATTGAATCTCGACGCAATTTGAGTGTTCCATCGTCATTAGGAGGCCCTGAACGTTACAATTAAATATCAGTTTTGCGTCGGATTCGAAAATCTAGACTCACACGAGCAAGACCATTAGGTGCCAAAGGCAGCAATTGACCCTTGGAGACAAGACGGCTGGAGGACGATGTATTGAATCTCGACGCAATTTGAGTGTTCCATCGTCATTAGGAGGCCCTGAACGTTACAATTAACTATGAGTTTCACGTCGGATTCGAAAATCTAGGCTCACAGGAGAACGACGATATGTGCCCGAGGCAGCAATATCTACTTGGAGACAAGTCGGCTGGAGGACGATGTATTGAATCTCGTCGCAATTTGAGTGTTCAATCGTCATTAGGAGGCCATGAACGTTACAATTAACCATCAGTTTTGCGTCGGATTCGAAAATCTAGACTCACAGGAGAACGACCATTAGGTGAGCGAGGTAGCAATATCCCGTTGGAGACAAGTCGGCTGGAGGTCGACGTATTGGATCTCGACGCAATTGAGTGTTCCATCGTGATTCGGAAGCCCTCAACGATACAATTAACTATCTTTTTTGCGTCGGATTCGATAATCTGCACTCACAGGAGGCGGACCACATGGTGCCCCAGGCTGCAATATCCCCTTGGAGACAAGTCAGCTGGAGGACGACGTATTGAATCTCGCCGCAATTTGAGTGTTCTGTCGTCATTAGGAGGCCCTGAACGTTACAATTAACTATCTTTTTTGCGTCGGATTCGACAATCTGCACTCATAGGAGACGGACCACATGGTGCCCCAGGCTGCAATATGCCCTTGGAGACAAGTCGGCTGGAGGACGAGGTATTGAATCTCGACGCAATTTGAGTGTTCCATCGTCATTAGGAGGCCATGAACCTTACACTTAACTATCAGTTTTGCGTCGGATTCGAAAATCTAGACTCACAGGAGGCGGACCATATGGAGCCCGAGGCAGCAAAATCCCCTTGTGGACAAGTCGGCCGGAGGACGATGTATTGAATGTCTACGCAAATTGAGTGTTCTATCGTCATTAGGAGGCGCTGAACGTTACAATTAACTGTCAGTTATGCGTCGGATCCGAAAATCTAGACTCAGATGAGAACGACCATAAGGTGCCCGAGGCAGCAATAGACCCTTGGAGACAAGTCGGCGGGAGGACGATGTATTGGATCTCGACGCAATTTGAGTGTTACATCGTCAATAGGAGGCCCTGAACGACGCAATTTGAGGGTACCATCGTCATTAGGAGGCCCTTAACGTTACAGCTAAATATAAGTTTTGCGTCGGATTCGAAAATCTAGACTCACAGGAGCAAGATCATTAGGTGCCAAAGGCAGCAATTGCCAATTGGAAACAAATCTGCTGGAGGACGATGTATTGAATCGCGACGCAATTTGAGTGTTCCATTGTCATTAGGAGGCCCTGAACGTTACAATTAACTATCAGTTTTGCGTCGGATTCGAAAATTTAGACCATAAGGTGCCCGAGGCAGCAATAGACTGTTGGAGACAAGTCTTCTGAAAGACGATGTATTGAATCTTGATGCAATTTGAGTGTTCCATCGTCATTAGGAGGATCTGAACGTTACAATGAGCAGTCCGTTTTGCGTAGGATTCGAATAGCTGGACCTACAGGAGACGGACCATATGGTGCCCTAGGCAGCAATATCCCCTTGGAGAAAAGTCGGCTTGAGGACGATGTATTGAATCTCGATGCAATTTGTGTGTTCCATCGTTACAATGTTGAATGTTACAATTAACTATCAGTTTTGCGTCGGATTCGAAAATCTAGACTCACTGGAGAACGACGATATGTGCCCGATGCAACAATATCCCCTTGGAGACAAGTCGGCTGGAGGACGATGTATTGAATCTCGACGCAATTTGAGTGTTCCATCGTCATTAGGAGGCCATGAACGTTACAATTAACCATCAGTTCTGCGACGGATTCGAAAATCTAGACTCACAGGAGAACGACCATAAGGTGAGCGAGGTAGCAAAAGACCCATGGAGACAAGTCGGCTGGAGGACGATGTATTGAATATCGTCGCAATTTGAGTGTTCCATCGACATTAGGAGGCCCTGAACGTTACAATTATCTATCAGTTTCGCGTCGGATTCGAAAATCTAGACTCACAGGAGAGGGACCACATGGTGCCCGAGGCAGCAATATCCCGTTGGAGACAAGTCGGCGGGTCGACGAAGTATTGAATCTCGACGTAATTTGAGTGTTCCATCGTCATTAGGAGGCCCTGAACGTTACAATTAACTACAGGTTTTGCGTCGGATTCGAAAATCTAGACTTACAGGAGAGGGACAACATGGTGCCCGAGGCAGCAATATCCCGTTGGAGACAAGTCGGCGGGTGACGAAGTATTGAATCTCGACGCAATTTGAGTGTTCCATCGTCATTAGGAGGCGCTGAACGTTACAATTAACTATCACTTTTGCGTCGGATTCGAAAATCTAGACTCCCAGGAGACGGGCCACATGGTGCCCGAGGCAGCAATATCCCGTTTAAGACAAGATGACGGGAGGCCGATGTATTGGATCTCGACGCAATTTGAGTGTTCCATCGTCATTAGGATGCCCCGAACGTAACAATTAAATATCAGTTTTGCGTCGGATTCGAAAATCTAGACTCACAGGAGACGGACCATAAGGTGCTCGAGGCAGCAATAGACTTGGAGACAAGTCTTCTGTATGACGATGTATTGAATTTTGATGCAATTTGAGTGCTCCATCGTCATTAGGAGTCTCTGAACGTTACAATTAGCATTCCGTTTTGCGTCGGATTCGAATATCTGGACCTACAGGAGACGGACCATATGGCGCCCGAGGCTGCAATATCCCCTTGAAGACAAGTCGGCTGGAGGACGATGTATTGAATCTCGACGCAATTTGAGTGTTCCTTCGACATTAGGAGGCCCTGAACGTTACAATTAACTATCATTTTTGGGTCATATTCGAAAATCTAGACTCACAGGAGACGGACCACATGGTGCCCGAGGCAGCAATAGATCCTTGGAGACAAGTCGGCTGGAGGACGATGTATTGAATCTCGACGCAATTTGAGTGTTCCTTCGACATTAGGTGGCCCTGAACGTTACAATTAACTATCATTTTTGCGTCGGATTCGAAAATCTAGACTCACAGGAGACGGACCACATGGTGCCCGAGGCAGCAATAGATCCTTGGAGACAAGTCGGCTGGAGGACGATGTATTGAATCTCGACGCAATTTGAAAGTTCCTTCGACATCAGGAGGCCCAGAACGTTACAATTAACTATATTTTTTGCGTCGGATTCGATAATCTGCACTCACAGGAGACGTACCACATGGTGCCCGAGGCACCAATATCCCGTTGGAGACAAGTCGGCGGGTGGACGATGTATTGAATCTCGACGCAATTTGAGTGTGCTGTCGTCATTATGAGGCCCTGAACGTTTCAATTAACTAACAGTTATGCGTCGGATCCGAAAATCTAGACTCACAGGAGAACGACCATAAGGTGCTCGAGGCAGAAATAGACCCTTGGAGACAAGTCGGCTGGAGGACGATGTATTGAATCTCGATGCAATTTGAGTGTTCCATCATCATTAGGGGGCTCCGAAAGTTACAAGTAGCAGTCCGTTTTGCGTCGGATTCGAGTATCTGGACTTACAGGAGAACGAAGATAAGGTGACCAAGGAAGCAGTAGACCCATGGAGACAAGTCGGCTGGAGGACGATGTATTGAATCTCGACGCAATGTAAATGTTCCATCGTCATTAGGAGGCCCTGAACGTTACAATTAACTATCAGTTATGTGTCGGAATCGAAAATGTAGTCTCACAGAAGAACGACCATAAGGTGCCCGAGGGTACAATAGACATCTGGAGACAAGTCGCCTGGTGGACGATGTATTGAATCTCGACGCAATTTGAGTGTTCCATCGTCATTACTAGGCCCTGAACGTTACAATTAACTATCAGTTTTGCGTCGGATTCGAAATTCTAGACTCACAGGAGTCGGACCATATGGTGACCGAGGCAGCATTAGACCCTTGGGGTCAAGTCGGCTGGAGGACGATGTATTGAATCACGACGCAATTTGAGTGTTCCATCGTCATTAGGAGGCGCTGAACGTTACAATTAACTATCATTTGTGCGTCGGATTCGAAAATCTAGACTCACAGGAGACGGACCACATGGTGCCCAAAGCTGCAATACCTCGTTGGAGACAAGTCGGCGGGTAGACGATGTATTGAATCTCGACGTAATTTGAGTGTTCCATCGTCATTAGGAGGCTTTGAACGTTACAATTAGCAGTCCGTTTTGCGTCGGATTCGATTATCTGGACCTACAGGAGACGGACCATATGGTGCCCGAAACAGCAATGTTCCCTTGGAGACAAGTCGGATGGAGGACGATGTATTGAATATCGACGCAATTTGGGTGTTCCATCGTCATTAGGAGGCACTGAACGTTACAATTAACTATCAGTTTCGCGTCGGATTCGAAAATCTAGACTAACAGGAGGCGGACCATAAGGTGCCCGAGGCAGCAATATCCCCTTGTAGGCAAGTCGGCCGGAGGAAGATGTATTGAATCTCGTCGCAATTTGAGTGTTCTATCGTCTTTAGGAGGCGCTGAACGTTACAATTAACTATTAGTTAAGCGTCGGATCCGAAAATCTAGACTCTCAGGAAAACGACCATAAGGTGCCCAAGGCAACAATAGACTGTTGGATACAAGTCTTCTGAATGACGATGTATTGAATCTTGATGCAATTTGAGTGTTCCATCGCCATTAGGAGGCTCTGAACGTTACAATTAGCAGTCCATTTTGCGTCGGATTCCAATATCTGGACCTACAGGAAACGGAACATATGGTGCCCGAGGCAGCAATATCCCCTTGAAGACAAGTCGGCTGGAGGACGATGTATTGAATCTCGACGCAATTTGCGTGCTCCATCGTCATTTGGAGGCCATGAACGTTACTATTAACTATCAGTTTTGCGTCGAATTCGAAAATGTAGACTAACAGGAGGCGGACCATAAGGTTCCCGAGGCAGCAATATCCCCTTGTAGACAAGTCGGCTGGAGGACGATGTATTGAATCTCGACGCAATTTGAGTGTTCCATCGTTATTAGGAGGCGCTGAAAGTTACAATTAACTATCAATTTTGCGTCGGATTTTAAAATCTAGACTCACAGGAGACGGAACACATGGTGCCCGAGGCAGCAATATCCCGTTGGAGACAAGTCGTCGGGAGGTCGATGTATTGGATCTCGACGCAATTTGAGTGTTCCATCGTCATTAGGAGGCCCCGAACGTTACAATTAACTACAAGTTTTGCGTCGGAATCGAAAATCTACTCACAGGAGACGGACCAATATGGTGCTTGAGGCAGCAATATCCCCTTGGAGACAAGTCGGCTGGAGGACGATGTATTGAATCTCGACGCAATTTGAGTGTACCATCGTCATTAGGAGCACCTGAACGTTACAATTAACTATCAGTTTCGCGTCGGGTTCGAAAATCTAGACTCACAGGAGAACGACGATATGTGCCCGAGGCAGCAATATCCCCTTGGAGACAGGCAGGAGGACGATGTATTGAATCTGGACGCAATTAGAGTGTTCCATCATCATTAGGAGGCTCTGAACGTTACAATTAGCAGTCCGTTTTGCGTCGGATTCGAATATCTGGACTCACAGGAGAACGACCATAAGGTGACCGAGGCAGCAGTAGACCCATGGAGACAAGTCGGCTGGAGGGCGGTGTATTGAATCTCGACGCAATTTGAGTGTTCCATCGTCATTAGGAGGCCCTGATAGTTGCAATTAACTATCAGTTTCGCGTCGGATTCGAAATTCTAAACTCACAGGAGACGGACCACATGGTGCTCGAGGCAGCAATATCCCGTTGGAGACAAGTCGGCGGGTGGACGATGTACTGGATGTCGACGCAATTTGAGTGTTCCTTCGTCATTAGGAGGGTCTGAACGTTACAATTAATAATCGTTTTTGTGTCGGAATCGAAAATCTAGACTCACAGGAGACGGACCACAGGGTGCCCGAGGCAGCGATATCCCCTTGGAGACCAGTCGGCTGGAGGACGACGTATTGAATCTCGACGCAATTTGAGTATTCTATCGTCATTAGGAGGCCCTGAACGTTACAATTAGCTATTAGTTTAGCGACGGATTCGAAAATCTAGACCCACAGAGGAACGACGATAAGGTGCCCGAGGCAGCAATATCCCCTAGCACACAAGTCGGCTGGAGGACGATGTATTGAACTCGACGCAAATTGAGTGTTCCATCGTCATTAGGAGGCCATGAACGTTACAATTAACTATCAGTTTTGCGTAGCATTCGAAAATCTAGACTCGCAGGAGTCAGCAATATCCCCTTGTGGACAAGGAGGCTGGAGGACGATGTATTGAATCTCGACGCAATTTGAGTGTTCTATCGTCATTAGGAGGCGCTGAACGTTACAATTAACTATCAGTTATGCGTCGGATCCGAGAATCTAGACTCACATGAGAACGATCATAAGGTGCCCGAGGCAGCAATAGACCCTTGGAGACAAGACGGCGGGAGGACGATGTATTGGATCTCGACGCAATTTGAGTGTTCCATCGTCATTAGGAGGCCATGAACGTTACAATTAACTACAAGGTTTGAGTCGGATTCGAAAATCTAGTCTCACTGGACACGGACCATATGGTGCCCGAGGCAGCAATATCCCCTTGGAGACAAGTCGGCTGGAGGTCGATGTATTGAATCTCGACGCAATTTAAGTGTAGCATCGTCATTAGGAGGCCCTGAACGTTATAATTAACTATCAGTTATGTGTCGGAATCGAAAATGTAGTCTCACAGAAGAACGACCATAAGGTGCACGAGGCAGCAACGGACGCTTGGAGACAAGACGGCTGAAGGACGATGTATTGATCTCGACGCTATTTCAGTGTTCCATCGTCATTAGGAGGCCCTGAACATTACAATTAAATATCAGTTTTACGTCGGATTCGAAAATCTAGACTCGCAGAGGAACGACGATAAGCTGCCCGAGGCAGCAATATCCCCTTGCAGACAAGTCGGCTGGAGGAGGATGTAATTTGAGTGTGTCATCGCCATTAGGAGGCCCTGAACGTTACAAGTAACTACACGTTTTGTGTCGGATTCGAAAATCTAGACTCACAGGAGACGCACTATATGGTGCCCGAGGCAGCAATGGACGCTTGGAGAGAAGTCGACTGAAGGACGATGTATTGAATCTCTACGCTATTTCAGTGTTCCATCGTCATTAGGGGGCCCTGAACCTTACAATTAACTATCGGTTTTGCGTCGGATTCGAAAATGTAGAGTCAGAGGAGAACGACCATAAGGTGCCCGAGGCAGCAATAGACCGTTGGAGACAAGTCGGCTGAATGACGATGTATTGAATCTTCATTCAATATGAGTGCTCCATCGTCATTTGGAGGCTCTGAACGCTACAATTAGCAGTCCGTTTTGTGTCGCATTCGAATATCTGGACCTACAGGAGACGGACCATGTTGTGCCCGAGGCAGCAATATCCCCTTGGAGAGATGTCGGCTGGAGGACGTTGTATTGAATCTCGACGGAATTAGAGTGTTCCATCGTCATTAGGAGGTTCTGAACTTTACAATTAACTATCAGTTTCGCGTCGGATTCGAAAATCTAGACTCACAGTAGACGGAACATATGGTGCCCGAGGCAGCAATATCCCCTTGGAGACATGTCGCCTGGAGGACGACGTATTGAATCCCGACGCAATTTGAGTGTTCCATCGTCATTAGGAGGCCATGAACGTTACAATAAACTATCACTTTTGCGTCGGATTCGAAAATCTAGACTCACAGGAGGCGGACCGTAAGGTGCCCGAGGCAGCAAGATCCCCTTGTAGACAAGTCGTCTGGAGGACGACTTGTCGAATCTCGACGCAATTTGAGTGTTCATTCGTCATTAGGAGGCCCTGAACGTTTCAATTAACTATCACTTCTGCGTCGGATTCGAAAATCTAGACTAACAGGAGACGCACCACATGGTGCCCGAGGCAGCAATATCCCGTTGGAGACAAGTCGGCGGGAGGTCGATGTATTGGATCTCGACGCAATTTGAGTGTTCCATCGTCATTAAGAGGCCCTTAACGTTACAATTAAATATCAGTTTTGCGTCGGATTCGAAAATCTAGACTCACAGGAGCAAGACCATTAGGTGCCAAAGGCAGCAATTAACCCTTGGAGAGAAGTCGGCTAGAGGACGATGTATTGAATCGCGATGCAATTTGAGTGTTCCATCGTCATTAGGAGGCCCTGAACGTAACAATTAACTATCACTTTTGCGTCGGATTCAAAAGTTTAGACTCAGAGGAAAACGACAATAAGGTGCCCGAGGCAGCAATAGACTGTTAGTGACAAGTCTTCTGAATGACGATGTATTGAATCTTGATGCAGTTTAAGTGTTCCATCGTCATTAGGAGGCCCTGAACGTTACAATTAACTACAAGTTTTGCGTCGGATTCGAAAATCTACTCACAGGAGACGGACCAATATGGTGCTTGAGGCAGCAATATCCCCTTGGAGACAAGTTGGCTGGAGGACGACGTATTGTATCTCGACGCAATTTGAGTACTCTATCGTCATTAGAAGGCCCTGAACGTTACACTTAAATATTAGTTTTGCTTCGGATTCGAAATTCTAGACTCATAGGAGTCGGACCATATGGTGACCAAGGTAGCAATAGACCCTTGGAGTCCATTCGGCTGGAGGACGGTGTATTGATTCTCAACGCAATGTCAGTGTTCCATCGTCATTACTCGGCCCTGAACGTTAGAATTAACTATCAGTTTGGCTTCGGATTCGAAATTCTAGACTCACAGGAGTCGGACCATATGGTGACCAAGGTAGCAATTGACCCTTGGAGTCAAGTCGGCTGGAGGACGATGTATTGATTCTCGACGCAATTAGAGTGTTCCGTCGTCACTACTAGGCCCTGAACGTTACAATTAACTTTCATTTGTGATTCGGATTCGAAAATCTAGACTCATAGGAGACGGACTACATGGTGCCCTAGGCAGCAATATCCCGTTGGAGACAAGTCGGCGGGTAGACGATGTATTGAATCTCGACGTAATTTGAGTGCTGCATCGTCATTAGGAGGCCCTGAACGTTACAAGTAAATACAAGTTTTGTGTCGGATTCGAAAATCTAGACTCACAGGAGACGGACCATATGGTGCCCGAAGCAGCAATGGACGCTTGGAGACAAGTCGACTGAAGGGCCATGTATTGAATCTCTACGCTATTTCAGTGTTCCGTCGTCATTAGGAGGCCCTGAACGTTACAATTAACTATCGGTTTTGCGTCGGATTCGAAAATGTAGACACAGAGGAGAACGACCATAAGGTGCCCGAGGCAGCAATAGACCGTTGGAGACAAGTCGGCTGAATGACGATGTATTGAATCCCGACGCAATTTGAGTGTTCCATCGACATTAGGAGGCCCTCAACGTTACAATTAACTATCAGTTTCGCGTCGGATTCGAAAATCTAGACTCGCAGGAGACGGGCCACATGGTGCCCGAGGCAGCAATATCCCGTTTGAGACAAGTCGTCGGGTCGACGATGTATTTAATCTCGACGTAATTTGCGTGTTCCATCGTCATTAGGAGGCCCTGAACGTTACAATTAACTACTGGTTTTGCGTCGGATTTGAAAATCTAGACTCATAGTAGACGGACCACATGGTGCCCGAGGCAGCAATTTCTCCCTTGGAGACAGGTCGGATGGAGGACGATGTATTGAATCTCGACGCAATTAGGGTGTTCCATCGTCATTAGGAGGCCCTGATCGTTACAATTAACTATCAGTTTCGCGTGAGATACGAAAATCTACACTACCAGGAGGCGGACCATAAGGTGCCTAAGGCAGCAACAGACCCTCAGAGACAAGTCGGCTGGAGGACGATGTATTGAATCTCGACGCAATTTGAGTGTTCCTTCGACATTAGGAGGCCCTGAACGTTACAATTAACTTTCATTTTTGTGTCGGATTCGCAAATCTAGACTGACAGGAGCAAGACCAGTAGGTGCCAAAGGCAGCAATTGACCCTTGGAAGTGAAGGCGGCTAGAGGACGATGTATTGAATCGCGACGCAATTTGAGTGTTCCATCGTCATTAGGAGGCCCTGAACGTTACAATTAACTATCAGTTTTGCGTCGGATTCGAAAGTTTAGACTCAGAGGAAAACGACAATAAGGTGCCCGAGGCAGCAATAGACTGTTGGAGACAAGTCTTCTGAATGACGATGTATTGAATCTTGATGCAGTTTGAGTGTTCCATCGTCATTAGGAGGCTCTGAACGTTACAATTAACTTTCATTTTTGCATCTGATTTGAAATTCTAGACTCACAGGAGACGGACCACATTGTACCCGAGGCAGCAATATTCCGTTGGAGACAAGTCGGCGGGAGGACGATGTATCGAATCTCGACGCAATTTGAGTGTTCTATCGTCATTAGGTGGCACTGAACGTTACAATTGACTATCAGTTATGCGTCGGATTCGAAAATCAAGACTCACTGGAGAACGACCATAAGGTGAGCGAGGTAGCAATAGACCCATGGAGACAAGTCGGCTGGAGGACGATGTATTGAATCTCGACGCAATTTGAGTGTTCCTTCGACATTAGGAGGCCCAGGACGTTACAATTAACTTTCATTTTTGCGTCTGATTTGAAATTCTAGACTCACAGGAGACGGACCACATTGTACCCGAGGCAGCAATATTCCGTTGGAGACAAGTCGGCGGGAGGACGATGTATTGGATCCCGACGCAATTTGAGTGTTCCATCGTCATTAGGAGACCCTGAACGTTACAATTAACTAGAAGCTTTGCGTCGGATTCGAAAATCTACTCACAGGAGACAGACCAATATGGTGCTTGAGGCAGCAATATCCCCTTGGAGACAAGTCGGCTGGAGGGCGATGTATTGAATCTCGACGCAATTTGAGTGTGTCATCGCCCTTAGGAGGCCGTGAACGTTACAATTAACCATCAGTTTTGCGTCGGATTCGGAAATCTAGACTTACAGGAGAACAACCATAAGGTGAGCGAGGTAGCAATAGACCCATGCAGAAAAGTCGGCTGAAGGACGATGTATTGAATTTCGACGCAATTTGAGTGTTCCCTCGTCATTTGGAGGCACTGATCGTTACAATTAACTAACTTTTTTGCGTCGGATTCGATAATCTGCACTCACATGAAACGGACCACATGGTGCCCGAGGCAGCAATATCCCGTTGGAGACCATTCAGCGGGTGGACGATGTATTGAATCTCGACGTAATTTGAGTGTTACATCGTCATTAGGAGGACCTGAACGTTACAAGTAACTACAAGTTTTGAGTCGGATTCGAAAATCTAGACTCACAGGAGATGGACCATATGGTGCAGGAGGCAGCAATATCCCCTTGGAGACAAGTCGGCTGGAGGGCGACGTATTGAATCTCGACGCAATTTGAGTACTCTATCGCCATTAGATGGCCCTGAACGTTACACTTAACTATTAGTTTTCTTCGGATTCGAAATTCCAGACTTACAGGAGTCGGACCATATTTTGACCAAGGTAGCAATAGACCCTTAGAGTCAAGTCGGCTGGAGGACGATGTATTGATTCTCGACGCAATTTGAGTGTTCCATCGTCATTACTAGGCCCTGAACGTTACAATTAACTATCAGTTTTGCTTCGGATTCGAAATTCTAGACTCACAGGAGTCGGACCATATGGTGACCAAGGTAGCAATAGACCCTTGGAGTCAAGTCGGCTGGAGGACGATGTATTGATTCTCGACGCAATTTGAGTGTTCCATCGTCATTACTAGGCCCTGAACGTTACAATTAACTATCAGTTATGCGTCGGATCCGAGAATCTAGACTCACATGAGAACGATCATGAGGTGCCCGAGGCAGCAATAGACCCTTGGAGACAAGACGGCGGGAGGACGATGTATTGGATCTCGACGCAATTTGAGTGTTCCATCGTCATTAGGAGGCCATGAACGTTACAATTAACTACAAGGTTTGAGTCGGATTCGAAAATCTAGTCTCACAGGACACGGACCATATGGTGCCCGAGGCAGCAATATCCCCTTGGAGACAAGTCGGCTGGAGGTCGATGTATTGAATCTCGACGCAATTTAAGTGTAGCATCGTCATTAGGAGGCCCTGAACGTTATAATTAACTATCAGTTATGTGTCGGAATCGAAAATGTAGTCTCATAGAAGAACGACCATAAGGTGCACGAGGCAGCAATGGACGCTTGGAGACAAGACGGCTGAAGGACGATGTATTGATCTCGACGCTATTTCAGTGTTCCATCGTCATTAGGAGGCCCTCGAACATTACAATTAAATATCAGTTTTACGTCGGATTCGAAAATCAAGACTCGCAGAGGAACGACGATAAGCTGCCCTAGGCAGCAATATCCCCTTGCAGACAAGTCGGCTGGAGGAGGATGTAATTTGAGTGTGTCATCGCCATTAGGAGGCCCTGAACGTTACAAGTAACTACACGTTTTGTGTCGGATTCGAAAATCTAGACTCACAGGAGACGCACTATATGGTGCCCGATGCAGCAATGGACGCTTGGAGACAAGTCGACTGAAGGACGATGTATTGAATCTTGATTCAATATGAGTGCTCCATCGTCATTAGGAGGCTCTGAACGTTACAATTAGCAGTCCGTTTTGTGTCGCATTCGAATATCTGGACCTACAGGAGACGGACCATGTTGTGCCCGAGGCAGCAATATCCCCTTGGAGAGAAGTCGGCTGGAGGACGTTGTATTGAATCTCGACGGAATTAGAGTGTTCCATCGTCATTAGGAGGTTCTGAACTTTACAATTAACTATCAGTTTCGCGTCGGATTCGAAAATCTAGACTCACAGTAGACGGAACATATGGTGCCCGAGGCAGCAATATCCCCTTGGAGACATGTCGCCTGGAGGACGACGTATTGAATCCCGACGCAATTTGAGTGTTCCATCGTCATTAGGAGGCCATGAACGTTACAATTAACTATCACTTTTGCGTCGGATTCGAAAATCTAGACTCACAGGAGGCGGACCGTAAGGTGCCCGAGGCAGCAAGATCCCCTTGTAGACAAGTCGTCTGGAGGACGACTTGTCGAATCTCCACGCAATTTGAGTGTTCATTCGTCATTAGGAGGCCCTGAACGTTTCAATTAACTATCACTTTTGCGTCGGATTCGAAAATCTAGACTAACAGGAGACGCACCACATGGTGCCCGAGGCAGCAATATCCCGTTGGAGACAAGTCGGCGGGAGGTCGATGTATTGGATCTCGACGCAATATGAGTGTTCCATCGTCATTAGGAGGCCCTTAACGTAACAATTAAATATCAGTTTTGCGTCGGATTCGAAAATCTAGACTCACAGGAGCAAGACCATTAGGTGCCAAAGGCAGCAATTGACCCTTGGAGAGAAGTCGGCTAGAGGACGATGTATTGAATCGCGATGCAATTTGAGTGTTCCATCGTCATTAGGAGGCCCTGAACATAACAATTAACTATCAGTTTTGCGTCGGATTCGAAAGTTTAGACTCAGAGGAAAACGACAATAAGGTGCCCGAGGCAGCAATCGACTGTTAGTGACAAGTCTTCTGAATGACGATGTATTGAATCTTGATGCAGTTTAAGTGTTCCATCGTCATTAGGAGGCTCTGAACGTTACAATTAGCAGTCCGTTTTGCGTCGGATTCGAATATCTACACCTACAGGAGACGGACCATATGGTGCCCGAGGCAGCAATATCCCCTTGGAGACAAGTCGGATGGAGGACGATGTATTGAATCTCGACGCAATTTGAGTGTTCCATCGTCATTAGGAGGCTCTGAACGTTACAATTAATTATCAGTTTCGCGTCGGATTCGAAAATCTAGACTAACAGGAGGCGGACCATAAGGTGCCCGAGGCAGCAATAGACCCATGGAAACAAGTCGGCTGGAGGACGATGTATTGAATCTCGACGCAATTTGAGTGTTCCTTCGACATTAGCAGGCCCTGAACATTACAATTAACTTTCATTTTTGCGTCGGATTTGAAAATCTAGACTCACAGGAGACGGACCACATTGTACCCGAGGCAGCAATATTCCCTTGGAGACAAGTCGGCGGGAGGGCGATGTATTGGATCACGACGCAATTTGAGTGTTCCATCGTCATTAGGAGGCCCTGAACGTTACAATTAACTAGAAGTTTTGCGTCGGATTCGAAAATCTACTCACAGGAGACGGACCAATATGGTGCTTGAGGCAGCAATATCCCCATGGAGACAAGTCGGCTGGAGGACGATGTATTGAATCTCGACGCATTTTGAGTGTGCCATCGCCCTTAGGAGGCCGTGAACGTTACAATTAACCATCAGTTTTGCGTCGGATTCGGAAATCTAGACTTACAGGAGAAAACCATAAGGTGAGCGAGGTAGCAATAGACCCATGCAGACAAGTCGGCTGAAGGACGATGTATTGAATTTCGACGCAATTTGAGTGTTCCCTTGTCATTTGGAGGCACTGATCGTTACAATTAACTAACTTTTTTGCGTAGGATTCGATAATCTGCACTCACATGATACGGACCACATGGTGCCCGAGGCAGCAATATCCCGTTGGAGACCATTCAGCGGGTGGACAATGTATTGAATCTCGACGTAATTTGAGTGTTACATCGTCATTAGGAGGACCTGAACGTTACAAGTAACTACAAGTTTTGAGTCGGATTCGAAAATCTAGACTCACAGGAGATGGACCATATGGTGCAGGAGGCAGCAATATCCCCTTGGAGACAAGTCGGCTGGAGGACGACGTATTGAATCTCGACGCAATTTGAGTACTCTATCGTCATTAGATGGCCCTGAACGTTACACTTAACTATTAGTTTTGCTACGGATTCGAAATTCCAGACTTACAGGAGTCGGACCATATGGGGACCAAGGTAGCAATAGACCCTTAGAGTCAAGTCGGCTGGGGGACGATGTATTGATTCTCGACGCAATTTGAGTGTTCCATCGTCATTACTAGGCCCTGAACGTTACAATTAACTATCAGTTTTGCTTCGAGTTCGAAATTCTAGACCCACAGGAGTCGGACCATATGGTGACCAAGGTAGCAATAGACCCTTGGAGTCAAGTCGGCTGGAGGACGATGTATTGATTCTCGACGCAATTTGAGTGTTTCATCGTCATTACTAGGCCCTGAACGTTACAATTAACTATCATTTGTGCGTCGTATTCGAAAATCTAGACTCACAGGAGGCGGACTACATGGTGCCCTAGGCAGCAATATCCCGTTGGAGACAAGTCGGCGGGTAGACGATGTATTGAATCTCGACGTAATTTGAGTGTTCCATCGTCATTAGGAGGCCCTGAACGTTACAAGTAACTACAAGTTTTGTGTCGGATTCGAAAATCTAGACTCACAGGAGACGGACCATATGGTGCCCGAGGCAGCAATGGACGCTTGGGATACAAGTCGACTGAAGGGCCATGAATTTAATCTCTACGGTATTTCAGTGTTCCATCGTCATTAGGAGGCCCTGAACGTTACAATTAACTATCGGTTTTGCGTCGGATTCGAACATGTAGACTCAGAGGAGAACGACCATAAGGTGCCCGAGGCGGCAGTAGACCGTTGGAGACAAGTCGACTGAATGACGATGTATTGAATCTTGATTCAATATGAGTGTTCCATCGTCATTAGGAGGCTCTGAACGTTACAATTAGCAGTCCGTTTTGCGTCGCATTCGAATATCTGGACCTACAGGAGAAGGACCATGTGGTGCCCGAGGCAGCAGTATCCCCTTGGAGAGAAGTCGGCTGGAGGACGATGTATTGAATCTCGACGCTATTTGAGTGTTCCTTCGTCATTAGGAGGCTCTGAACGTTACAATTAGCAGTCCGTTTTGCGTCGCATTCGAATTTCTGGACCTACAGGAGACGGACCATGTGGTGCCCGAGGCAGCAATATCCCCTTGGAGAGAAGTCCGCTGGAGGACGTGGTGTTGAATCTCGACGCAATTTGAGTGTTCCATCGTCATTAGGAGGTTCTGAACTTTACAATTAACTATCAGTTTCGCGTCGGATTCGAAAATGTAGTCTCACAGGAGAACGACCATAAGGTGCCCGAGGCAGCAATATCCCCTTGGAGACAAGTCCGCTGGAGGACGATGTATTGAATCTCGACGCAATTTGAGTGTCCCATCGTCATTAGGAGGCCATGAACGTTACAATTAGCAGTCCGTTTTGCGTCGGATTCGAAAATCTAGACTCACAGGAGAACGACTATAAGGTGACCGAGGTAGCAGTAGACCCATGGAGACAAGTCTGCTGGAGGACGATGTATTGAATCTCGACGCAATTTGAGTGTTCCATCGTCATTAGGTGGCCCTTAACGTTGCAATTAAATATTAGTTTGGCGTCGGTTTCGAAAATCTAGACTCACAGGAGCAAGACCATTAGGTGCCAAAGGCAGCAATTGACCCTTGGAGACAAGTCGGCTGGAGGTCGATGTTTTGAATCGCGACGCAATTTGAGTGTTCCATCGTCATTCGGAATCCCTGAACGTTACAATTAACCATCAGTTTTGCGTCGGATTCGAAAATCTAGACTTACAGGAGCATGACCATTAGGTGCCAAAGGCAGCAATTGACCCTTGGAGAGAAGTCGGCTGGAGGACGATGTATTGAATCTCGACGTAATTTGAGTGTTACATCGTCATTAGGAGGCCCTGAACGTTACAAGTAACTACAAGTTTTGAGTCGGATTCGAAAATCTAGACTCACAGGAGATGGACCATATGGTGCCCGAGGCAGCAATATCCCCTTGGTGACAAGTCGGCTGGAGGACGACGTATTGAACCTCGACGCAATTTGAGTACTCTATCGTCATTAGGAGGCCTTGAACGTTACAATTAACTATTACTTTTGCGTCGGATTCGAAAATCAAGACTCACAGAGGAACGACGATAAGGTGCCCGAGGCAGCAATGGACGCTTGGAGACAAGTCGGCTATAGGACGATGTATTGAATCTCGACGCAATTTGATTGTTCTATCGTCATTAGGAGGCGCTCAACGTTACAATTAACTATCAATTTCGCGTTGGATTCGAAAATATAGACTCACGGGAGCAAGACCATTAGGTGCCAAAGGCAGCAATTGACCCATGGAGAGAAGTCGGCTGGAGGACGATGTATTAAATCGCGACGCAATTGGAGTGTTCCATCGTCATTAGGAGGCCCTGAACGTTACAATTAACTATCAGGTATGTGTCGGAATCGAAAATATAGACTCACAGGAGAACGACCATAAGGTGCCCGAGGCAGCAATGGACGCTAGGAGACAAGTCGGCTGGAGGACGATGTATTGAATCTCGACGCAATTTGAGTGTTCCATCGTCATTAGGAGCCCACGAATGTTACAATTAACCAACAGTTTTGCGTCGGATTCGAAAATCTAGACTCACAGGAGAACGACCATAAGGTCAGCGAGGTAGCAATAGACCCAAGGAGACAAGTCGGCTGGAGGACTATGTATTTAATCTCGACGCAATTTGAGTGTTCCATAGTCATTAGGAGGCCCTGAACTATACAATTAACTATCAGTTTCCCGTCGGATTGAAAATCTAGACTCACGGGAGAACGACGATATGTGCCCGAGGCAGCAATAGATTCTTGTAGACAAGTCGGCTGGATGACGATGTATTGAACCTCGACGCAATTTGAGTACTCTATCGTCATTAGGAGGCCTTGAACGTTACAATTAACTATTACTTTTGCGTCGGATTCGAAAATCAAGACTCACAGAGGAACGACGATAAGGTGCCCGAGGCAACAATAGACCCTTGGAGACAAGTCGGCTGGAGGACGATCTATTGAATCTCGACGCAATTTGAGTGTTCCATCGTCATTAGGAGGCCATGAACGTTAAAATTAACCATCAGTTTTGCGTCGGATTCTAAAATCTAGACTCACAGGAGAACGACCATAAGGTGAGCGAGGTAGCAATAGACCCATTTAGACAAGTCGGCTGGAGGACAATGTATTGAATTTCGACGCAATTTGAGTGTTATTTCGTCATTAAGAGGCCATGAACGTTACAATTAACTATCTTTTTTGCGTCGGATTCGTTAATCTGCACTCACAGGATACAGACCACATGGTGCCCGAGGCAGCAATATCCCCTTGCACACAAGTCGGCTGGAGGACGATGTGTTGAATCTTGACTCAATTTGAGTGTTCCATCGTCGTTAGGAGGCCATGAACGTTACAATTAACTATCAGTTTTGCGTCGGATTCGAAAGTCTAGACTAACAAGAGGCGGACCATAAGGTGAGCGAGGCAGCAATATCCACTTGCAGACAAGTCGGCTGGAGGACGACGTATTGTATCTCGACGCAATTTGAGTACTCTATCGTCATTAGGAGGCCCTGAACGATACAATTAACTATTAGTTTTGAGTCGGATTCGAAAATCTAGACTCACAGAGGAACGACGATAAGGTGCCCGAGGCAGCAATAGACCCTTGGAGACAAATCGGCTGGAGCACGATGTATTGAATCTCGACGCAATTTGAGTGTTCCTTCGACATTAGGAGGCCCTGAAAGTTACAATTAACTATCATTTTAGCGTCGGATTCGAAAATATAGACTCACAGGAGACGGACCACATGGTGCCCGAGGGAGCAATATCCCGTTGGAGACAAGTCGGCGGGAGGACGATGTATTGAATCTCGACGCAATTTGAGTGCCCCATCGTCATTTGGAGGCCCTGAACGTTACAACAAAGTATCAGTTATGCGTCGCATCCGAAAATCTAGACTCACAGGAGAACGACCATAAGGTGAGCGAGGTAGCAATAGACCCATGGAGACAAGTCGGCTGGAGGACTATGTATTTAATCTCGACGCAATTTGAGTGTTCCATCGTCATTAGGAGGCCATGAACGTTACAATTAACCATCAGTTTTGCTTTGGATTCGAAAATCTAGACTCTCAGGAGAACGACCATAAGGTGCCCGAGGCAGCAATATCCCCTTGGAGACAAGTCGGCTGGAGGATGATGTATTGAATCTCGACGCAATTTTTGTGTTCCATCGTCATTAGGAGGCCCTGAACGTTACAATTAACAATCAGTTTCGCGTCGGTTTCGAAAATCTAGACTCACAGGAGATCGACCATAAGGTGAGCGAGGTAGCAATAGACCCATGGAAACAAGTTGACTGGAGGACGATGTACTGAATTTCGACGCAATTTGAGTGTTCCTTCGTCATTAGGAGGCCCTGAACGTTACAGTTAACTATCTTTTTTGCGTCGGATTCGATAATCTGCATTCACATGGGACGGACCACATGGTGCCCGAGGCAGCAAAATCCCGTTGGAGACAAGTCGGCTGGTAGACGATGTTTTGAATCTCGACGTAATTTGTGTGTTACATCGTCATTAGGAGGCCCTGAACGTTACAAGTAACTACAAGTTTTGAGTCGGATTCGAAAATCTAGACTCACAGGAGACGTACCATATGGTGCCCGAAGCAGCAATATCCCCTTGGATACAAGTCGGCTGGAGGACGACGTATTGAATCTCGACGCAATTTGGGTATTCTATCGTCATTAGGAGGCTTTGAACGTTACTATTAACTATTAGTTTTGCGTCGGATTCGAATATCTAGACTCACAGAGAAACGACGATAAGGTGCCCGAGGCAGCAATATCCCCTAGCACACAAGTCGGCTGGAGGACGATGTATTGAATCTCGACACAATTTGAGTGTTCCATCGTCATTAGGAGGCCATGAACGTTACAATTAACTATCAGTTTGGCGTCGGATTCGAAAATCTAGACTCACAGGAGGCGGACCATAAGGTGCCCGAGGCAGCAATATCCCCTTGTGGACAAGTCGGCTGGAGGACGATGTATTGAATATCGACGCAATTTGAGTGTTCCATCGTCATTAGGAGGCCATGAACGTTACAATTAACCATCAGTTTTGCGTCGGATTCGAAAATCTAGACTCACAAGAGAACGACCATAAGGTGAGCGAGGTTGCAATAGACCCATTTAGACAAGTCGGCTGGAGGACGATGTATTGAATTTCGACGCAATTTGAGTGTTACTTCGTCATTAAGAGGCCCTGAACGTTACAATTAACTATTTTTTTTTGCGTCGGATTCGTTAATCTGCACTCACAGGATACGGACCACATGGTGCCCGAGGCAGCAATATCCCGTTAGAGATAAGTCGGCGGGTGGACGATGTATTGAATCTCGACGTAATTTGAGTGTTACATCGTCATTAGGAGGCCCTGAACGTTACAATTAACTATCAGTTTTGCGTCGGATTCGAAAATCTAGACTCACAGAGAAACGACGATAAGGTGCCCGAGGCAGCAATATCCCCTAGCACACAAGTCGGCTGGAGGACGATGTATTGAATCTCGACACAATTTGAGTGTTCCATCGTCATTAGGAGGCCATGAACGTTACAATTAACTATCAGTTTTGCGTCGGATTCGAAAATCTAGACTCACAGGAGGCGGACCATAAGGTGCCCGAGGCAGCAATATCCCCTTGTGGACAAGTCGGCTGGAGGACGATGTATTGAATATCGACGCAATTTGAGTGTTCCATCGTCATTAGGAGGCCATGAACGTTACAATTAACCATCAGTTTTGCGTCGGATTCGAAAATCTAGACTCACAGGAGCAAGACCATTAGGTGCCAAAGGCAGCAATTGAGCCTTGGAGAGAAGTCGGCTGGAGGACGATGTATTGAATCGCGACGCAATTTGAGTGCTCCATCGTCATTAGGAGGCCCTGAACGTTACAATTAACTACCAGTTATGTGTCGGAATCGAAAATATAGACTCACAGGAGAACGACCATAAGGTGCCCGAGGCAGCAATGGACGCTTGGAGACAAGTCGGCTGGAGGACGATGTATTGAATCTCGACGCAATTTGATTGTTCTATCGTCATTAGGAGGCGCTGAACGTTACAATTAACTATCAGTTTCGCGTTGGATTCGAAAATCTAGACTCACAGGAGAACGACGATATGTGCCCGAGGCAGCAATATCCCCTTGCATACAAGTCGGCTGGAGGATGATGTATTGAATCTCGACGCAATTTGAGTGTTCCATAGCCATTAGGAGGCCCTGAACTATACAATTAACTATCAGTTTCCCGTCGGATTGAAAATCTAGACTCACAGGAGAACGACGATATGTGCCCGAGGCAGCAATAGATTCTTGTAGACAAGTCGGCTGGAGGACGATGTATTGAATCTCGACGGAATTTGAGGGTTCTGTCGTCATTAGGAGGCGCTGAACGTTACTATTAACTATCAGTTATGCGTCGGATCCGAAAATCGAGACTCACAGGAGAACAAACATAAGGTGCCCGAGGCAGCAATAGACCCTTGGAGACAAGTCGGCTGGAGGACGATGTATTGAATCTCGACGCATTTTGAGTGTTCCATCGTCATTAAGAGGCCATGAACGTTACAATTAACCATCAGTTTTGCGGCGGATTCGAAAATCTAGACTCACAGGAGAACGACCATAAGGTGCCCGAGGCAGCAATATCCCCTTGGAGGCAAATCGGCTGGAGGACGATGTATTGAATCTCGACGCAATTTGAGTGTTCCATCGTCATTAGGAGGCCCTAAACGTTACAATTAACTATCTGTTATGTGTCGGAATCGAAAATATAGACTCACAGGAGAACGACCATATGGTGCCCGAGGCTGCAATATCCCCTTGTGGACAAGTCGGCTGGTGGACGATGTATTGAATCTCGACGCAATGTGAGTGTTCCATCGTCATTAGGAGGCCATGAACGTTAAAATTAACCATCAGTTTTGCGTCGGATTCTAAAATCTAGTCTCACAGGAGAACGACCATAAGGTGAGCGAGGTAGCAATAGACCCATTTAGACAAGTCGGCTGGAGGACGATGTATTGAATTTCGACGCAATTTGAGTGTTATTTCGTCATTAAGAGGCCATTAACGTAACAATTAACTATCTTTTTTGCGTCGGATTCGTTAATCTGCACTCACAGGATACAGACCACATGGTGCCCGAGGCAGCAATATCCCCTTGCACACAAGTCGGCTGGAGGACGATGTGTTGAATCTTGACTCAATTTGAGTGTTCCATCGTCGTTAGGAGGCCATGAACGTTACAATTAACTATCAGTTTTGCGTCGGATTCGAAAATCTAGACTAACAAGAGGCGGACCATAAGGTGCCCGAGGCAGCAATATCCCCTTGCAGACAAGTCGGCTGGAGGACGACGTATTGTATCTCGACGCAATTTGAGTGTTCCATCGTCATTAGGAGGCCCTAAACGTTACAATTAACTATCTGTTATGTGTCGGAATCGAAAATATAGACTCACAGGAGAACGACCATATGGTGCCCGAGGCTGCAATATCCCCTTGTAGACAAGTCGGCTGGACTACGATATATCTAATCTCGACGCAATTTGAGTGTTCTAACGTCATTAGGAGGCGCTGAACGTTACAATCAACTATCAGTTATGCGTCGGATCCGAAAATCTAGACTGACAGGAGAACAACCATAAGGTGCCCGAGGCAGCAATAGACCCTTGGAGACAAGTCGGCTGGAGGACGATGTATTGAAACTAGACGCAATTTGAGTGGTCCATCGTCATTAGGAGGCCCTAAACGTTACAATTAACTATCAGTTATGTGTCGGAATCGAAAATATAGACTCACAGGAGAACGACCATAAGGTGGCCGAGGCTGCAATATCCCCTTGTGGACAAGTCGGCTGGAGGACGATGTATTGAATCTCGACGCAATGTGAGTGTTCCATCGTCATTAGGAGGCCATGAACGTCAAAATTAACCATCAGTTTTGCGTTGGATTCTAAAATCTAGACTCACAGGAGAACGACCATAAGGTGAGCGAGGTAGCAATAGACCCATTTAGACAAGTCGGCTGGAGGACGATGTATTCAATTTCGACGCAATTTGAGTGTTATTTCGTCATTAAGAGGCCATGAACGTTACAATTAACTATCAGTTTTGCGTCGGATTCGAAAATCTAGACTAACAAGAGGCGGACCATAAGGTGCCCGAGGCAGCAATATCCCCTTGCAGACCAGTCGGCTGGAGGACGACGTATTGTATCTCGACGCAATTTGAGTACTCTATCGTCATTAGGAGGCCCTGAACGATACAATTAACTATTAGTTTTGCGTCGGATTCGAAAATCTAGACTCACAGAGGAACGACGATAAGGTGCCCGAGGCAGCAATATCCCCTAGCACACAAGTCGGCTGGAGGATGATGTATTGAATTTCGACGCAATTTGAGTGTTCCTTCGTCATTAGGAGGGCCTGAACGTTACAATTAACTATCTTTTTTGCGTCGGATTCGATAATCTGCACTCACAGGATACGGACCACATGGTGCCCGAGGCAGCAATATCCCGTTGGAGACAAGTCGGCGGGTGGACGATGTATTGAATCTCGACGCAATTTGAGTACTCTATCGTCATTAGGAGGCCCTGAACGTTACAAGTAACCATCAGTTTTACGTCGAATTCGAAAATCTAGACTCACAGGAGAACGACCATAAGGTGAGCGAGGTAGCAATACACCCATGGAGACAAGTCGGATGGAGGACGATGTATTGAATTTCGACGCAATTTGAGTGTTCCTTCGTCATTAGGAGGCCCTGAACGTTACAATTAACTATTAGTTTTGCGTCGAATTTGAAAATCTAGACTCACAGAGGAACGACAATAAGGTGCCCGAGGCAGCAATATCCCCTTGCACACAAGTTGGCTGGAGGTCGATGTATTGAGTCTCGACGCAATTTGAGTGTTCCATCGGCATTAGGAGGCCATGAACGTTACAATTAACTATCAGTTTTGCGTCGGATTCGAAAATCTAGACTAACAGGAGGCGGACCATAAGGTGCCCGAGGCAGCAATATCCCCTTGTAGACAAGTCGGCTGGAGGACGATGTATTAAATGTCGACGCAATTTGAGTGTTCTATCGTCATTAGGAGTCGCTGAACGTTATAATTAACTATCAGTTATGCGTCGCATCCGAAAATCTAGACTCACAGGAGAACGACCATAAGGTGCCCGAGGCAGCAATAGACCCGTGGAGACAAGTCGGCTGGAGGACGATGTATTGAATCTCGACGCAATTTGAGTGTTCCTTCGACATTAGGAGACCCTGAACGTTACAATTAACTATCATTTTTGCGTCGGATTCGAAAATCTAGACTCACAGGAGACGGACCACATGGTACTCGAGGGAGCAATATCCCGTTGGAGACAAGTCGGCGGGAGGACTATGTATTGGATCTCGACGCAATTTGAGTGTTCCATCGTCATTAGGAGGCCCTGAACGTTACAATTAACTACAAGTTTTGCGTCGCATTCGAAAATCTAGTCACAGGAGACGGACCCATATGGTGCATGAAGCAGCAATATCCCCTTGGAGACATATCGGCTGGAGGACGATGTATTGAATCTCGACGCAATTTGAGTGTTCCATCGTCATTAGGAGGCTCTGAACGTTACAATTAACTATCAGTTATGCGTCAGATCCGAAAATCTAGACTAACAGGAGAACAACCATAAGGTGCGAGAGGCAGCAATAGACCCTTGGAGACAAGTCGGCTGGAGGACGGTGTATTGAATCTCGACGCAATTTGAGTACTCTATCGTCATTAGGAGGCCCTGAACGTTACAATTAACTATCTATTTTGCGTCGGATTCGATAATCTGCACTCACAGGAGACGGACAACATGGTGCCCGAGGCAGCAATATCCCGTTGGAGAAATGTCGGCGGGTGGACGATGTATTGTATCTCGACGTAATTTGAGTGTTACATCGTCATTAGGAGGCCCTGAACGTTACAAGTAACTACAAGTTTTGAGTCGGATTCGAAAATCTAGACTCACAGGAGACGGACCATATGGTGCCCGAGGCAGCAATATCCCCTTGAAGACAAGTCGGCTGGAGGACGATGTATTGAATCTCGACGCAATTTGAGTGATCCTTCGACATTAGGAGGCCCTGAACGTTACAATTAACTATCATTTTTGCGTCGGATTCGAAAATCTAGACTCACAGGAGACGGACCACATGGTGCCCGAGGGAGCAATATCCCGTTGGAGACAAGTCGGCGGGAGGAAGACGTATTGAATCTCGACGCAATTTGAGTACTCTATCGTCATTAGGAGGCCCTGAACGTTACAATTAACCATCAGTTTTGCGTCGGATTCGAAAATCTAGACTTACAGGAGAACGAACATAAGGTGAGCGAGGTAGCAATAGACCCATGGAGACAAGTCGGCTGGAGGACGATGTATTGAATATCGACGCAATTTGAGTGTTCCTTCGCCATTAGGAGTCACTGAACGTTACAATTAACTATTAGCTTTGCGTCGAATTTGAAAATCTAGACTCACAGAGGAACGACAATAAGGTGCCCGAGGCAGCAATATCTCCTTGCACACAAGTCGGCTGGAGGACTACGTATTGAATCTCGACGCAATTTGAGTGTCCCATCGTCATTGGGAGGCCATGAACGTTACAATTAACTATCAGTTTTGCGTCGGATTCGAAAATCTAGACTAAAGGGAGGCGGACTATAAGGTGCCCGAGGCAGAAATATCCACTTGTAGACAAGTCGGCTGGAGGACGATGTATTTAATATCGACGCAATTTGAGTGTTCCATCGTCATTAGGAGGCCCTGAACGTTACAATTAACTATCAGTTTCGCGTCGGATTCGAAAATCTAGACTCACAGGAGAACGACGATATGTCCCGAGGCAGCAATAGACCCTTGTATACAGGTCGGCTGGAGGACGATGTAGTGAATCTCGACGCAATTTGAATGTTCCATCGTCATTAGGAGGCCATGAACGTTACAATTAACCATCAGTTTTGCGTCGGATTCGAAAATCTAGACTCTCAGGAGAACGACCATAAGGTGCCCGACACAGCAATATCCCCTTGGAGACAAGTCGGCTGGAGGATGATGTATTGAATCTCGACGCAATTTGAGTGTTCCATCGTCATTAGGAGGCGCTGAACGTTACAATTAACTATCAGTTATGCGTCGGATCCGAAAATCTAGACTCACAGGAGAACGACCATAAGGTGCCCGAGGCAGCAATAGACCCTTGGAGACAAGTCGGCTGGAGGATGATGTATTCAATCTCGACGCAATTTGAGTGTTCCATCGTCATTAGGAGGCCATGAAGGTTACAATTAACCATCAGTTTTGCGTCGGATTCGAAAATCTGTACTAACAGGAGGCGGACCATAAGGTGCCCGAGGCAGCAATATCCCCTTGTAGACAAGTCGGCTGGAGGACGATGTATTGAATCTCGACGCAATTTGAGTGTTCTATCGTCATTAGCAGGCGCAGAACGTTACAATAAACTGTCAGTTATGCGTCGGATCCGAAAATCTAGACTCACAGGAGAACGACCATAAGGTGAGCGAGGTAGCAATTGACCCATGGGGACAAGACGGCTGGAGGACGATGTATTGAATTTCGACGCAATTTAAGTGTTCCTTCGTCATTAGGAGGCCCTGAACGGTACAATTAACTATCTTTTATGCGTCGGATTCGAAAATCTGCACTCACATGGGACGGACCACATGCTGCCCGAGACAGCAATATCCCGTTGGAAACAAGTCGGCGGGTGGACGATGTTTTGAATCTCGACGTAATTTGTGTGTTAAAACGTCATTATGAGGTTCTGAACGTTACATATAACTACAAGTTTTGAGTCGGATTCGAAAATCTAGACTCACAGGAGACAGACCATATGGTGCCCGAGGCAGCAATATACCCTTGGAGACAAGTCGGCTGGAGGACGACGTATTGAATATCGACGCAATTTCAGTATTCTATCGTCATTAGAAGGCTTTGAACGTTACAATTAACTATTAGTTTTGCGTCGGATTCAAAAATCTAAACTCACAGAGGAACGACGATAAGGTGCCCGAGGCAGGAATATCCCCTAGCACACAAGTCGGCTGGAGGACGATGTATTGAATCTCGACGCAATTTGAGTGTTCCATCGTCATTAAGAGGCCGTGAACGTTACAATTAACTATCAGTTTTTCGTCGGATTCGAAAATCTAGACTCACAGGAGGCGGACCATAAGGTGCCCGAGGCCGCAATATCACCTTGTGGACAAGTCGGCTGGAGGACGATGTATTGAATCTCGACGCAATTCGAGTGTTCCATCCTCATTAGGAGGCCATGAACGTTACAATTAACCATCAGTTTTGCGTCGGATTCGAAAATCTAGACTCACGGGAGAACGACCATAAGGTGAGCGAGGTAGCAATTGACCCATGGAGACAAGTCGGCTGGAGGACGATGTATTGAATTTCGACGTAATTTGAGTGTTTCTTCGTCATTAAGAGGCCCTGAACGTTACAATTAACTATCTTTTTTGCGTCGGATTCGATAATCTGCATTCACAGGATACGGACCACATGGTGCCCGAGGCAGCAATATCCCGTTGGTGACAAGTCGGCGGGTTGACGATGTATTGAATCTCGACGTAATTTGAGTGTTACTTCGTCATTAGGAGGACCTGAACGTTACAAGTAATCACAAGTTTTGAGTCGGATTCGAAACTCTAGACTCACAGGAGATGGACCATATGGTGCCCGAGACAGCTATATCCCCTTGCAGACAAGTCGGCTGGAGGACGACGTATTGTATCTCGACGCAATTTGAGTACTCTATCGTCATTAGGAGGCCCTGAACGATACAATTAACTATTAGTTTTGCGTCGGATTCGAAAATCTACACTCACAGAAGAACGACGATAAGGTGCCCGAGGCAGCAATATCCCCTAGCACACAAGTCGGCTGGAGGATGATGTATTGAATTTCGACGCAATTTGAGTGTTCCTTCGTCATTAGGAGGCCCTGAACGTTACAATTAACTATCTTTTTTGCGTCGGATTCGATAATCTGCACTCACAGGATACGGACCACATGGTGCCCGAGGCAGCAATATCCCGTTGGAGACAAGTCGGCGGGTGGACGATGTATTGAATCTCGACGCAATTTGAGTACTCTATCGTCATTAGGAGGCCCTGAACGTTACAAGTAACCATCAGTTTTACGTCGAATTCGAAAATCTAGACTCACAGGAGAACGACGATATGTGCCCGAGGCAGCAATATCCCCTTGGAGACAAGTCGGCTGGAGGACGATGTATTGAATCTCGACGCAATTTGAGTGTTCCTTCGACATTAGGAGGCCCTGAACGTTACAATTAACTATCATTTTTGCGTTGGATTCGCAAATCTAGACTCACAGGAGACGGACCACATGGTGCCCGAGGGAGCAATGTCCCGTTGGAGACAAATCGGCGGGAGGACGACGTATTGAATCTCGACGCAATTTGAGTACTCTATCGTCATTAGGAGGCCCTGAACGTTACAAGTAACCATCAGTTTTACGTCGAATTCGAAAATCTAGACTCACAGGAGAACGACCATACGGTGAGCGAGGTAGCAATACACCCATGGAGACAAGTCAGATGGAGGACGATGTATTGAATTTCGACGCAATTTGAGTGTTCCTTCGTCATTAGGAGTCGCTGAACTTTACAATTAACTATCTGTTATGCGTCGCATCCGAAAATCTAGACTCACAGGAGAACGACCATAAGGTGCCCGAGGCAGCAATAGACCTGTGGATACAAGTCGGCTGGAGACGACGTATTGAATCTCGACGCAATTTGAGTGTTCCTTCGACATTAGGAGACCCTGAAAGTTACAATTAACTATCATTTTTGCGTCGGATTCGAAAATCTAGACTCACAGGAGACGGACCACATGGTGCTCGAGGGAGCAATATCCCGTTGGAGACAAGTCGGCGGGAGGACGATGTACTGGATCTCGACGCAATTTGAGTGTTCCATCGTCATTAGGAGGCCCTGAACGTTACAATTAACTACAAGTTTTGCGTCACATTCGAAAATCTACTCACAGGAGACGGACCCATATGGTGCATGAAGCAGCAATATCCCCTTGGAGACAAATCGGCTGGAGGACGATGTATTGAATCTCGACGCAATTTGAGTGTTCCATCGCCATTAGGAGGCTCTGAACGTTACAATTACCTATCAGTTTCGCGTCGTATTCGAAAACGACGATATGTGCCCGAGGCAGCAATTAACCCCCGTAGACAAGTCGGCTGGAGGACGATGTATTGAATCTCGACGCAATTTGAGTGTTCTACCGTCATTAGGAGGCGCTGAACGTTACAATTAACTATCAGTTATGCGTCGGATCCGAAAATCTAGACTAACAGGAGAACAACCATAAGGTGCCCGAGGCAGCAATAGACCCTTGGAGACAAGTCGGCTGGAGGACGGTGTATTGAATCTCGACGCAATTTGAGTGTTCCATCGTCATTAAGAGGCCATGAACGGCACAATTAACCATCAGTTTTGCGTCGGATTCGAAAATCTAGACTCACAGGAGAACGACCATAAGGTGAACGAGGTAGCAATAGACCCATGGAGACAAGTCGGCTGGAGGATTATGTATTTAATCTCGACGCAATTTAAGTGTTCCATCGTCATTAGGAGGTCATGAACGTTACAATTAACCATCAGTTTTGCGTCGGATTCGAAAATCTAGACTCACAGGAGAACGACCATAAGGTGCCCGAGGCAGCAATATCCCCTTGGAGACAAGTCGGCTGGAGGATGATGTATTGGATCTCGACGCAATTTGAGTGTTCCATCGTCATTAGGAGGCCCAGAACGTTACAATTAACTATCAGTTTCGCGTCGGATTCGAAAATCTAGACTCACAGGAGAACGACGATATGTGCCCGAGGCAGCAATAGACCCTTGTAGACAAGTCGGCTGGAAGACGATGTATTGATTTTCGACGCAATTAGAGTGTTCCTTCGTCATTAGGAGGCCCTGAACGTTACAATTAACTATCTTTTTTGCGTCGGATTCGATAATCTGCACTCACAGGAGACGGACAACATGGTGCCCGAGGCAGCAATATCCCGTTGGAGAAAAGTCGGCGGGTGGACGATGTATTGAATCTCGACGTAATTTGAGTGTTACATCGTCATTAGGAGGCCCTGAACGTTACAAGTAACTACAAGTTTTGAGTCGGATTCGAAAATCTAGACTCACAGGAGACGGACCATATGGTGCCCGAGGCAGCAATATCCCCTTGGAGACAAGTCGGCTGGAGGACGATGTATTGAATCTCGACGCAATTTGAGTGTTCCTTCGACATTAGGAGGCCCTGAACGTTACAATTATCTATCTCTTTTGCGTCGGATTCGAAAATCTAGACTCACAGGAGACGGACCACATGGTGCCCGAGGGAGCAATATCCCGTTGGAGACAAGTCGGCGGGAGGACGACGTATTGAATCTCGACGCAATTTGAGTACTCTATCGTCATTAGGAGGCCCTGAACGTTACAATTAACCATCAGTTTTGCGTCGGATTCGAAAATCTAGACTCACAGGAGAACGAACATAAGGTGAGCGAGGTAGCAATAGACCCATGGAGACAAGTCGGCTGGAGGACGATGTATTGAATTTCGACGTAATTTGAGTGTTTCTTCGTCATTAAGAGGCCCTGAACGTTACAATTAACTATCTTTTTTGCGTCGGATTCGATAATCTGCACTCACAGGATACGGACCACATGGTTCCCGAGGCAGCAATATCCCGTTGGAGACAAGTCGGCGGGTGGACGATGTATTGAATCTCGACGTAATTTGAGTGTTACTTCGTCATTAGGAGGACCTGAACGTTACAAGTAACTACAAGTTTTGAGTCGGATTCGAAAATCTAGACTCACAGGAGATGGACCACATGGTGCCCGAGGCAGCAATATCCCCTTGGAGACAAGTCGGCTGGAGGACGACGCATTGAATCTCGACGCAAATTGAAATCTCTATCGTCATTAGGAGGCCCTGAGCGTTACAATTAACTATCAGTTTCGCGTCGGATTCGAAAATTTAGACTCACAGGAGAACGATGATATGTGCCCGAGGCAGCAATAGACCCTTGTGGACAAGTCGGCTGGAGGACGATGTATTCAATCTCGACGCAATTTGAGTGTTCTATCGTCATTAGGAGGCGCTGAACGTTACAATTAACTATCAGTTATGGGTCGGATCCGAAAATCTAGACTCACAGGAGAACAACCATAAGGTGCCCGTGGCAGCAACAGACCCTTGGAGACAATTCGGCTGGAGGACGATGTATTGAATCTCGACGTAATTTGAGTGTTCCATCGTCATTAGGAGGCCCTGAACGTTACAATTAACTATCAGTATCGCGTCGGATTCGAAAATCTAGACTCACAGGAGCAAGACCATTAGGTGCCAAAGGCAGCAATTGAGCCTTGGAGAGAAGACGGCTGGAGGACGATGTATTTAATCTCGACGCACCTTGAGTGTTTCATCGTTACAATTAACTATCAGTTTTGGGTCGGATTCGAAAATCTAGACTCAAAGGAGAACGACCATAAGGTGAGCGAGGTAGCAGTAGACCCATGGAGACAAGTCGGCTGGAGGACGATGTATTGAATCTCGACGCAATTTGAGTGTTCCATCGTTATTAGGAGGCCCTGAACGTTACAATTAACTATCAGTTTCGCGTCGGATTCGAAAATCTAGACTCACAGGAGGACGACGATATGTGCCCGAGGCAGCAATAGACCCTTGTAGACAAGTCGGCTGGAAGACGATGTATTGAATCTCGACGCAATTAGAGTGTTCTATCGTCATTAGGAGGCGCCGAACGTTACAATTAACTATCAGTTATGCGTCGGATCCGAAAATCTAGACTCACAGGAGAACGACCATAAGGTGCCCGAGGCAGCAATAGACGCTTCGAGACAAGTCGGCTGGAGACCGCTGTATTGAATCTCGACGCAATTTGAGTGTTCCATCGTCATTAGGAGACCATGAACGTTACAATTAACTATCAGTTTTGCGTCGGATTCGAAAACCTAGACTAACAGGAGGCGGACCATAAGGTGCCCGAGGCAGCAATATCCCCTTGTAGACAAGTCGGCTGGAGGACGATGTATTGAATCTCGACGCAATTTGAGTGTTCTATCTTCATTAGGAGGCGCAGAACGTTACAATAAACTATCAGTTATGCGTCGGATCCGAAAATCTAGACTCACAGGGAACGACCATAAGGTGCCAGAGGCAGCAATAGACCCTTGGAGCCAAAGTCGGCTGGAGGACGATTTATTGAATCTCGACGGAATTTCAGTGTTCCATCGCCATTAGGAGGCCATGAACGTTACAATTTACCATCAGTTTTGCGTCGGATTCGAAAATCTAGACTCACAGGAGAACGACCATAAGGTGAGCGAGGTAGCAATAGACCCATGGAGACAAGTCGGCTGGAGGACGATGTATTGAATCTTGACGCAATTTGAGTGATCCATCGTCCTTAGGAGGCCATGAACGTTACAATTAACCATCAGTTTTGCGTCGGATTCGAAAAGCTAGACTCACAGGAGAACGACCATATGGTGCCCGAGGCAGCAATATCCCCTTGGAGACAATCCGGCTGGAGGACGATGTATTGAATCTCGACGCAATTTCAGTGTTCCATCGTCATTAGGAGGCCCTCAACGTTACAATTAACTATCAGTTTCGCGTCGGATTCGAAAATCTAGACTCACAGGAGAACGACGATATGTGTCCGAGGCAGCAATAGACCCTTGTAGACAAGTCGGCTGGAAGACGATGTATTGAATCTCGACGCAATTTGAGTATCGTCATTAGGAGGCGCTGAACGTTACAATTAACTATCAGTTATGCGTCGGATCGGAAAATCTAGACTAACAGGTGAACAACCATAAGGTGCCCGAGGCAGCAATAGACCCTTGGAGACAAGTCGGCTGGAGGACGGTGTATTGAATCTCGACGCAATTTGAGTGTTCCATCGTCATTAAGAGGCCATGAACGGCACAATTAACCATCAGTTTTGCGTCGGATTCGAAAATCTAGACTCACAGGAGAACGACCATAAGGTGAACGAGGTAGCAATAGACCCATGGAGACAAGTCGGCTGGAGGATTATGTATTTAATCTCGACGCAATTTAAGTGTTCCATCGTCATTAGGAGGTCATGAACGTTACAATTAACCATCAGTTTTGCGTCGGATTCGAAAATCTAGACTCACAGGAGAACGACCATAAGGTGCCCGAGGCAGCAATATCCTCTTGGAGACAAGTCGGCTGGAGGATGATGTATTGGATCTCGACGCAATTTGAGTGTTCCATCGTCATTAGGAGGCCCAGAACGTTACAATTAACTATCAGTTTCGCGTCGGATTCGAAAATCTAGACTCACAGGAGAACGACGATATGTGCCCGAGGCAGCAATAGACCCTTGTAGACAAGTCGGCTGGAAGACGATGTATTGAATTTCGACGCAATTAGAGTGTTCCTTCGTCATTAGGAGGCCCTGAACGTTACAATTAACTATCTTTTTTGCGTCGGATTCGATAATCTGCACTCACAGGAGACGGACAACATGGTGCCCGAGGCAGCAATATCCCGTTGGAGAAAAGTCGGCGGGTGGACGATGTATTGAATCTCGACGTAATTTGAGTGTTACATCGTCATTAGGAGGCCCTGAACGTTACAAGTAACTACAAGTTTTGAGTCGGATTCGAAAATCTAGACTCACAGGAGACGGACCATATGGTGCCCGAGGCAGCAATATCCCCTTGGAGACAAGTCGGCTGGAGGACGATGTATTGAATCTCGACGCAATTTGAGTGTTCCTTCGACATTAGGAGGCCCTGAACGTTACAATTAACTATCACTTTTGCGTCGGATTCGAAAATCTAGACTCACAGGAGACGGACCACATGGTGCCCGAGGGAGCAATATCCCGTTGGAGACAAGTTGGCGGGAGGACGACGTATTGAATCTCGACGCAATTTGAGTACTCTATCGTCATTAGGAGGCCCTGAACGTTACAATTAACCATCAGTTTTGCGTCGGATTCGAAAATCTAGACTCACAGGAGAACGAACATAAGGTGAGCGAGGTAGCAATAGACCCATGGAGACAAGTCGGCTGGAGGACGATGTATTGACTCGCGACGCAATTTGAGTGTTCCTTCGCCATTAGGAGGCCCTGAACGTTACAATTAACTATTAGCTTTGCGTCGAATTTGAAAATCTAGACTCACAGAGGAACGACAATAAGGTGCCCGAGGCAGCAATATCTCCTTGCACACAAGTCGGCTGGAGGACTATGTATTGAATCTCGACGCAATTTGAGTGTCCCATCGTCATTAGGAGGCCATGAACGTTACAATTAACTATCAGTTTTGCGTCGGATTCGAAAATCTAGACTAAAAGGAGGCGGACCATAAGGTGCCCGAGGCAGCAATATCCACTTGTAGACAAGTCGGCTGGAGGACGATGTATTTAATATCGACGTAATTTGAGTGTTCCATCGTCATTAGGAGGCCCTGAACGTTACAATTAACTATCAGTTTCGCGTCGGATTCGAAAATCTAGACTCACAGGAGAACGACGATATAGGCCCGAGGCAGCAATAGACCTTTGTAGACAAGTCGGCTGGAGGACGATGTAGTGAATCTCGACGCAATTTGAGTGTTCCATCGTCATTAAGAGGCCATGAACGTTACAATTAACCATCAGTTTTGCGTCGGATCTGAAAATCTAGACTCACAGGAGAACGACCATAAGGTGAGCGAGGTAGCAATGGACCCATGGAGACAAGTCGGCTGGAAAACTATGTATTTAATCTCGACGCAATTTGAATGTTCCATCGTCATTAGGAGGCCATGAAAGTTACAATTAACTATCGTTTTTGCGTCGGATTCGATAATCTGCACTCAACTGAGACGGACCACATGGTGCCCGAGGCAGCAATATCCCGTTGGAGACAAGTCGGCGGGTGGACGATGTTTTGAATCTCGACGTAAATTGTGTGTTACATCGTCATTAGGAGGCCCTGAACGTTACAAGTAACTACAAGTTTTGAGTCGGATTCGAAAATCTAGACTCACAGGAGACGGACCATTTGGTGCCCGAGGCAGCAATATCCCCTTGGAGACAAGTCGGCTGGAGGACGACGTATTGAATCTCGACGCAATTTGAATATTCTATCGTCATTAGGAGGCTTTGAACGTTACAATTAACTATTAGTTTTGCGTCGGATTCGAAAAGCTAGACTCACAGAGGAACGACAATAAGGTGCCCGAGGCAGCAATATCCCCTAGCACACAAGTCGGCTGGAGGACGATGTATTGAATCTCGACGCAATTTGAGTGTTCCATCGTCATTAGGAGGCCATGAACGTTACAATTAACTATCAGTTTTGCGTCGGATTGAAAATCTAGACTCACAGGAGGCGGACCACAAGGTGCCCGACGCAGCAATATCCCCTTGTGGACAAGTCGGCTGGAGGGCGATGTATTAGATCTCGACGCAATTTGAGTGTTCTATCGTCATTAGGAGGCGCTGAACGTTACAATTAGCTACCAGTTATGAGTCGGATCCGAAAATCTAAATTCACATGAGAACGACCATAAGGTGCCCGAGGCAGCAATAGACCCTTGGAGGCAAGTCGGCCGGAGGACGATGTATTGAATCTCAACGCAATTAGAGTGTTCCATCGTCATTAGGAGGCCCTTAACGTTACAATTAAATATCAGTTTTGCGTCGGATTCGAAAATCTAGAGTTACATGAGAACGACCATAAGGTGCCCGAGGCAGCAATAGATCCCTGGAGACAAGTCGGCGGGAGGACGATGTATTGGATCCCGACGCAATTTGAGTGTTCCATCGTCATTAGGAGGCCATGAACATTACAATTAACTACAAATTTTGCGTCGCATTCGAAAATCTAGTCTCACAGGAGACGGACCATATGGTGCCTGAGGCAGCAATATCCCCTTGGAGACAAGTCACCTGGAGGACGATGTATTGAATCTCGACGCAATTTGAGTGTTCCATCGTCATTAGGAGGTCCAGAACGTTACAATGAACTAACAGTTTTGCGTCGGATTCGAAATTCTAGAGTCACAGGAGGACTATATGGTGCCCAAGGCAGCAATATTCCCTTGGAGACAAGTCGGCTGTAGGACGATGTATTGAATCTCGGCGCAATTTTGGTGTTCCATCATCATTAGGGGGCTCTGAACGTTACAATTAGCAGTCCGTTTTGCGTCGGATTCGAATATTTGGACTCACAGGAGAACGAAGATAAGGTGACCGAGGTAGCAGTAGACCCATGGAGACAAGTCGGCTGGAGGACGATGTATTGACTCTCGACGCAATTTCAGTGTTCCATCGTCATTAGGAGGCCCTGACGTTATAATTAACTATCAGTTATCTGTCGGAATCGAAAATGTAGTCTCACAGGAGACGACCATAAGGTGCACGAGGCAGCAATGGACGCTTGGAGACAAGACGGCTGAAGGACGATGTATTGAATCTCGACGTTATTTCAGTATTCCATCGTCAGTAGGAGGCCCTGAACATTACAATTAACTATCAGTTTTGCGTCGGATTCCAAAATCTAGACTCGCAGAGGAACGGCGATAAGGTGCCCTCGGCAGCAATATTCCCTTGCAGACAAGTCGGCTGGAGGAGGATGTATTGAATCTCGACGCAATTTGAGTTATCCATTGTCATTAGGAGGCCCTGAACGTTACAATTAACTATCAGTTTCGTGTCGAATTCGAAAATCTAGACTCACAGGAGAACGACCATAAGGTGCCCGAGACAGCAATAGACCCTTGGAGGCAAGTCGGCTGGAGGACGATGTTTTGAATCTCAACGCAATTTGAGTGTTCCTACGTCATTAGGAGGCCATGAACGTTACAATTAACTATCAGTTTTGCGTCGGATTCGAAAATCTAGACTAACAGGAGGCGTACCGTAAGCTGCCCGAGGCAGCAAGATCCCTTTGTAGACAAGTCGTCTGGAGGACGACGTATAGAATCTCGACGCAATTTGAGTGTTCATTCGTCATTAGGAGGCCCTGAACGTTTCAATTAACTATCACTTTTGCGTCGGATTCGAAAATCTAGACTCGCAGAGGAACGACGACAAGGTGCCCGAGGCAGCAATATCCCCTAGCACACAAGTCGGCTGGAGGACGATGTATTGAATCTCGACGCAATTTGAGTGTCCCATCGTCATTAGGAGGCCATGAACGTTACAAGTAACTACAGGTTTTGTGTCGGATTCGAAAATCGAGACTCACAGGAGACGGACCATATGGTGCCCGAGGCAGCAATGGACGCTTGGAGACAAGTTGACTGAAGGACGATGTATTGAATCTCGACGCTATTTCAGTGTTCCATCGTCGTTAGGAGGCCATGAACGTTACAATTAACTATCAGTTTCGCGTCGG